>NC_084485.1:80314484-80618685 GCF_030035675.1 Rhineura floridana | reverse complement strand
CCCCCCTCCCCCTTCTGTGCAGCCCTAAATCTGTTTTAGGGATTCCCCCAACCCTCTGGAGCAGATTTGGGGAGGGTGTGTGGAGCACATGGGGGGGAGAAGGGGGGAATCCCACTGTGCAATCAGAATCTTTGCGCTAACAGAACAGGTTAGTTGAATACTGCCCTTAGACTTTTGGCAATTATTTAAAGCCACAATAATAGATGATGAGCTAGAATAGATACCACAGATCAGGAAAGGGTATGAACAGGTCTAACCACCTTCCTAGTTAGTTTTCTGCTTTTGATGGGTTTTTTTCCAGTAACAAACTGAGTCAAAGCAGCTGAGTCAAAGTAAGAAGATTTGCTTCGGAAAAAAGAAGTCTTCTCCAAATGTTGAAGAAAAAGGCCTGGCAGAACAAGTGGAAGACAATAATAAAATGGGAAAGGGGAGGAGGAACCCACAATGTTGCAAAAAAAAAATTTAAATTAAAAAAAACATCAAAAGCAGGAAACTAAGGGAGGTGGTTAGACTGTTAGAAGACAAAGGAGTGAAAGGAATGGTTTAAGAGGACAGAGAGACTTTGGTTAAATTAAACAAGTTCTTTGTCTTCACTCAGGAAGATAGAGAACAGATACCAAGATCTGAGATTTTTTCCCCAGGACAACAGCTGAAAAACTGAAATAGAGCTGACAAGAGCTTGAGTTCTAGGGTAGTGTTCCTCAGTGGGGCGGGGGGGGATTAACTTCTTCAGGGGGGTGAGTGTTACCATTTTTTTTATACAATCTAAGTAAAACATGTGGCTTTTTCAAAAATTTGAATAATTTAAAAAATATTATAAGTACTTTGATTCATTTTAATATTAAAGCCAAAATTTTATTTATAAATAAAACTCACAATATTTCAATCGTTTTGAAAATTCAAATAAAATAATTAGGGGAGCCAGTTTTGCATGGAGGGCATGCGTGGGACTTTTATATTAGCTAAACGGAGACATTGGGTTAAAAAAGGTTGAGCAACACTGCTCTAGGGCTTAGTGACAAATTAAAGATGTTGCTGTGTCTGGACAAAATGCACTGAAGAGTTCTTAACTCAAATGTGAAAATGTTGATTTTCTGCCAAAAATATGGAACTTCTCCCTAAAACTGAGGATTGGAAAGGAAGCAACACAATTGCACTTTTTAATGAAGGATACTGGGAAGGGGGATCAGGAAATTACAGGTCAGTTAGCTTAAGATCAGTTCCAGATAAATTGGTACAAAGCATTCCTAACGACAGAGGGTCTCTTTTAACAACCTTTTGGATTTGTGTCAGCAAGCACGTGGATAGAGGACTGAGCAGATATTACACACTTGGGTTTCCATTTATTATTTTTATAATGTTCCTCATCAATGGCTCTGAGAAACTTAGCAGCAATGGGATAAGAGAACAAGCTGTCTTATGGATTAGTATTTACTTAAATAAAAAACACAGGATACTGCCCTCCAAGGCTCAGTAATGAGACTGGTGCTAGTTCATCTCTTCTTAAATGATCTGGAAGTAGGGGTGACACTGAAGTGGCTAAGTCTGCCGATAAAACCAAGTAATTTGAGATAGTGAAAATCCAAGAGGAGTACCAAGAGCTCCAATTTCTTCAGACTAGGTGAATGGAAAAAGGGAGAAAAGAAAAAAAAAGAGGTTCAACTTAAGTAAGTGTAAAAAGATGTACACTGGGGCAAAAAAAATTAGCTTGATTGACTGATGGGATCCAAAATCGTGGTGTCTAATTTGGAAAAAGATCTTGGGGTTCGTAGTAGAAAGCTGAATGAAAAGGTTAACTCAGTGTACAGCACCTATGAAATATTGCAAATTTTATCCTAGGGATCATTAGAAAAAGACTGCAAATAAAACTGCTAGTCCCATAATGCCTGTTATGTATGGTTGCAAATATATTTGAAATACAGTAGGGCCCCGCTTATACGGCGGGTTCCATTCCAGACCCTCGCTGTAAAGCAGAAATCACCGTAAAGTGAAACCCATTGACGATAATGGGACGTGTCGCGTGAAAATGACATCAAAATGGCGCGCAACGGAAAAAAACCACTGTAAAAACGGAACAAGCGCCTTAATGCGGGGACTTTCCCTAATTGAAAGCCGCCGCATTAGCGAATCGCTGTAAAGCAGGGCCCTACTGTATTGTGTACAGTTCTGGTTCCCCTATATCAAAGACGAAAAGGTACAGAAAAGAGCAATCAAAATGATTATGGCTGGAGCATCTTCCCTTCATAAAATATTTGGGAACTTTAGGTTTCTAGTTTAGAAAAGAAGTGGGATATGATAAATGTTAAGCATGGTTTGAAAAAAGCAGGTAGAAGTTTTTCTCCCTCGTATATAATGAATCTGATGATCATTTAGTGCAGCTGATTAGCTGTAGATGCAGGACAAAGGCAACAAAGTACTTCTTCATACAACATATAATTAATATATGGAATTCGCTGCCCCAAGATGTAGTGATCATCACTGGCTTCAGTGACTTTGGGTTTAGGGTTGGCACCAGGAAGCACAGGGCTTAAATAAGTCTGCCTGCCCCACCTACCTGCCACATCAGCACATAAGTGTGCACATAAGTGTGCACAAAAGAGGAAACTTCACAAAAATGAGGGGATTGGTAAAAAGAAAGCTGAAAAACAAAGTCCAGAGGGTCACATCACTCGAAAATGCTTGGAAGTTGTTTAAAAACACTATATTAGAAGCTCAACTGGAGTGCATACCGCAGATCAGAAAAGGTACCGCCAGGGCCAAGAAGATGCCAGCATGGTTAACGAGCAAAGTCAAGGAAGCTCTTAGAGGCAAAAAGTCTTCCTTCAAAAAATGGAAGTCTTGTCCGAATGAAGAAAATAAAAAAGAACACAAACTCTGGCAAAGAAATGCAAGAAGACAATAAGGGATGCTAAAAAAGAATTTGAGGAGCACATTGCTAAGAACATAAAAACCAACAACAAAAAATTCTATAAATACATTCAAAGCAGGAGACCATCTAGGGAGACGATTGGACTCTTGGATGATAAGGGAGTCAAAGGTGTACTAAAGAACGATAAGGAGATTGCAGAGAAGCTAAATGAATTCTTTGCATCTGTCTTCACAGTGGAAGATATAGGGCAGATCCCTGAACCTGAACTAACATTTGCAGGAAGGGATTCTGAGGAACTGAGACAAATAGTGGTAACGAGAGAGGAAGTTCTAAGCTTAATGGACAATATAAAAACTGACAAATCACCGGGCCCGGATGGCATCCACCCGAGAGTTCTCAAAGAACTCAAAGGTGAAATTGCTGATCTGCTAACTAAAATATGTAACTTGTCCCTCGGGTCCTCCTCCGTGCCTGAGGACTGGAAAGTGGCAAATGTAACACCAATATTCAAAAAGGGATCCAGAGGGGATCCCGGAAATTACAGGCCAGTTAGCTTAACTTCTGTCCCTGGAAAACTGGTAGAAAGTACTATTAAAGCTAGATTAACTAAGCACATAGAAGAACAAGCCTTGCTGAAGCAGAGCCAGCATGGCTTCTGCAAGGGAAAGTCCTGTCTCAGTAACCTATTAGAATTCTTTGAGAGTGTCAACAAGCATATAGATAGAGGTGATCCAGTGGACATAGTGTACTTAGACTTTCAAAAAGCGTTTGACAAGGTACCTCACCAAAGGCTTCTGAGGAAGCTTAGCAGTCATGGAATAAGAGGAGAGGTCCTCTTGTGGATAAGAAATTGGTTAAGAAGCAGAAACAGAGAGTAGGAATAAACGGACAGTTCTCCCAATGGAGGGCTGTAGAAAGTGGAGTCCCTCAAGGATCGGTATTGGGACCTGTACTTTTCAACTTGTTCATTAATGACCTAGAATTAGGAGTGAGCAGTGAAGTGGCCAAGTTTGCTGATGACACTAAATTGTTCAGGGTTGTTAAAACAAAAAGGGATTGTGAAGAGCTCCAAAAAGACCTCTCCAAACTGAGTGAATGGGCAGAAAAATGGCAAATGCAATTCAATATAAACAAGTGTAAAATTATGCATATTGGAGCAAAAAATCTGAATTTCACATATACGCTCATGGGGTCTGAACTGGCGGTGACCGACCAGGAGAGAGACCTCGGGGTTGTAGTGCCAACATGATGAAAATGTCGACCCAGTGTGCGGCAGCTGTGAAAAAGGCAAATTCCATGCTAGCGATAATTAGGAAAGGTATCGAAAATAAACAGCCGATATCATAATGCCATTGTATAAATCTATGGTGCGGCCGCATTTGGAATACTGTGTACAGTTCTGGTCGCCTCATCTCCAAAAGGATATTATAGAGTTGGAAAAGGTTCAGAAGAGGGCAACCAGAATGATCAAGGGGATGGAGCGACTCCCTTACGAGGAAAGGTTGCAGCATTTGGGGCTTTTTAGTTTAGAGAAAAGGCGGGTCAGAGGAGACATGATAGAAGTGTATAAAATTATGCATGGCATTGAGAAAGTGGATAGAGAAAAGTTCTTCTCCCTCTCTCATAATACTAGAACTCGTGGACATTCAAAGAAGCTGAATGTTGGAAGATTCAGGACAGACAAAAGGAAGTACTTCTTTACTCAGCGCATAGTTAAACTATGGAATTTGCTCCCACAAGATGCAGTAATGGCCACCAGCTTGGACGGCTTTAAAAGAAGATTAGACAAATTCATGGAGGACAGGGCTATCAATGGCTACTAGCCATGATGGCTGTGCTCTGCCACCCTAGTCAGAGGCAGCATGCTTCTGAAAACCAGTTGCCGGAAGCCTCAGAAGGGGAGAGTGTTCTTGCACTCGGGTCCTGCTTGCGGGCTTCCCCCAGGCACCTGGTTGGCCACTGTGAGAACAGGATGCTGGACTAGATGGGCCACTGGCCTGATCCAGCAGGCTCTTCTTATGTTCTTATGTTCTTATCCCTGCCATCACCCAAGATGGTGGGGGGGGCATCAACCCCTTAGGGACACCCTGCTGCCATCTTGGGTGATGGCAGACATGTGCGCACAGCCAGGGCCGGCACCAGAGGGTGGCCAGGTGGGGCTCGGGCCCAAGGGGCCCCTGAAGGACTCCTCCTTAGGGTGGGTGAGCAGTGCTCCCTTCCGCAATCTGCAGCAGTGTCGGCTCCTGACCCTGCTGCAGATCGCAGAGAGGGAGCTCCCAGGCACCCCCATACTACTGCACAGGCCCACGACGCCCACCTGCATGCCCCACCTACCTTTCCCTTGAAGTAAATGCTGGCTGCGCTGCAGGCGCAGGCCTGCCATTAACCAAGATGGTGGCCAAGGTTTCTCTAAGTGGCTAATGCCCCTGCTGCCATCTTGGTTGATGGAAGGTATGTGCGCACGTAGCACACATGCGTGCCATCAACCAAGATGGCAGCGGAGATATCAGCCCCTTAGGGAAGCCTCGGCCACCATCTTGGTTGATGGGAGGCATGCGTGCACATCGCGGGCAGCATTAACTTCAAGGGAAAGGTAGGTGGGGCATGCAGGCATGTGCTGGGGCAGGTGGTGCCCAAGGGCCCTGGCATGCCTGTCACCGGCCCTGTGCACAGCACACAGGGCATGTACTCTGATGCACTGATGCAGCAGGTAGGTGGGCTTATTTAAGCCCTGCGGTCCCTGTATCGGGGGGTGTGCTTGGGAGCTCTGTGATCTGCAGCAGTGTTGGGTCACTGAGTTTCTAACATGCTACTTTCTATTGTTTAGTTTCTGCTGTAGGCCATGGCTAGTTAGTTGCCCCTTTGATTGAAAGGTTACCAGAGTAATGTATCCAACAACACACAATGAGCCAGTGACGGAGAGCAGGATTTTTAAGTTTAGTCTCCAGATCCTCTGGTCTGCTTGTTTTTTTAAAGGTATATCGGCAAGGATATTCTTTTCAATTGGCTTACTAAGAAGGAAAATGTGCAGGAAATATTCAACCCAATCAAAGTGTGATGCAGAATAGAGGGTTTAATTATAAGCACCACAAACTCCTTCTCACAGACCACAGCCTCCTCTCACAGACATAAGCAGAGGAGACATGATTAGAAACTAAAAGCTCAGAAATAAATGGCATGAGCATGCGCAGAGTGCACCTACCTCACCAATGAGGAACCTATTTGTATTTAATAAGGCAATTGCACAACAGGTATCCTCTACATAAACAGTACATCTCATAGTCACCACAGCAGAAGAGCCTGCTGGACGAGGCCAAAGGCCCATCTAGTCCAGAATCCTGTTCTCATAGTAACTAACCAACCAAACACAAAATGCATAATTTTGTAAACCTAAAGCAAATGAGGAATAGAAAACCTCCATACTTCTCTCAAATCTAAAAGGCAAACAAACATTTATACCTCCAGGTCCAAACTTAAAATATCATTCATTCATTCATTGGCAATCACTTGTGGCCGAGTAAGATAACGTCTTTAACAGTGGGTCCGTAAGTAACTGTGGAGGCCAATTCTGGATCCACACAGCCTCCCACAGTGAGGACATAGGTTTCCTGATGGAAGATGGTCGCGATAAGGATTTGTTTGAAAAAGAGAAATGCAAAGTCCCCATACTTCTCTGAAATCTAGAGACGCACACAAATCCCACAATTCCAGTAATACACACGTGTTAAAAGTTGCAAAACACATAGAAGCCACTCACATTTTCTCCTTCCAATCCTTCTCCTCATTCACATAAACAAATGGAAATGATTAAGTAAAAAATAAATATTATAGAAAGATACCCACACATTCATAATTGTGTAAGAAGAGCCTGCTGGATCAGTATCCTGTTCTCACAATGGCCAGCCAGATGCCTGTGGGAAGCCAGCGAACAATACATGAGCACAAGAGCAATCAAGGATACTTGGGAGACCAAGTTTCAAATCCCCACTCAGCCATGAAACTCACTGGGTGTCCTTGGGCCAATCACAGGCTTTCAGCCTAACCTACCTCACAGGGTTGTTGTGAGGATAACATATTGAGGGGGAGAATCATATATACCACCTTGAGCTCCTTGGGGAAAAGGTGGGAAATAAACCAATCAACAAATAAATAATTAAAAAATACATAAGCAGAGCAGGCTCAGCTAGGGATGCAGATAGTTGCCCTCCAACTGATGGCATGGCAGTGATGGAGGGGATGCAGGGTTGAGGAGATGGGGGCAGGGGAGGGGAAGTTCCAGGGTCCCAGACCTCTGGAGGTCCTGGGCCACTGAGGGCTGGGACTGTGATAAAATAAAATATTTTACCAAAAAAAAAATGGTATTTTATTTTTTTATTTATTAAATTTATTAGTTGCCCATTTGGCTGGTTGTCTGGGCAACGCACAACATAAAAACATACAATTCACATTAGAACCTTAAAATTCCAACAATAACACTAAAATCTAACCCACCCCAAAGAGCCAGGTTTTCAGGGTCCGGCGGAAGCTCATCATGGAGGGGGCATGGCGGATGTCATTTGGGAGGGAATTCCATAGAGTGGGTGCCACGATTGAAAAAGCTCTCTCCCTAGTAATTAATATGATTCAGACATAGAAAGCACAACATACACCTTGAGAGTAGGGTTGCCAGGTCAGAAGCATCCCAAAACCTGAGATTTTAGGGGTGGGCCCAAGTGAGGTCATGGGGTGGGCCCAAGTGATGTCACGGGGTGGGCCCAAGTGATGTCACGGGGCGGGACCAAGTGATGTCATTAAGCATGATACATTAAGCATCAATCACAGTTGCTTGGAGCATACAATTAAAAAAAAATCTGACTGGAAATTAAGCTAGACATCTTAGCTAAAAGATGGAGCCTGGGTAGGGAACATTTAATCTAGCCTACTTGCTTTCGGCAAGAAGGGTTTAAGTGCCTTCAGGCCAGGCCAGTCACCAGAAGGCCACTGTAGGAAGAAAGGAGCCTAGTGTTGTGGAGATGTTCGATGGGAGCATTCGGGAGTAAAGATGGATGCCCCTGAAGGCTGCAATTCTAAACACACGTACTAAGGGACTACGCCCCCATAGAACTCAACAGGACTTACTTCTGCGTAGATATAGTTTGGACTGTGCTGTTGGTAAAGCTTGACTAGGGATCCTCTGCAAAGACATCCATATCCAAGCAGGGTTGGCAACCCCCTGCCTGGAATGCCCTGCCCTTATCATTTAATGTGGCTGCTCCACACTTCTTTACAGATTTGACCCTTCACTTCAGAAAGAGGTCTGAGAAATGAATTAAGAGGAAGACGATTCTCTACCCTTTCTGTCTGCATAGATGCCCTCCTCCGTGCCCTGCGCCCAGCAGCAGCTCTGGGCCAGGTGGGATGCAGTGGCATCTCATAGAGGACACCCTCCCCTTTCATGGGGTGTATGATTTGTCCTGGCCCAGAGCAGATTTTGGGGTGGGCACCCCCAATTACTTATTTTTCCTGTATGTCTTTTTCTGCTTTGATTTTGTATAGATGCCCTCTTCTGTGCCCTGTGCCCAGCAGAAGCTCTGGGCCAGGCAGGACGTAGTGGCATCTCGTAGAGGACACCCTCTCCTTTCCTGGGGTATATGATTTGTGCTGTCCCAGAGCAGATTTTGGGGTGGGTACTCCCCGTTACTTATTTTTTTCTATGTGTTTGTCCATTTTGATTTTGCATTGATGCACCCTTGCGTGCCCGGTGCCCAGCAGAAGCTCTGGGCCGGATGGGATGCACTGGCATCTCATACAGGACACCCTCCCCTTTCCTGGGGTATATGATTTGTCCTGTCCCAGAGCAGAGTTTGGGGTGGGCACCCCCAGTTACTTATTTTTTATGATTTTATGACATCATTATGTATTTATGATAATATCAGAAGCCTGATGATTTTGATTGCATAAATGTATTGTTATTCTTGATGGGGAGAGTCCCCCGATCACAGTGAAATATCATACAGGGTACCCCAACAAACATATTTTGGGGTTCAGAGACATGTTAAGTTTGGTTTGAAGTTGCTGTAGTTGTCAACTCTTCTTTTTTAGTGTTTTGAACTTTCAAGCAAATAAGGAACTGGGAACTAGGAACCAACTTCAGCGTCGTATCAGTTAAACAGATTAAACAGTTGCGGGGGCGGCGGCTGACATTTTGGTGTATATCTCGGGAACCAGACCACCTAGAAACTTAATGTTTTTTTAAAAAAATTGAAGCTGAGAGTCTGGAGATTAAGGGGTGCTAGCCAGAGAGCCCCCCAAAAACCGGAGACTCCGGCCGAAAACCGGAGACCTGGTAACTCTACTTGAGAGTCTCAAGCTGAGACCAGAACTACGAGGTCCCAGCTCAGTTTACAGAATTACTAGGCCCCAGTATTAGGCCCCAATTCACAGTTCACAGAACTACTAGGCCACAGTAGACTTAAACTGAGACTAGAACGACTAGGCCCCAGTTCACAGAACGACTAGGTCCCAAAAGTAGGCCCCGTTTCACCGTTCACAAAACTACCAGGCCCCAGTAGTAGGCTCAAGCTCAGTTCACAGAACTACTAGGCCCCAGCTCGGTTTACAGAACTAGTAGTCCTCAGTTCACATTTGCTCAACAAGCATTTGCTACAGTTCTCATAAAGGAACAGTATACCGCAATGGCAGATAAAGAAAAAATACATGGGAGTGTGTGTCACCTCTTATTATTTGGTCTGTGACAAGACAAGTTAAAACAAGTCTACATGTATTTTGGCATTGTTTTATGGTGAAATTAACATTATGGAGAACAACGCAAGTCTAGAGCATAGAAGAGAAAAGAGACAAAAATATGAAAAAGCAAAAAAAATCAGGCAAGTTTATTCAGCCTGGGCTTTGTTTCAAAATGTTCATGTGGTGATGAGGGAGATTAGTGAAAACATTGGATGCTCAAGCATTATTAGAAGAAAAAAGCTAATAAGGACACTAGCACTACTAGGGGTAAGGACTGGTCTCGTATCCCATTACTGAATACTTCATTGTGAATTAATTTACCATACTTACCATGCCAGAAGAAATTTACAAATTTTACCTTTCCTTTTTGTGAGTAAAACCAAATATGAAACACATGTTCTTCAAACATCATTAATATTAGTGTACAGTACTAATATGCAATACTTTACTTGCACTAAGTAAAAACTATGAAAACTATTTATACCATTAGAAACAATTAATGGTGTGTGTGTGTGTGTAATGCAAAAATGCATTTTGAAGAGATATTTTGAACAATATTATTTTTAATAAACATATTAACTATCCTGTTCTGACAAATTTGTTAATTTCTTATCAATCTTTCTACCCTAAGTTAACCTAAATCACTTAAAAACTTGTTTTCAGAAAGTAATAACATTTGATTGTAGGAAGATTTAGGGAGGGGGCCCCAATCATACCAATCCTGGGCCCAGTAGCACAAGCTCTCAGCTGCCCTGAGGGGATGGAGCTAGTGTGTTTGTCCCTGCTCTCATGATCTACTTACTCTTAAGCACAATGCTTGACAGAACTAATGCTGTCAATTCATATCAATACATCACTTAATCCATGGTGGCTTCACCAGACTGGGTCTATAAAAAACTGGGGTTAGGTGGAGTTGAAAAAAAAAATCCTGAGAACAGACAAGTAGCAAAATTAATTAATTTGTTCTCAGATACAAATGTATCTTAGTTGTGCGTATATGTTTGTTTAGGATCAGCCTTGGGAGCAGGGCCGGCTCCAGGTTTCTTGGGGCCCCTGGGCATAGGGTGTCAGGGGGCCCCTTGGCACCACCCCTTAAACCACACCATTCCACCTTGGCTCCTCCCCTTTAAACTTAAAACCTGCTTAAGTTAAAACAAAGAGAACCAGTGTGGCACAGTGGTTAGAGTTTGGACTACGACCTGGAGACCAGGGTTTGAATCCCCACACAGCCATCCCCACAATTGGGCCAGTCACTGCCTCTCAGCCTCTGAGGAGGGCAATGGTAAACCCCTTCTGAATACCACTTACTATGAAAACCGTATTCATAGGGTCGCCATAAGTCGGGATCAACTTGAAGGGAGTCCATTTTCATTTTCCAAACTAAAACAAAATTTTAGTTATGATATGACAACACCTTATTGTCAAAGAAAAACAACAAAAACTTTACTATCTCATTAGGTGCCTTTTAAATACCTCTAAGTTATACTGTTGACAAAAATTATGTTCGGTATTATAAAAATACACACAGAAATAGGAACTAATTTGGTTGGTCCTATTTCTTAGCCCATTTTGACACGAAGTCTCTGGAAACAGTCTCTTGGTAATGGCTTTGTCAAGATGTCAGCTGTCATCTCTGCAGTTGGACAGTAGTTCATCTTGATGAATCCTTTCTCTGTCAACTCACATACAATATGGTATTTTATACCTATATGTTTAGTCTGTGGAGTGATTCTCTCAGTCTGAGAAAGTCTAATACAACTTTCCATCACCTGGATAGGTCTCTGCACCCTTATTCCAAGGTCCTTTAGTAGTCTGTTGAGCCAAATGGCTTCTTTGCAGGCTTCTGCAGCAGCTATATACTCAGATTCTGTGGAAGAAAATGCTATTATGTCTTGCTTGTGACTAGCCCAGGAGATAGGTTCATCTCCATACATAAACAGAAAGCCACTAGCTGACTTGGAGTCTGAGCTATCTCCAGCCCAGTCAGCATCAGTGTAGCACACAAGCTTTGGATCGCTATAAACTGGCAATCTCAGCTTAAAGTCCATAGTCCCTTTCAAGTATCTAGCCACCCTTTTGACAGCAATCCAGTCCTTTTGTGTGGGTGTGCTAGTTTTCCTACATAGGATCCCTACTGCACTTGCTATGTCGGGTCTGGTGTTTGTAGTCAAGTACAAAAGCTTCCCTATTGCTGTTCTGTACTTCTTGTTATTTGGTAAAGGTTCACCTACATCATTGTCTTTAAGAAAGTCTGTTGCCATAGGCAACAGGATAGGCATCCTTGAGTTCCAGAGTCTCTAAGATCAACAATCTTTTGTTTTTGGTTGAGTAGGTAGAAGCCATCCGCTTCCCTTTCAATCTGGATGCCTAGGTAGTATGTTGCAGTGCCTAGCTCTTTGATTTCAACTTTTGTTCAAATGATGTACAAGTTCTCTGTAGTCTTGATCTCTTTGAGTCGCCACGATCAAGTCATTGACATAAATCAGAATATATGTCAAATGTCCATCTCTGCTTCTGGTGTACAGGCATTGGTCTACCTCACCTTGCTTGAAGCCTAGCTCCTTGAGCATTTTATCCAGTTTCTTGTTCCAGGCCCTTACAGCTTGCTTGAGTCCATACAGGCCCTTTTTAAGCTTGCATACAAGATGTGCTTGCTTCTGGTTCACAAAACCTGGAGGTTGTTGCATGTACAACTCCTCTGTTATTTCTCCGTGCAGAAAGGCAGTCTTGACATCGAGGTGCCTGACGTGCATCTGTTTGGAGGCTGCCACACTTAGTAGCATTCTTATTGTGCTGTGTCGGACAACAGGAGCAAAAGTAGCATCATAGTCCTCTCCATATTTCTGCAGGAAACCTTTGGCAACTAGTCTTGCCTTGTAGCGTTCAACTTCTCCTCCTGCATCTTGCTTCACCTTGAACACCCATCTGCATCCTATGGCTTTCTTGCCTGGTGGAAGTTCTGTCAAGGTCCAAGTCTTATTCTTGTGCAGTGCATCCATCTCCTCTTGGGTGGCTTTTCTCCACTGAGAGCCCTCAGATGCTGGCATCTGCTTGATCTCCCATGTTGATGGTTCTCTCGGTAGCGCAGACCTTGCGAGGTAGGACAGACATAGAGGTGGTACACCTTTGTTGGTTTGCGATGAGGATCTGGGAGCTTGTTCTGGGATCTGGTCTGGCTCTGCAGCATCTTCCAGTCCAGTCATCTCGTCATTCTCCTCTGCTTCTGTACCTCTCTCAGCCTCATCATCGCTTTCTGCGATCTCTGCCTCTTCCTCTTGTTTAAGGCTTGGGCCAGGTTGTGCAGATATCTGTGATGTCACTGGTATTTCGTATGTGGGTACTGGCATATCTATAAGAGATTGGACGTGGTATCCTTGCTCTTCTGAGAAATCTAGCACAGTCCCTCTTTTGTCAGCTCTGCTTTGTTCATCGAAGGAGCATATCCTATCAAAAGAGTCTGTTCTGTTCTAGCATCTAGCTTCTGCCTCTTTTGTTTTCCTATGTAGGCAAAAGCAATACTTCCAAACACTCTGATATGTGCCAGGTTTGGAATCCTGCCATGCCACAACTGGAATGGTGTGTGTGTGGTGCCCTTGGTTGGCAATCTGTTCTGGATATACGTTGCAGCCACAATCGTGTCACCCCACAGCGTTTTGGGTAGATCAGTGTCAGCAAGCATGCATTTTGTCATTTCCAGAACAGATCTAAGTCTCCTTTCAGAAATCCCATTCTGCTCTGGAATATGACTGACAGTCCTCCTGTGCAAAATAGGAAACTTTGTGTTTGGTGCGATATAAACTTACCACCATTGTCACTTTGTATAGCTTACGGCTTCCTTTCAAACTCTGTGCTCACCATGGAGATGTATTTCTTCAGCATCTCATGCGTTTGACTCTTGTCCCTCAACAAGTAAGTCACACAGTACCTTGAAAAATCATCCACAAAATTTAGAACATATCTATTCTGCCCAAGTGAGGGTACATTAAATGGCCCACAGAGGTCACTGTGTATAAGATCTAGCACCTTGGTGCTTCTCTTTTCAGTCCTTGGTGGAAATGAGGGCTTAACACCCTTTTCCTCAATGCAATTTAGGCACCTGCTTGCTTTATCATGGTTCTGTTGGTTTACCTTGATATCTGTGGCAACGTTCTGCTTTTGTAGCTGTAGGATCGCCTTTGGATCGCGATGTCCCAGTCGTCTGTGCCAAAGTTCTAGGCTGGTCTCTTCCTTGTCCACAATGGCTGTGTTTGCTTATTCAGCTGTAAGACTTAGTTTATAAACACCATCATTTTCATAAGCTAGTGCAAGCAATTCATCATCTTTGGTCACTGTACACTTTCCATCCTGGAAATGTATTGTAAATCTTTTCTTGTCTAAAGCTGAGATGCTCAGCACATTGCAATTTAAGTCTGGGACACATAAAACATGATCTGCCACATTTACTATGGTTTGATCGGATACCTTGCACCTTACAGCAATGGATCCAGATCCATTAATGTTCATATATTGACCACTGGCAGTCTGGATTCTTCCTTCAGTATCTCTGTTTATTTCATCAAATAAATCTTCATTATAACAACTGTGGTTTGTACATCCACTGTCTACAATCCAATTGTTTGATTTTTGTTTGTAATTATTTCCCTCAAGACCTTTGTGCGTTAAAAGGAAATTTCTTCCTTTGCTTTCTTTGGATTCCTCTCTGCGAGGTCCATGCTTGTGCTTTGAGAAAGCATGCTCCCTTTGTTTTCTTTGTTTAAAATTGGGAGAGTTGCCATTGGCTGTTGAACTTTTGGGTGAGTCACAGTCCCTAGCCAGGTGACCGCGCCTCCCACATGAAAAACAGCATTGTGATTGGCTCTTGGGAGGGGCTTTTCCCTTCCCTTTATCCCTGCTAGCCATGTAATTTGATCCATTATCATTTAAGTCTCTTTGGATCACACACTCCTCTCTTAGTTTTGCAAGAGCTTCCTCAAAAAGGATCTCAGGGTTGTGGTTTAAAAGAGAAATAAATGGATCAAATCTCTTTCCAAGAGATCCCAAAAGAAAACCCAACTTCTGTTGGTGGTTAAAATCAAGCCAAGCCAATCTCAATTTGTTGAAAATAAGCAACAAGGAAGTGATATGTTTTTCACAATTTTCCTTTGTCTGCAATTTTAAATTCACTATCTCTTTAATCAACATGGTTTGGCATCTAAAGCTTTGAAATCCGAAAGCTGTTTGAAGTTTGTCTAGCATCTCCGAGGCAGATTTACATTCATTTATATAAACAAGCTGATCATCCCTTAGAGAATCAAATATTATAGCTTTTGCAATAGAATCTTTGTCTTGCCAACTGCTTATTTATCAGTCATCCTCTTCTGCTTTAGGACTTTCAATACAGCAAAGGGCTTTCTCTGCAGCTAAAATAATCATGATTCTACTCCTCTACTGGTCAAAGTTAACAGCGGATAGTTCAGGCATTCTTCTTGAAAAATCTCTGCTTTGCTGATACATGCTTGCTGGTCTGAGAAGAGCTTTCGTTATGCTAAAACAACTCAAGGAAGTAACAGCAGCAAAAATAGTCTCTTTTAAAGTTGGTGCCTGATACAGAGGAAAGGGGGAAACAAAACACGCAAAAATACTTAAAATAAAACCCGAAAAATCTGGTTTAATTCTCAACTATTTCTGGGCCCATAACCTGTTCGGTATTACAAAATACACACAGAAATAGGAACTAATTTGGTTGGTCCTATTTCTTAGCAGAGTTGTAAAAATACAAGCAGCAGAATGAGAATGTAAACCAGGCCCACTTTTCTCTATATAAACAACAACAGACACAATCTTTTAGGTAAAAGAAAAGAATGTTTACTTACGACCTCATATGTTGGGAACATAGGCTCTAGCTTAGAAGAAAGAAAATAGGAGTCTCAGTTCATTTTAGTGGTTTAGTATTGATGCTCTCAGAGACAGCATCTGTGCCATGCAGCCTCTCTCAATGGTGGATAGATCAGCAATGGAGAATATTCAAAAATCCCCCAGGACAAAGGAGGAGGAAGTCAGGTAAGTAACCCCACCCATTAGGAAGTTACATCATGGTAAAACAGGTACATGGGATATTTCCCAAATATCCCTTAAAGTGACCATGCAATATTTGTTTAACAAATTAGAGGTATAACTTACAGTGCAATCCAATACATGTCTACTCTGAAGTAAACTCCATTGGATTCAATACCCAATTGCAGGTAAGTGTGTATCGGATTGCAGCCTTAATCTACAATCCTATGCATACTTACCCGCCACCCTGGGCTCCTTTGGGAGAAAGGATGTGATATAAACTGAATAAATAAAAAAAAGATTGATTGGGACTTACATCCAAGTAGACATAGGATTGCACTGACAGAGATAGAACTTGAGACTTAACTTAGATGTAAACAGAAAATGTGCATAACTTAAACCATCATAAATTTTACCTCTTCCCCTGCAATTTTCAGAAAATTAACATGCAACTAAAACACATTCCACCCAGTGTTTTCAGTAGTGCTCGCCTCCAGACCATGAGAAAAGCACACATGCTGGGCTAGCAAGGGGGAGGCAACCAAAGGACTTCTGCCAGATCAGAGACAGGCAGGACAAGAGAGGACTTGGTAGCATCCACCTACCAACAACTCCTCCAAGGAACAGTACAAGAAAATAACACCACCACATGCAAATACAGAACTCTTCAAATTCATCTGCACACTACCTTCACCGGCTTCAGGAAGAAACCAGGGCAAGAAGCCAGCCCCCTTTCAAAACTCTCTTCAACATGTAATAAAGGAACAACGCAGATATTAATTTTAGAAAGGGAGTGAGAGGAAGGAACAGCTGCCAATGAAAAGTGTTTTGTTCCTTTAACTGGGGCAGTAGTCCTATGCACATTTGCCTGGGAGGGGGGAAGCCCTATGAAACTCAAGCATATGATGGCACTAAGAACTGTAATTTTGTGGGTGTTTGCTTTCAAGTTTGCTTCCTCCCCCTCTAGTCTGTCCTGAGCCCCTGCCTCTACACATGCACGTAGGCAAAGCAAAAACCCCTCCACCTCTTAAGGGGGGGTAGGGAAGAGAAGCATCACCAGCCTGAGCCTCTCTTGAGCCTTGATCCAAGCACATGTTGAAAGCAAACACAACAGTTCCAAAAATGACACATGTGAATGGGCTTTCAAAGTCTCCTCTCTCCAAAGGCTAGCCTTGCACTTGCAGCAAAGGACTTTAGAAAAAAGCCATTAAAAGTTTGCAAGGTGGTATGTCAAATATATATGAGGTGCTACTCATACCTCAATAAATGGCAAAAAGCCTCTCCCAGCCCTGCCTTCTTCCTGCGCCCCTCCCCCTTTGTTACTGAATTTGTGATGAACTTTTAATAAAAAGCGGGAGACAAAATATTACTTAAAATACTTGCTTTGCAAGAGGGTCCCTTGCCTCACTGTGCTTTTGCTGGCAGCTGCTATTGCTTTCCATTCCAGCAACTGGAGTGCCTCAAAAGGTCTTCCTTGCGCCCTTTGAGTTAGCTCGAGAACCGGAAATGAATGCATGCCTTTCCTTCTTGCTATACGGTGATCCTTCCCTCTTGGAGGAGGAGAAGACCCAGCATGCAAAGAAGGGGAAGAATCCCAGCCAACTCTGAAGGGAAAGATAGAGGCTTTGAGGGGAAAGAAGATAAGAGGTGGTGGCAGCAGCGGCAGCAAAAGGAGAAATGCAACTAATTATCAAGCTCCAAAACGGCTTCCTTCTTCCTTGTGCCTTTTGCAACTGCTCCTCTCTCAGCTGCACAACAGAGAGCCGGAAGTGTATGTGTGCCTCTCCTCCTCACTTGCTGTGGTGATCCTTCCCTCTTGGAGGAGGAGGAGAAGACCTGGCATGCACAAAAGGAGGAAGCTTCAGAGCCAGCTCTGAGGGGAAAAATCAAGATAGAGGCTTTGAGGGGAAATATTAAGGTGGCGGCGGCAAAAGGAGAAGTGCTGGGGTGGCAGGGATGGGCTGAGGCTGGTGAAGGGCCCTGTGAGGCTCCTGGGCCCTCAGCCAGTACCCAACCTGGCTGCCCTTTAGAACTGGCCCTGCTTGGGAGATGAACATCCAAGGATATGTTTTTCCCCAGGCCAGTTCCATACAAGTGCACACATACAGTGGTGAGAAAAAGTGTGTGAACCCCTTAAGACTGTCACATATTTCCAACCTAAAATGCTAATAGATCTTAATCTAATTCCATAATCCTAAAAAAAGAACAACAGATAACCTGATTAACAAATGACACACGAACACAATGTGTTTTCAACGTTTATGTATCCATAATTGATTCAACAGTCAATATCCATGTGTGAAAAAGTATGTGAACCTTTAGATTCAGTGTTTTCAAGTAAGCACTTCCTGTAACGGTTGGTTAGTTTCTCACATCTGTTTCGAGGAATTTTGGCCCATTCCTCCTTACTGAACTGTTCCAACTCAGTGCCATTTGATGGCTTCCTTGCATTAACAGCTTACTTCAGGTCCTGCCACATTTCAATGGGGCTTAAGTCTGGACTTTAACTAGGCCATTCTAAGACACAGAATTTCTTCTTCCACAGGCATTCTTTGGTAGATCTGCTTGTATGTTTAGGATCATTGTCATGTTGCATGACCCACTTTTGTTCAACTTCAGCTCTCAGACAGATGGCCTGACATACTCCTGTAGAATCTTCTGATACAATGCAGAATTCATGATTATGTTAATGATTGCAATTCGTCCAGTTCCTGAAGCAGCAAAGCAGGCCCAAGCCATCACATTTCCACCACGATGCTTGACGGCTGGGATAAGGTTCTTCTGTTTAAACTCAGTGTCTGTTTTTTTGCCAAACATAACATTTCTCATTGAGGCCAAAAGTTCTACCTTTGACTTGTCTGTCCAAAGAACATTGTTCCAGAAGTCTTGGGGATAATCTACGTGATCTTTAGTAAACTTCAGATGGGCAGCAATGTTATTTTTTAGAGAGCAGTGGTTTTCTCTTAGCAATCCTCCCATGAGCATCATTCTTGTTCAGTCTTTTCCTGATCGCTAAGTCATGAAAACTCACATTAGCCAAGTGTGGTCTGCAGATCCTTGGACACAGGAGTTCTCTGTGACTTCCTGGAGGATTGTTGGTTTGTTCTTAAAGAGATTTTGGTAGGACAACTGTGGTCTTGACCCTTCTCCATTTGTAGACTGTCTGACAGTGGATTGGTGGATCTCCAAATCCTTAGAAAAGGTTTTGTAACCGTTTCTAGACAGATGAGGAGCAATAACTGCTTTTCTGGGGTCCTCAGAGATGTCTTTTGATCGTGGCATGACATGTTTCCATACAACCATGTGGTGAAGACCAAACTCACAAAGTTTCTGATCCTTTTATAGGGTAGGGCCTCCCAAACTCACCCCTGCAGACCGACCTAATTACTTAAACATCTGATTCTAATTATTCCCTTTAATTTAGCTGATATAACCAGGGGTTCCTTTACTTTTGCACTTACCCTGACTTTTATGTACTCAGTGTATACCAAATATACATATCGTTTTATCTCACAAGAAATAGAACTGGTTAAGATTAACCGTATTGGATATTTTAAAAAGGACTGGCTTTGATTCATGAAGGCTATTGTGGTAAAACTATGGAATTTTTGTAGTTATCATTAGGGTTCATAAACTTTTTCTCACAACTGTATACACACAACTGGGGTCTGAGACTGGGGGAACATGCTGGCCCCTGCTGGCTAAAGGCTCATGCCTGCAAGCTGCTCCCTCCGGGTTCCATGAATAGCCTCAGAAGTTTGGGATGTGGATGGGCTTCCTTAAAAAAAAAGTTTCCTGTGTAATTTAGGGTTCTACACCCCCCCCCCAGCAAGAAGTACCCTGAGTGAATAGGTACAGAAAAATATTAATGTGCACAGTATCTTTGCTTTGTTGTAACACGATGGACACAACTAAACTGGTTTGATAGAGGCAAAGTATGAGATGAAAATGGATACAAAAGGATGCATTGCACTGGCTCTTCAGGACCAGAGAAGAGAACCTGGTCTGGTAACTATCGGCTTGTAACTTGAAGTTTTCATGCCCTTACCTGACCACTGTAAGGGAGAAAGCTTACTAACATATAGTGCAATCCTAACCATGTCTCTTCAGAAGTAAGTCCAATTTCATTCAATGGAGCTTACTTCCAGGTAAGTGGAGTTAGGATTTTAGCCTTAAATATAGGAGCTTGGACAAGTAAACCAACTTAAATAATTGGGGTTTTTTTCCACCAAAGAATCACCATGAGAGAACAATGAAAATTCAGAAACCTAAGCATGCACATTCAAGTGGGCAGGGGGAACAAGAAACAGTAATGCTGAGTAAGACTGTTTACTGGTTGTGAATTCAACATGAGTTTCTAGACACAGGGAAGGAAAAAAGGAGGAGCAGAACTGTAGTTTTGAGCTACGTTTATCGAGATACTTCATCTCACTGATAACATTTTCCTTGTAACTGGTCCACATTTTATGGAATGGTTCACACACACACACTTTTTGCTGAGCAAATGGATAATCCACAATGCTATAAATCGAAAGACAAACTTGCTACAGAACAAAATAAAATATTCTACAAATTAAACAGATAATGTCTGAATAAAATGAGCTACTGTTTTCTCAGGAAGATGACACACTATATCAGCTGTGATACACATACAAAAAGGGGCAACATTCACACTGGTCTGGGCTCCTGCTGGGAGAAAGGCCAGGATATAAATCAAATAATAAATAAATAAATAAATACATAGTCAAGCATCACAAGCCTTCCCCACTTTTATTCTAGAAATGCATACTGGGTGTCTGGCAACTTTTCTCACTTCCAGCCCTTTTGTATTAGCCACCTGTTCTGAAAATAGCTGAAGCTTCCCCCCCCTTACGCTGAAGTTGATTTGTTGCTTTAAAGGCAGCACCTGCCCCTCCATGCTTTTTCATTGTGCTGCAAGCATATGTCCTGTGTTTATGATAGTAAACAGAAAGAGTGCTAAGGAGCTTCACTCACTCCAATTAAAGCAGGGTGCATCCTACAATTTTATCCATGTAGAACACAGCTTGCTTATTTGTTTAAGTGTATGGGCTTAGTTTGCAACTGCCAAAGTACAGGTGTCAGTAGATGACAGCCATAAGCTGCTGAGGTGGGAGTTTTCTCCTAATCTTTTTTTTTTTTATCATTAATTTTTATTCAATTTTTCAAAAACAAAACAAAACAAAACAAAACAAAAATACAAATTAAACAATAAAATAAAATGTTGACTTCCGATTTGTCGCAGATCAGTCTCTTAAATTATATTACAAAATCACTTTCCTCCAGTAGTTATCTTAATTAATCATCAAATCTCATAAACATCACCTTATTCTTTCCACAAAAAGTCAGAGAGGTTTCAACTCCTTGAGAAATATATCTATCAATTTTTCTCCAAATAAACATGTCAATTAATCCATCTTATCAAATCTGTTAGGTCCAATAATTTCAATAGCCATTCTTCCATTATCAATGCTAATTCCATCTTCCATCTTCCATCCTTGCACCCATAATAATCCTGTTAGGTCCAGTAATTTCAGTAGCCATTCTTCCATTATCAGTGTCCCATAATAATCTTGCTGTCATAGCCATAGTCATATAATAAAAGTCTGATATGAATTTCCTTTATCACAAATATTTCCTTGCCATCAATTCTGAATGTGTTGCTGAAATATTCTTCTATAGTCATATCTCTATTCTTCTTTTTTACAAAATGCACTGGCACATCTCTTGAAAGTTTTTCCATTGTCACATATCTGTAATTAATTCTATAGATTTTTTCTATGTCAAACTCCATCACATCATTCCAGTCCAGAAATTTATCCAAGACATTGATAACTGTATCTCTGATATCTTCATTAATTTCTTCGGAGACAACGCTGAATTCCAAACAGTAAACTTTATCTCTAATATCCATAAACTCCAAGTCTTTTTCCAGTTCCACATTTGTTCCAATCTCCAGGGCTAGCATCTTCCCTTTAATTTTTCTTTTTTCATCTTCTAATGCTTGACCATTTGTATCTTTGATGTCATCAACCTCCTCTCTCACAAAATCCCCTATTTGTTTAAGCTCCTGCTTCATTTTGCCAAATTCAATTTTCATCTCCTGTCTACCCTGTCTCAGGGTTTGTTTCATTATCTCAATCTCATCCATTATTTTCTGAAACATAATTACTTCCAGGGTCTCAGTCACTTTCTTGATTCCCATTATTAAAACCATGAAGAAAAAAAAAACCACTTCTTATTCCAGCAACAAAGGGGTTAATATTCCAAGCCTGGTGACATCACAGTGTAGCCAACACAGCCTGCCTTATCTCTTATATGTTCAGGAATGCAAAACAAATTTAGTTCACAGCATCAAAACAGTTAGTGGCATCCAGAACAAGCAGATTCGTCAGAATGAAATAGACCAGAAAAATAGTCGCAGACATATAATACTCAAAAGCTCATAAATCAGATTTATTTATTTTTTTCCTCCTCGGAATAGAAATCCCTCATCCATTCGTATCTTTAAAATGCACAATCCAGGCCAGCTTTTTGCAATAAAAAACAAAGATAAGCTATTACGATTTCTTTCCTCCTTAATTTCGTGAATGAAAGAGAAGAGTTATAACTCACCCAGGGATTCTTTACAGCTGATTCATTGACAAATCTCTTTTTGTTGCAACAATTTAAGCCAGATGATAAAAATAGAAAGAAGGATGCTTGCCTGTTAAAATCAGTTTATCTTTAAAGAAAAGATAAACGTCTCGCTTAATTAGTTAGAGCTTAGTTGGAAGTCCGTCCGGCGTTGCTGGCTGAACCTTCTCTCATAAACTAATGAAATCCAGTCCCCACAACAAACACAAGCTTTTGTGGTTAATCTCTAGGTTTCTCCCTGCCCGGGAGAAAGTCTTTACCAGTAAAAAAAAAACACGTTCTGACTGATTTTAAAACTGAAAAAGCTTCTTCTGAGACAAGAGCTCGTCTCAAAGGCAGGCACAGGCGAAGTCACCCTTCCCGGAAGTCCTCTCCTAATCTTTTAAAGAGCTCAAAGTATAGAGGCTCCCATAGCCTAGACTAAAAGCAGCTGGGACTGTAGTGGGGAGGGAAATACTCCATAGTCCTGCCTCTTTATAAAAAGGGGCAACATTCACCTCTAATCTTAAGAAGATAAATTTAAAGTGTATTTTATGGGCTCACCACATCAAATACACAGCAGAAAAGCAATGGAAAGACAATGATAAAATGACTCACCATCAAATTAACAAAAACCTAAATTACTATGCCATCAAAAGCTGACACAATCTTGGGGAAAAGTAGGACTATGGTAAGTGGGAAGGGGTGAGTGTAGGAAGAGAAAAGTATGATTAAGCATCAAACCAATATTCTCCTTCTCTTGCCACATTTGACTAATTGGTTTTAAGGTAACTCCATGCCTGCGAGCAAATGTACAGAAAACGAGACAGCAAGGATTATAGGCACCATCTCTCTATGTTATTACAGGTGACTAAATCTCAGCATCAACAGTGTTTCATTACCATCAATGAGAAGAGATGGGCCACCACTACACAAGGATGGATACAGATTTGAGTATCTATGTGTTGCTGTATGTGAGGAGGCAGGCTCAGGAGGCATAAATGTAGCCTGGCTTCTAACAAAAGGCACTCAAGCCTTGGGGCAATATGATAAGGACTCATCTTAGCACTGGTCCTGAAACATATTTGTGAATATTTCTGTTCTGCTATTGCCACATAATCTCGGGAGGGGGGGGCTCCATCATCAGATGAAAGTGCATCAGGAAAGGCACTCTCACGGCTGCTGTAGCTCCTGCTGCTGCTTTGAATGCTTATGGTTCTTGCTCTTGTGGTTGCCACTTTTTGTTCAGGGATAGCTCAGGCTGGCACCTCTGCCTCCCACTGGTTAATACTCTGGTACCCTAGGACACTCAATCTGTCTGCCTACAAAAGTCTTGCTGCAGCAGCAAGATAGATAAGGTTAGGATAGGTGTTGGGACATGTAGCAGTGTTGTCAACACCCTGGCACTTCAATCCCAACTATATTTTCTGACAGCTGGGGCATGGTTAAGATACAGAACTCCCAGAAAGCCATCAGTTGTGTGACTCCTGACATCCTGCGTCCTTCCATAGGGTTCCATAAGAAAGCTCTTAATCATCTCTTTGAAAAAGTTTCTTAAATATAACCTGAATTCCATAAAGCATTCAAAAGAGTTGCATGAAAGCCAGTAAGCAACTAGTATAATCAGTATTTTCTCCACGATTATGTTCAACTCTTGCTTTATTTACAGACATCCTGTATCTTCAATCTGGTAAGCCTCCTCTCAGTAGCTATGTTATTAAAGTAATAACCAGATTTTTTCTCCTTCCTATTTATATAACTCTATGTAAGTAGCAATATGTCCATATCAGACAGAATTATGGCTGTGAGAACAGAATTGGAGAAGTATTTTAACCCGATACAATTTGAATATTGGCTGAAATCCAGGATTTTATTAAATAATTTAATTGTGGATACATGGATGTTAGTGAATGGGTGGATATTCTGGCTGCAAGACACAGGATTCAGTTACATGGATCACTCAATGTAACAGGCTGCTCTTCCAGAATGTTGCCAGGAGCAGGAAGCAGCACTGACTGTGACGGAACATGGAAAGGGCTGTTTTTTAACATCAGCAATGCTATAGCAAGCATATTAGGAGTTCAGGGACTCTGCTCCAACTGGTCAAAAGCATTCAATGTTCTTTCCATCACAAACTAATCCTATACTTGCTATTAAGGACATCTTTATGTGTTCCAGGTAAATGGCTGTTCACAGCAGGCCACGCTAATCTTTAACTTTTTCCCAGCAGGGAGTCAATTCAGACTTCAATGACCCACCTTTATTGCCTTGAATATAGACACTGCTGTTGAAGACCTACACTTTGAGAGTTACAGAGCTCCCAGAAATGTAAGAGTGACACAAACACATTCTGCCTGAAATCTTCCTTTAAAACTCAGCCAGAGAGAGAATGATGGAGAAACTTAGAACTGTTGGTGATCTAGGAATTTATGTGAACTCATATGCCCCACTGTCTATTCTTTATTGTAGTTGACATTGATCAGGGAGTCTTGGATTCAAGTCTTCTCTCAGCATGACCTTGAAATAGACACCATGGCTACATTCAAACACATAACTTTAAACCATGCATTAGCATTTCAGTAACTAGCTGCATCAAGTCTTGTGCTCCCGCACTACTCCCTCTCCTTCTCTAGTACTGCCATGAGATTGGAAGCGTTTGCTTCTATTTTAGATTATCCATAGTTCAGCGTGTTTTTCAAATCCTAACCTATGATTAATCTTAGCTAAGGTCCAAACTTGAATGTCATAATATGGTATGGTTAATTTAAAACAGGAGAAAAGCTTCCGAACTCCTCCTTGCAGCCACACTAGAAGAGAGGGGTATCCTTGAATCCAAAGCAGTCCAACTTACCTCAGAGAGATCTTGCTCACATAAAATAGGATCCCACATACACTGCTCTTATGTCTTTGGAGGACAGGGAGATTACAAATGTAAGAAATCAATCACTGGAACAAAAAAAGAGAGAGCTGCACTCCCTAATAGGAGTAAAGACTCCGTAGTCATTTCTATATCATTTTAAATGTATCAAGTGCTTTATAATTTTAATTCTCTTTTTGTCTGCAGCAATCTTATGAGGTAGATCACTATTCAATAGCTTGCCTTCACTTAGTTAGCATACTGCTAAGTTATGGGTTCAACATTTGTGCATCCAGTTTACATTGTTTGCTTAGATATTCAAAAAGCTTTTGATCATGTACATCAAAGACACCTGAGTAAGTTTAACAGTCATGGAATAAGAGGAGAGGTCCTGGTGACTGGTTACGAAACAGGAAGCAGGAATAAATGGGACAGTACTCCCAGTGGAGGAATACAGAAAGTGGAATCCCCCAAGGATCGGTATTGGGACCAGTGCTTTTTAACTATTTATTGATTGACTTATGGTATTTATATACAGGCGGGCCCCGCTTATACGGCAGGTTCCGTTCCGAACCCCCGCCATAAAGCAGAAATCGCTGTAAAGCGGAACCCCATTGAGTATAATGGGGCGCGTCGTGCAAAAATGACGCGAAAATGCTGCAAAATCGGCTTTAAAACCGGGAATGAAAGCCGCCGCATTAGCGGAATGCCGGAAAGCGAAGCGCTGGGAAGCAGGGCCCTACTGTACTGCTTAATCATTAGCATTTATAAGCAATGTTCATAAAATAAACTATACAGAGAACAAAACAATAAACATAAACCCAACCACTACGTTAAAAAGCCTGCTGGAATAAGAATGTCTTTCTCATGCACCTTAAGTTCAGTAAGAAGGGTCCCTATCTAATCTCATTTGGGAGAGAGTTCTAGTGCATCTGAGCCACGGGGGACTACCAACAGAGACTCCCTCAAAAATCATAGTAATTGAGAAGGGATACAAGGGATCAGATAGTCCTGAGTTGTTGAGGACCTTATAAATTAATACAAGAAACTTAAACCTAGCCCGGTAAGATACGGGCAGCCAGGGCAAGCTTTTAAGCAACAGTGTTATGTGCTGGCAGTAGTCTGTTCCCATCAACAGTCTAGCTGCAGCATTTTGCACTAGCTGGAGCTTCTGGACCAAGTGCAAGGATAGCTCCACATAGAGTACATTGCAATAGTCTTAAGGTTAGCAATGCATAAATCACCCTGTCCAAGTAAGGCTGCGTTGGCGTACCAGCTATAGCTAGTAAAAAGCACTCCTAGCCACTGAGGCTACCTGAGCCTCAAGTGACAAAGATGGATCCAGAAGCACTTCCAAGCTACAAACTTGTTATTTGGGAGGGAGAATAATCCTATCCAGGACAGGCAAATGGCCAATCTTCCAGATACAGGACACACCCACCGACAGTGTCTCTGTCTTCCCAGGGTTCAAGCCCAGTTTATTAGCCTTCATCCATTCCAAAACTGCATTCAGAAAACAACTCTGATAATGCTTTTTGCTTGCCTGGACAGAGGAAAGAGAGGCATGTGTGAGTATGTGTAGAAACAAGCCTACTGTACAAAGCTAAAATTTGGCAGGGGAGGCCTTGCTGGTGGTGCTAGTGGTCTGACTGCTGCCCAGTTGGTGTTGACCCATGACAGGGTCTTCTCAGTGATTTTTCCATTGGTGCATGGTGTGGTGCACCTGTCTCCCTCATTCCTGATTTTCAGGAGAAACTTAAAAACCATCCTGTTTATTTATTTATTATTTTTATTTTTATTGGCCAAGGCAACCATGAAAGTGATAACTGTGAGGGTAAGGATTGCTTTAAAATGTTTTAGATGGTTTTCAATTGTTTTAAATATGTTCTTAATTGATTTTAAATTGTACCATTTTAACTTTTGCTGTTTGCCACCCTGCACTCCTTTGGGAGGAAGGGTGGGATGCAAATTAAATCAGTCATTCCCCAGCCTCTCCTGACTCATATGTTTGCCCCCAAACTCTTAATGACTGTTCCCAAAGGCTTCATATAGATGTTAAACAGCATTGGCGACAGGATTGAGCCCTGCAGCACACCACAGCATGAGGACTGAGGCACAATATCTCAATGCTATTCTTTGGATGTGGCCCTGCAGGTAAGAAGGAACCAGTGTAAAATAGTGCCCCCAATATCCATCTCACAGATACAAAATGATCTAGAGTTAGGGGTGAATAACGAGGTAGCCAAGATTGCTATTCAAGGTGATTAAAAGAAAAAGGGATTGTGAGGAGCTCCAAAAGGATCTCTCAAAACTCAGTGAATGGGTGGTAAAATAGCAAATGCAATTCAATGTAAACAAGTGTAAGGTGATGCACCTTGGGGGGCGGGGGGGATTCTAATTTCACATTTACAGTAATGGAGTTTGAACTGGTGGTCACTAACCAGAAAAAAGACCTTAAGAGTCATAGTGGATAGCTCATTGAAGTTGTCGACCCAGTGTGCAGCAGCTATGAAAAAGGCAATTTTTTTGTTAGGAATTATTAGAAAGAGGACTGAAAATAAGACTGCCAATACAAAATGCCATTTTATATGACGAGACCATACTTGGAATACTGTGTAGAGTTCTGGTTTCCTCACCTAAAAAAGGCTCAGAAAAGGGCAACCAAAATGATCAAGGGGTTGCAGCAACTCCCCTATGAGGAAAGGTTACAATATTGGGGCACTTTAGAAAAGGTAAGGAACAGGGTGACATGATAGAGGTGTATAACATTATACATGGTGTGAAGAAAGTTGATAGGGAGTAGTTTTCCTCTCTCTCTCATAATCTCCTTCTCCCTAAAACTCAGGACATCCAACAAAGCTGAATGTTCGGAAGAGTCAGGACAGATAAAAAAGTATTTCTTCATGCAGCACATAGTTAAACTATGGAATTCGTTCCCACAGGAAGCAGTGATAGCCACCAACTTGGATGGCTTTAAAAGAGGATTAGACAAATAGATGGAGATAAGGCTATTAATGGCTACTAGCCATGATGGCTGTGCTCTGCCACAACAGTCAGAAGCAGTATGCTTCTGAATACCAGTTGCTGGAAACTGCAGGAGAGAAGAGTGCTCTTCTGCTCATGTCCTTCCTGTAGGGTTCCCATAGGCATGTGGTTGGCCATGTGTGAACAGGATGCTGGACTAGATGGGCCTTTGGCCTGATCTAGTAGGGCTCTTTAGATGTTCTTAAGTTCATATCACACTGTATTCCTTTATAAACAGCACATTACTTTAATCTTGCATAGCACTTCATAAAAATTTTAAAATAAAACATCCACTTCCCACAGATCCTACAGTCCCAGTGTAGTGAGCACAGAAGAAAGAAGCAGACAGGAGTGAGGGCTACAATGAGCAACAGTATTATTTAGCGACAAGGGGGCTAGTGTTTCTGAGAATTGTAAAGGCAGGCAAACATCAGGTAGACTTATGAGAATCTGAAGGAGTGGGCAAGAACATTAGTACACAGAAAAGTGTTGCTTGAGGGCGAGGTCACAAAGGAGGAAAGAAACTAAGTATGTGCAAGAACAAGCTGAGAAGAGACATGGTGGTGGGTGTGAAGGTGATCTGGACACACCAGGGAAGACAAGGCAAAGGAAGAAGGGAGTTGAGTGCAGCCTTGCCTCAGAGACCAGATATTCTTAGCTATGTGTCAAGCACAGAATAATGACATCAGAAAATACACTATAAAACAACAATAAATCCTAGATCAGCTTGACAGTCAATCACCTGAACCTCCATAAAATCCTTCCTACATTTCCAGGGCTGGACAGTAAACCCAAACAAGCATGTTACAGTCAGAAAATAAAAATTAACAATTACAACAATATACAACTTAAAGCAGAATATTAAGGTTTTACCATTGTTATTCAGGACTGTGACAGAGGCCAATAATGATTTTATAAAGTAACAAAGACCACCAATACTTGAAGAAATGCAAAGTTTAATTTGAAACAATAGACATGTAAAACCTGGTTGCCCTGTCTCATCCAATACATAATTATACAGCCACAAGAGTGGCTGTATACTATAGCCAGTAGGGATTTTTCGCATTCTACCATGCTAAATGAAAATACCCCCCCACCCCTTTCTGGTGCTTTGTATAGTCCCAATTCAAAACAAAAACTGTTTATACTGTTATACTGTTGCATTCAGAATCGCTTGCTGTACAACTCTTAAAGTTTTCTTGGTGATACACAACCCCCCCACCCCACCCCCATGGAGAATCCACAGGTTAAAGTAAAAAACGGGAGAGAGAAAAACAAGAAGCCGTTTGGACTTTTTTCTTGAGAAATTCTCATAATCTGTTGAAATTCATTAAAAATCAGAGATGACTGTAAGGTATCTCTAATCAAATCCCTGAGCTTGCCCCAAACACAGACCTTCATCTTCAGTAGGTTTAAAGTAAAAAACAGGATGGTTTGTTTTTAATTAATAGATTAAAAAATGCATTACTGTGGGTTATAACGTCACGCAGGCGCAGTAGAAAGCAGTTCTTTCGTTTCACTCCCCCTCCCCCCTCCCCTTCCAGTTACTTGGAGGAAGCAGGGGAAGACTGCTCCTGTGATTGGTGGGCAACAGACATGTGAGTCACACTGGCCTTCTGCTGAGCTTGCTCTTCCCTCGTGCTCTGTGTGAGGGAGCACGAGGGAGAGAGAGAAAATGGCCAGTGGAGGGAGAAAGCCAGAGGGCGAGGATGATGGAGAAGGCAGCAGAAGAATGGAGGTGAGTGACAGTGATGTGTGTGTGTGTTCCCACCCCCGCTGTCTCCTGCAGCCTGCTCTTTCCGCTGGCTCAATCGTCCTGCCACCCCCACCCCCCACCCTTAAATGGGTTTATAAATTACAAAAGCTCAAATACTTTTTGTTTGCAGTGTGTGTGGCTGTTTGACCTGTGCTCATAACATTATTGTAGTTATTTTGAGATTGTATGAGACTCTTTGTTTGTAACACTTTAATCCTGAATTTAGCTCTTGGTTCTTAAATCTCTCTCTCTCTCTCTCTCTCTCTCTCTCTCTCTCTCTCTCTCTCTCTCTCTCTCTCTCTCACACACACACACACACACACACACACACACACACACACACACACAATCATTAGTATATGCATACTGCAGCAGTGGGGAGGGGTGGATATAGTGCTGGATAGGTTACAGCAGCCCTGCAAAGTAGCCTAGTGTGGCTGTACAGATATTGGGGGGGGGCTGAGAAGGAGTTGTGTATGACAACCCTGAAGTGTAGTCCAGTGTTCAGTCTCTTGGTTTTGTGTTTTTTCTTTTTCTTTTTTGAAAAGAACTTTTAAATTGACTGTAGCAGCAGCATTTATTTCTTTAATTTATTAAATTTATATCCCACCATTCCTCCCAGAAGGAGCCCAGGGTGGCAATGGGTGGAGGGATCATTGCTTTCCCACTCATGGGAGAAAAATAGAGGCTTCTTGTGTTTGGGTTGATGCTGGTGGTATAAATCCTTAAATGGGTTTATAAATGACAAACACTCAAATACTTTTTGTTTAAAGTGTGTGTGGCTGTTTGACCTGTGCTCATAACATTGCTGTAGTTATTTTGAGATTTGATGCGACTCTTTGTTTTTAACACTTTAATCTTGAATTTAGCTCTTGGTTGTTTAATCTTAAATCTCTTTCACTCACTCACTCGCTATCTGAAATTAGTCCTGTGTTGAAGCCCACATCTGAAATTAGTGCTGTGTTGGCCACTACCTCCCACTTTTGTGAAAGCCTTTGCTGTATAGGGAAGAGGCATTTTTCTCTTCATCTTTTGTAGAGAACAGAAAGTCTTCATCAAACGTTTGCAGTTAGTGTAATACCATATTACACTAATGAGGTGGCCAAGTGTTTTTTCTGTTTGTGACCAGTAGTGCAGTAGCAAATTAAAAAGTGCAAGGTCTCTTCATGATAGTCACAGCCATGCTCCTCCTTCTTTTGTTGCTGCTGGGTTGAGAATAAGATCCTTTTTAATGCCTTCTCCTATAATAGACGTCCCTAGCTCAGTACTGACTGACAAGGTTTCAGATAAGGGTATCTCCCAGCCCTAATTGGAGATGCTGGGTATTGAATGTGGGGACTTCTGCATGCAAAGCATGTTCTCTGCCACTAAGCCATGACCCTCTTGTAAAAGTAAAGGCATTCTTGATGGTAATATAACATTTAAAATACACTGCTGAACTATTTCTGTTACTGCTGGTGCTAACTTGCACAGGATCCCATCTCTTACCTCTCGGATTAAAAAGCAGGGAAATTCACTAATAGGCAAAAAACCTTGCGGTTTAAGAATGTACCTATAGCTCACAGATATTTCTATCAAACTTTTAAAAGCAGGGAAATTGGGCAGCTACAGTGAATGCACCAGGGGAGCAGGAGACCTGACCTCCTCTCTGAGATACTGGACTGCCCTACAAATTGGTCAAAATGCAAACATCATTTGGGTTGGTCTTTCACAGTCCAATCCACTTCCTGTGTAGCTTTGGAAGAATTTGGTAACATGTGCCTCTGAGCATATGGTGAACGGTGGCAACACCTGCAATCAGCCCAAAAAATAGCAAGAAGACATGTGCTGTGCTGATCTTGTTTTAGCAGGGAGGAAGGAACATTAAGACAGTTGATATAGTTGAGATGGTCACTTTGAATATGTCTGATTTCCTTTGCAATTTTAGTGAAGTTTCCTATAGGAAATCATTTTCTTGTTTCTATTTCTGTGAATATGTGAAGTACAGCAACACTTTGCAAACTTTACACTAAAATAATTCCAAACATAATAATGGCACTGACTTCTGCAGAATAGTCTCCAGTGGACCTCAGGAGTGTGTCAATTTGCACAAGATAAAACAGTGGGAGGTGAAACATATTCTAGCAAAATGCTAGGTGTGCTCTATGTTTTTAATTGACCATGCCCACCTTGCCTTAGTAGTAACACAGAAAAGAAGCAAAGTAAAAAGAACACCAACAAACATACAAAAATATAATTCTCTATCTTTGGAGATAGCAGGTGTTGCCACCACTCACCATGTGCTCAGAGGCACATGTTACCAAATTCTTTCAAGCTACACAGGAAGTGGATTGGACTGTGAAAGACCAACCCAAATGGTGTTTGCATTTTGACCAATTTGTAGGACAGTACAATATCTCAGAGAGGAGTTCAGGTCTCCTGCTCCCTTGGTGCATTCACTATAGCTGCCCAATTTCCCTGCTTTTTAAAGTTTGATAGACTTTATAGGTAGGGCTATAGGTACATTCTTAAACCGCAAGGTTTTTTGCCTATTGGTGAATACAGTACGGCCCGCTTCCCAGTGCTTTGCTTCCCGGCGTTCCGCTAATGCGGCAGCTTTCATTCCCCGTTTTAAAGCCGATTTTTCACTTTTGTGGCATTTTGCAGCATTTTCCTGTGCCGCGCCCCATTATACTCAATGGGGTTCCACTTTACAGTGATTTCCGCTTTACGGCGGGAGTCCGGAATGGAACCTGCCATGTAAGCGGGGCCCACCTGTATAGACACAGGCTATGAAAATCATTCATCATAAATTGGATATAACATAACAATTCAGAACCACCACCACCCCAAACAGCCTCACCCAGTTATTGAGAAAAATGATCACATTTTATTTTAGGATCAAACTCTAACAGATAAAACAATAGATGACAACAGATGAGACATAAATCAAATACCAAAATCTTTTGAAATAAAGCCTTGGAAATAAAGCGTGTCTGGAAATTCAAGACAGTTAATAAAAACCTTTGTAATACCGACTGCAGGAGTTGTTCCAAATATCCTGAAGGCAAACTTAGAAAGAAAACACGTGCAATAATTTCTATCAAATTTACTGCTTTTTGCACCAGTTCTACAAATCTACCACAGAACCAGGACATTCCTAAACAGCGATGGCCACTCCTTACAGAAAGAGGCTTGAGAAACTGTACACACACATACCTGAGTAAACCGCTGGGACTACTACTGAGAAGGAAAAGGGAAAAAATGAATAATGGTAATAAGTACTTGCTTTAAAGTATTCAAGACATTTCACATAAAGGATTGTTATAAGGAAAACTGTGAGATTATACCATGTAAGTGGAAGGCTAAGGTTGAAAAAACAGTGGTTTGCCTAAGGCCATTTAGTGAGTTCATGTTGGAGGTCAGATCTGAATAGAGGGGACTTGCTAGTTCACAACTCAGCCATCACATTCCTCTCCATTTGCTGTCATTCTAGGCATTAGAATGTTCTTATGTTCTCTCCTCAAAATGATCACAACGAGGAAATTGTGCTTCTCGACTGGGCCAGCTGATGCTCTCAAGGGACAACATGCTTATTTTGCTTACAGGGAACAGGTATCAGCTTTGCAAAGTTAATTTAATGAGTGAATATACAAAAAATTGAGTTAAATCCAAGGATTTCTCTTTGTGAATAAACAGCAGCCACAAGAACTAGAAATTATTTATTCTAGAAATATTGATGGAAGAGGTATGATCTACAGAGGTATCAGAAATTATGTAAGTTCAGGAGACTTTCCTTGTTTTATAGACACCAGGCTAACAGGTCAGTTGGAGGTCAAACACAAAATAGCAATTTTCATCACTCTTGATTATTGTGGAGAGATTCTGAAGCAGATGGAAGCCGCTCAGCCATTCAGGCTCAATGCTATATTTCTCTCTGACAAGGTTTTGACATGCTGTATAGAGAAGGATTAGAACAGGTATATTTATTTCTACTTAACCCCCCCCTTACTATCATATTTGACAATGTGTTGTCAGTCAGAAACAAATCATAATTAATCTCTCTCTCTCTCTCTCTCTCTCTCTCACACACTCACACACACACACACACACACACACACACACACACAGAGAGAGAGAGAGAGAGAGAGAGAGAGAGAGTTCTGCCTCTCTCTATAAAGTTTACAGGAATTATACAGCCACAAGAGTGGCTGTATACTATAGCCAGTGTGGATTTTTTACATTCCACAATGTTAAATTGAAAAAACCCCATGCCATTCTGATGCTTCCCATAAGCTCATTTCAACACAAAACTTTACAAAACCCATAGTTCTGAACTCAGAAACGCTTGCTTAACAATCCTGTCAATTTTCATGGCAATACACAAAATAGAGAGAATAGAAAGTTCAAAGTCTAAAAAGAGAGAAAAAGAACCCAGAGCCCCTTGTCAGAGTTCTCATAATCTGTTGAAATTCATTAAAAATCGGCCATGTTCACAGAGTACCTCTAATCCTATTACTGACCTTTCCCCATACTCTCACCTTCATCTTCTGCAGTTTAAAAGTTAAAAAAATGCCTGGATGATTTTTAATTAACTTAAGAAATTTTGGTTTGAACCCAATGATAGTGTCGGGCATGCTCATTAAGAACCAACTGTATTCTAAAAGCCAGACTCACAGCTGCTCGGCTTGCCTAATCAGGGAGCCACACCCACACCAGACTTTGATTTCACTTGAGACAATCATGGCTTTCCCCAAAGAATACTGGGAAGTGTAGTTTGTGAAGGGGGCTGAGAGGAGACTCCTATTCCACTGACAGAGCTCTAGTGGCCAAACTGGTTTAACAGTGAGCCACTCTGAATGAAGGTCTGTAAGGGAAACAGGCCTCTCCTAGCAACTCTCAGCACCCTTCTCTAACTACACTTCCCAGGATTCTCTGGGAGAACCCATGACTGTCCAAAGTGAAATAAAGGCGTGGTGTGGATGTGGCCAGGGACAGCTTTGGTTTAAATTCGGGTGGGAGGCTACATGTGCCTGCTGTAGAATAAAAACATGGGAGAGAAACTGAAAAGCAATGATACTGTTCACAAAGTTTTCCTTTTGGAAAGGAAAGCGGCTTCCCCTCTGCCCAATGTCCACTCACCTAATCTCCTCCCCTCCCCCTCCTCCACCCCTCCCCCAGGTCAGTGTTGGACTACGACCTGGGAGACCAGGGTTCAAATTCCCACACAGCCATGAAGCTCACTGGGTAACCTTGGGCCAGTCACTGCCTCTCAGCCTCAGAGGAAGGCAATGGTTTACTATGAATACCCTATTGATAGGGTTGCCATAAGTTGGGATTGACTTCAAGGCAGTCCATTTCCATTTTCAAACATGATTGCACAGAAATAAATCCCACTGAACTCAAAAAGTATGCATATCATCAAAAAAACCTCCCTTCTCCTCCCTCCTGCCCTTCCCTCCCCCTTCCTTTGCCCCTCCCTCCACATCCCCCTCCCCTTCCAATCCCCTCCTCCCCCTCCCCTTCCTCCTCCCCATGGTCAGTTTTATCTATCTTAAGCATGATTGCACGGGAGTAAATACCATTGAACTCAATAAGCATGCAAATGATCAGACCTGCCTTCCCCCCCTCTATCTGCTCTCCTCCCCTCTTTCTTCTTCCTCCTCCCCTTCCCACTCCAGCCCCCCCGCTCCCCCCAATCAGTTTTACCTATCCTACGCATGATTGCACAGGAGTAAATCCCATTGAACTTAATAAATGTGCAAATGATCAAACTTGTCCTTCTTCTCCCCTTCAATCTCCTCCCTCTCCCCTCCCCATCCCCTGTGGTCAGTTTCACCTACCCTAAGCATGATTGCAGGGGAGTAAATCCCACTGAACTCAATAAGCATGCAAATGTTCAATCCATTCTCAGCAAACTTGCACAGGATCCCATTTCTTACCTCCCGGATTAAAAAGCAGAGAAATTCAATAATAGGCAAAAAACCTTGCAGTTTAAGAATGTACCTATAGCCAACAGATATTTCTATCGAACTTTAAAAAGCAGGGAAATTGGGCAGCTGTAGTGAATGCACCAGGGGAGCAGGACACCTGACCTCCTCTCTGAGATACTGTACTGCTTTACACATTTGTTAAAATGCAAGCACCATTTGGGTTGGTCTTTCACAGTCCAATCCACTTCCTGTGCAGCTTGGAAGAATTTGGTAACATGTGCCTCTGAGCATATGGTGAATGGTGGCAACACCTGCAATCAGCCCAAGTAACAGAAACAAGACATGTGCTGTGCTGATCTTATTTTAGCAGGGAGGAAGCAACATTATGAAGACCATCTACCTGTGTGAGTTTCTGCAAGACCTGCTCCCTGCATTTCTGGCTAATTTCCACCTGGCCTGGAAGGGTGGGGCCCTGTCTCTCTCCAGCTACAAAAACAGCAACTGCTGAAGGGGCCAGAGACCATCTACCTGTGTGAGTTTCTGCAAGACCTGCTCCCTGCATTTCTGGCTAATTTCCACCTGGCCTGGAGGGGTGGGGCCCTGTCTCTCTCCAGCTACAAAAACAGCAACTGCTGAAGGGGCCAGAGACCATCTACCTGTGTGAGTTTCTGCAAGACCTGTTCCCTGCATTTCTGGCTAATTTCCACCTGGCCTGGAAGGGTGGGGCCCTGTCTCTCTCCAGCTACAAAAACAGCAACTGCTGAAGGGGCCAGAGACCATCTACCTGTGTGAGTTTCTGCAAGACCTGCTCCCTGCATTTCTGGCTAATTTCCACCTGGCCTGGAGGGGTGGGGCCCTGTCTCTCTCCAGCTACAAAAGCAGCAACTGCTGAAGAGGCCAGAGACCATCTACCTGTGTGAGTTTCTGCAAGACCTGCTCCCTGCATTTCTGGCTGATTTCCACCTGGCCTGGAAGGGTGGGGCCCTGTCTCTCTCCAGCTACAAAAACAGCAACTGCTGAAGGGGCCAGAGACCATCTACCTGTGTGAGTTTCTGCAAGACCTGCTCCCTGCATTTCTGGCTGATTTCCACCTGGCCTGGAAGGGTGGGGCCCTGTCTCTCTCCAGCTACAAAAACAGCAACTTCTGAAGGGGCCAGAGACCATCTACCTGTGTGAGTTTCTGCAAGACCTGCTCCCTGCATTTCTGGCTGATTTCCACCTGGCCTGGAAGGGTGGGGCCCTGTCTCTCTCCAGCTACAAAAGCAGCAACTGCTGAAGGGGCCAGAGACCATCTACCTGTGTAAGTTTCTGCAAGACCTGCTCCCTGCATTTCTGGCTAATTTCCACCTGGCCTGGAAGGGTGGGGCCCTGTCTCTCTCCAGCTACAAAAACAGCAACTGCTGAAGGGGCCAGAGACCATCTACCTGTGTGAGTTTCTGCAAGACCTGCTCCCTGCATTTCTGGCTGATTTCCACCTGGCCTGGAAGGGTGGGGCCCTGTCTCTCTCCAGCTACAAAAACAGCAACTGCTGAAGGGGCCAGAGACCATCTACCTGTGTGAGTTTCTGCAAGACCTGCTCCCTGCATTTCTGGCTGATTTCCACCTGGCCTGGAAGGGTGGGGCCCTGTCTCTCTCCAGCTACAAAAGCAGCAACTGCTGAAGGGGCCAGAGACCGTGTGTGTGTGTATGTGCGCGTGAACCTGCTGCTCGGGATGTCTATAGACTACTGGGGTTAGTTGTTTTTTAGTTGTTTTGGGGGTCAAGATTTAATTTTGGAGATTCATTTTTGCTGTTATTTGGACTACAGCATATTTTTGTTAGACACTGTTGTGAAGTGTGTGGGGATTGCTTAATTGTATATTTATTGAGATGTTTTCATTAGTTTGTTGTTTATTATTATTGTTTGGCTACTTATATACTGTGTATATTTATATTTCTTTGTTGTATTATTTCTCTGTTGTACACCGCCCAGAGAGCTATGCTAGTCGGGCGGTATAGAAATTTAACAAAGAAGAAAGAAGAAAGAAAGAAGACAGTTGATATAGTCCAGATGGTCACTTTAAATATGTCTGATTTACTTTGCAATTTTAGTGAAGTTTCCTATAGGAAATCATTTTCTTTTGTTTCTATTTCTGTGAATATGTGAAGTATAGCAATACTTCGCAAAATTTACACTAAAAAACCTCTAAGAATAATTGTGGAATAATGGCACTGACTATTCTGCAGAATAGTCTCCAGTTGACATCAGGAGTGTTTCAATTTGCCCAAGATAAAACAGTGGGAGGTGAAATATATTCTAGCAAAAATTTAGGTGTGCTCTATGTTTTTAATTGACGGTGCCCACCCTGCCTTAAATAAAGTGGTTTAAACACAGCAGGCTGAAAACATGCATCCTCTTTTTTCCAACAGCTAGAGTCAATGCTGAAGTAGCAACATATTGTAGTCAGTCTAATTTTACATCAAACTGCAGTTTCAGATTCAACAGTTAATGTACCTAAAATAGAAATAGAACATAACCTCCAATTTGAAACATAAAAGGCTGTCTTCACCATCATATGACATTGACCAATAAAAAGGCTTTGAAATAAAAAAAAATAAATTTGACACAGATTTCTAGGATAAAGAATGAGGGAAATAAAATTTTCTAGATTAGATTCCCTGTAGAAATATTAGTAACTCAGGAAAGAAGCAAAGTAAGAACGCCAACAAACCTCCATCTTTGGAGATGGCAGGTGTTGCCACTACTCACCATATGCTCAGAGGAACATGTTACCAAATTCTTCCAAGCTACATAGCAAGTGAATTGGACTGTGAAAGACCAACCCAAATGGTGTTTGCATTTTGACCAATTTGTAGGGCAGTACAATATCTCAGAGAGGAGGTCAGATCTCCTGCTCCCCTGGTGCATTCACTATAGCTGCCCAATTTCTCTGCTTTTTAAAGTTTGATAGAAATATCTGTGAGCTATAGGTACATTCTTAAACCACAAGGTTTTTTGCCTATTAGTGAATCTTCCTTCACATGCCAGGACAGAAATCATGAGAGATGCCTCACTTTTGGAATTAAGGCTGTTAAATGTCATTGTAGAGAACAATTCTTCTACCATCATTCAAATACACATATGCTCCTAATGTCCTAGATGGCACTGCAGCTTTTTACAGGAATTTGCCCCCAAATTAATTAACTGCAGATACGGCTTGTGACAACTTTCATTTCCCAAATCAGAATAATCGACTGCTGGACAGACTTGTTTGCAAAGCAGTCTATCCTTTCCTGCCCCCAAAACCAATATATTGTGTCACTACACACCTTAAACCAACAAACAGCATCTTTATCATCTTCTGACTAGAATAGAAAAGGCCCTTCTAAATTTATCCAAGGTTGGGAGAATTTTTGAAATTATTTTTCCTCCAAGAGTAAAAAAAAAAAAAAAGGCGTACTGTCATTTAGTCTTCTCTTAGACCATAGACAGCTGATACAGAGGAGAATAGGAAGACTTGGGGTGTAGCAAATGTAGACAGGAGAAAGGTAAGAGTATATACGGCTGCATCAGCTTAGCACCCTGCACCAGTACTCTTGTCAAGACAAATCTGCAAGCAGTCATGCACAGTGTCTTCACAATGCTAAGGAACTTCAGCTGCTGGGAAGAGAATACAGAACTGCAAGAAAAGTTATATGGGACAGCTAGTTATGATATCCAGTGCTTATCCTTTTTATTACCTGCAGACTACAAGAGAACCTTTAACAACACAAACTCTCCCACGCAAACTGTTTGTGCCAATTCAGAACCAGACTCACTCCTGCTAACATGACTGCATGTTTCTTCTGCAGCTTCAGTGCAACAGAGACAATGAACCCAGAGAGGGGCAATGGAAATTCTTCAGGTCATTTCAACCTGACATAAAACAAAAGCCAGCAGGATCTGAACAGCAGTCCTGCTGGGTCCTGTTGCAACCAGCTGGCTCTGCCTGCCTTCTGCTTGTCCCCCACCCTCCACATACTCAAACACAAAAAAGCTCTAGCTAACTGGTAGATGGGCTGCCTGGACTTATGCAGATTGTACCGCAGTGAATTGGAGTGCATAGAATATTAAACTGCTATAAGAGCAACATTATTTATTTATTTGTTTAAAATGGGTGCTATAAAACGATTACAGGGGTTGGTTTATGGTTATATATTTGTTCTGTATGATCCTCCTTGCCCCTCCACTTGGTGTGCTCTGAAATAGTAAAAGAATAAGATAACTGATTCCAACTAGCTTCTTTTACTATTCCCTTCTGGGTCCAACAGTACTTACATATTCAGAGGACACATAATTCAATTACCTGCCCCCAGAAACGAAACTACAAAGGATTTCAGGCCCTTGAGGTGGCAGTGCATGGAATCAGAGTTTCACAAACAGTACTCTAAAATATGGATAATTTGTTACAGGTTTAAAAGCACTCGTGCACTGGATTTCATACTGATGGACCCTCTTCTGCTCTTCTTCAGTTTGATCTCCTCAAGCCTGGAAGTTATGTCTTTATCTGCTATGAAAATATTTTATCAGGGTAATCTGGTTACGAATATTTACACAATTTGCCCCAAATTCTCTCATTACAGCTGTCATTCTCAATTATTCACAGGTAGTGCTACATGCAGTTTCCATGGAAACCAGCAGCTCACAGCTAACAGATGCACAGTCAATTGTAAGCAATGGGCACTCAAGCAAAACTAGTGGACTTAATAATTATGTTGATATTTGACCATCTCGAATCTGCAGATAACAAAAAGCTAGTTTCCATTTCAACCTCTTATTTGCAAATCTTTGAGAAAATGTCTTAACTGTGGCTGTAAAGAAACAAAGTCCCAGTTTTATTTTATTTGCTGGGTATTTCAGAAACATGCAATAAATTTAATGAAGAGGCTGTAATGTTTATGACACATCACATTTTTCACGTTTCACTACTATTTCCTGTATTTACAATTGCAAATAAAATGTCACATAATGCCAACTGTAAAATCACTCATAAGTGATTCATTCCACATTTTGCAAGTTTGACTGAGAATAACTAGTGAAACCATCCAGCCCAATGGCTTCCATTACTACATAAAGAATGTATTTAGAGCCATCAGAGATTCTTACCTCACCCCAGTAATAGTCTAAGAAAAGATCTATGAGTCAGAAAAAGCATATTGGCCTATACCATTTCCGAATGCATGTGGGAACACATGCAGCTTGTACCACTTCAGAATGCATGTGGGAAAGAACACATGTTCGAATGCTCCCCCACTACAATGAAAGTCCCAACCAGTGGGAAGCAAACACATCTACAAAAAGGATTCTAGTCTTTTCCTGGGATTGTTAGTTTTCAGTGTTAAGGAAGGTTATTTTGGGCAGGGAGGGGAAGGTTCACATGTGCAACTCTTAATTGCATTTGGAAGTGGTAGAGTCCCAGGAAGACTGTAACACTGTGCTTTGTCTGAATATGTAAATCATCTCTAAACTGATCAAGGAAGTGATGAGGTAGAAACACATGCTGAGTCCTTATTACATTTAAATTCACTGCATTTCCCAGGTGTCTCTAAAAATTTGAGGTTTCTTCTGGGCATGCTAGTAAATCATGTTGGATGCAAGGCAAGTTTTGGTCATCTAAAGTGAACAGTTTAAATGTGAAGTATTAATCATTTTGAAGCTACTAGTGAAGTGCATAAAACTCTAATCATTTCCCCAAGAAATTGTATTTTTGGCTATATGCAACAGTTTCTCTTTCAAGTGAAGACTGAAAATCTATTCATTTCATCATGTGTGTGGTGAAAAGCCTGTATTTGAAAGGCCTGAACCCACTGGCAACCCATGACAAGTTATGCACCCTTGTGGAGCTAGCATCCATGATTTGGATTCAGCACTTGTTGAGAAGTACATTTTTGGTGGCCCGCTTTTCGGCATTCCACTAATACGGCGGTTTTCAATTAGAGTAAGGCCCCACTCATATGGTGCTTGTTCTGCTTTTATGGAATTTTTCAGGTGTCGGGCACCATTTTATTGATGGAGTTCCATTTTTCAGCGGGTTTTGCTCTTTGGCGGGGCTCTGGAACGTAACCCGCCATATGAGTGGGGCCCTACTGTACTAAAATATAGCACTTCCCAAGCCAAAACTTGCAGTCACAGGGTTTGTGCTGTTGCCAGCCATCCCCACTGGTTGTATTAATAGCCTATGGCTCTGCTCCTACTGCTCCTGTATTACATCATCATCACAATCCTAAACATGCAACTACTGAAGAAAATAAGAGGTATTCTAGTAAGTTTTCTGCTTCAATTGAAACAGAGTTGTAAGGACCCAGACAACATTCTGATGTTATCTAACAATTTTGTATTGTCGTCACAGAAAAAAACCCCTACAAACCATTTAAAGCACTCAGGATGTACAATATAAGACACAGACATCTTTCTTTATGGAATAGACTGTGAGGATGAGCACTTTGTAATTTATTAAAAATGCAATGATATAAGATACTAGCAAAGCTTCAGCTAGAAAGATATAAAAATAACTTTGCATAAGCAACTAAGCAATTTTACATAAGCAACTTCATTATAACATAATGAACTCAATGTGCTGTGCTACTGCATGGAATAAAAAAATGTAAATGTACTGCCTTCAAGTCGATTCCTGCTTAAGGTGACCCTATGAATAGGGTTTTCATGAGGCTGAGAGGCAGTGGCTGCCCCAAGGTCACCCAATCAGCTTCATGGCTATGTGGGGATTTGAACCCTCATCTCCCAGGTCGTAGTCCAACACCTTTACCACTACACCACACTAGAATAGTGAACAAAAATAAACCCAGCCCAAAATGTTTAAGAAGTTAATGTCATTTACCCACCCATATAAACACATGGTGTAAACACGTATGGAATATAACCAAATGATTGTTCAACTCAACCAGCAATTTTTTGCCTATGCTTTGGTTTGTGGCCATTAACCAAAACATATTCTTGATTTTAGATACATCTAAAACTATCTGTAGATTTGTTCATTTCAATTGTACTGAGCAGAAAACCAACCCACAGTTGCTATCTGGAAGCAATGACTGCTACATCTGTCCTCATCAACACTGCAGATTGAAAACAAATTTAAAAGTCCAAGCACCTGAGTTGTTTGTCCAATTCAGCCACAACAGAACTGAAGCATGTAGTTAACCACACAGCCTCTCCCCAGAGACAGCACCTTTCATACCCAACTATCATCTATGTCTCTCACATAAAATGGTCTGCTGTAATAAATGTCACAGCCACTTTAAAATGTTGAAAGCTTCAGAGTTTCAGATATCATAACTGAGCCATCCCACATTCTCTTCTGTACTGTTATGATGCTTCTGTTATGTTGATTCCTCATGTTCCTTTTTAATTCTAAACTTTCTTTCTGGTAATTTTCTCTTCTTTGGAAAAAAACAAATTAACTTCTGTGCACACAAGATGGACAAATGAAAGTGTGTTAGAGATGGGTAGAAGAAATTAAACTGCAGCTTAGCTCCAGATACTGTTTTAACTCCTCCTGTGTTATTAAGATTAGCTTATTTTCTCATCAGCTCTGCAAATTGGTAAGTTAATTGTGTGAGAGAGAGCAGTTTGAAGGTGTTCAACCACTTGCATGGCCATCAGGATTTGAGGTAAAGATTACAACTTTTCCTGGATTATCTATCTATCTATCTATCTATCTATCTATCTATCTATCTATCTATCTATCTATCTATCTATCTATCTATCTATCTATCTATCTATCTATCTATCTATCTATCTATCTATCTATCTATCTATCTATCTATCTATCTATCATCTATCTCCCGCCCTTCCTCCCGGCAGGAGCCCAGGGCAGCAACTAAATCAACGGCAGAATGCATCTAATAAAATGTATCACTACTGATACATTTTGATCTGAACATCACAGTACTCTTCAGGCATTCTGACGCCATGTACAGTAATCATACAAAGGCTATGTGTGTGCACGCACGCATGTGCATGCATACATAGGGACAAATGTTGTTTTATTGCCATCCAATAGTGCCTGTTGTACAGTGGGGAACTCTCTATACTTGTGGGGACTGGTTCATGCATTTTAGAGACCTGATTTTTCCAGGGGTCTAAAACACGTGGGGAGCCTCCACAGGTATAAGAGACCCCTGACTTCACATAGGTGCCCTCCAATTTGAGGGTTACAAAAGTTATGAGGAAGGGTTGAGCTAGCATGCTCATCCTCACATAATTACTGTTGGTGACAATAGAATATCTAAAGAGGGCTTAGGATAGACCAGCGTTTCCCAACTAGTGGGCTACCAGATGTTGTTGGACTGCAATTCCCATCTTTCCTGACCATTGGCAATGCTGGCTGAGGCTGATGGGAGTTGTGGTCCAACAACATCTGGTGGCCCACTAGTTGGGAAAGGCTGGGATAGACACTCCAGGCAAATATGTATGATGCCAGTTAGTATCTTTGGTTTATTTCCTCCCTAAGCAGTGATAGTTCTGGAAGACATAATACTAATGAATCGAAAGCCTATACAAAAACTTCCGGGATCTTACACAAGTCATATGAAGAAAATTGTGTATGCATTCTAGAACCAAGGTGACAGAAAAGATAACGTAGAATTCTTCTGATTGTAAATTGTTTTAACGGATTTTAATATTGTACTTTTATATTGTTGTAATCTGACCTGGGACCTTATAATGAAAGGAGGGCAACAAATCTAAACGTTATAAAATGTCTAAGATAATTTTATTACAGAATAAAATATTACAGAAGAAGAGGAACATTCTCATCAGAACTCTGCTTGCCTCTTAAATAAAGACAACAAACCTCGGGGTGTAGTGCGCCCATTTCTTTCAGTTTGTGAACGTCTTACTTTATTTCTCAAAATATCCTTATACTAGAGTTCTTAGCATATGCGCTGAAAGTATGGCTAGTACTGAATCTAGATGTGGGAATAAAATAATAAAATGAAGGGTTTAACTTAACGGTGATGGTGGTGGGGTACCTGTGAACACTGCTCAAGATATTTAAGACCTTCTGGACTTAGGCATAAGGTAATAGGGAAGGAAGTCTTTCTGAACTAATTGAACATATTTTTTAAAACTGACCAGTCTGAGTAACATCAATTTAAAGGACTGTATTTCTGCCACCCACAGTTTGAGCTGAGAATCTAAAATGGCAATTGGTACTTGGAGTGCAGCACATGCCTGCTACCAAAAGCCTTTCCTAAATAATTAACAGTTGAGAGTGCTCAGATGTGTCCATCCGATACATCTGCACATTGTAATTTCAACACGAGTCACAACTTAATGAATCATCATTTGTGACAAGATCAATGAACCAAACCTAACAACAAACTAAAGTTAGTAAATTCATGCCTGGGGCAAAAGCGCTGCTTTAAAAAAGGTTCCATCACTATTAGTATCGAATTAGCAAAGACACTGCTCCTCTTGCCAACTTCTCCTCTTGCCTTCTCCTGAATGGCACAGAGTGGAGGTAAAGGGGAGGGGGTTGTTCAGTTTTACTGTATGTGAATCTTGACATTACTCCTTTGATCAGTGACAATGTCTGCAGCAGCATAACAACTGCACGAGGCATACAAACTGCATTATGGGAAGGAGATTCCATACCAGCCAGATGAATTCCTCTCATCGTGCTGTAAAGGGTCAGCATATCTCATGAGAAAACACTGCTCTTTCAGATATAACTGGACTATTCCCCAATAAGTAAAATAATATCTGATAATACATCATTTTCAGTCAGCAGAAGTCATGCCCAGAATATTAAAGGAATTTGTCAGTTCTGTCAGCTCTGCACTGAGACAGCAGTGCAGGCGGGGCTGGAAATTCCTGGGTATTTACCAGGGTGGGAAAGTCCTTAGCTGGCAGCTTGGTCGTAAATCTGCCAGGCTAACAAGGATGAAGCGTGATAAGGGCAAGGCCCTTTCCAAGCTTACGTGCCAAGCCAGAAGTCCAGAAGAGAGGTCAGTAGAGGTCCGGGTTCAATTGTTAAGGGGTCAGTCTGAGATAAGGTTCAGGGAATTTGGAAACACACGAAGCCACACCTGACGTTGTAATCAGCAACAAGCTGAAGCCAAGGTTTGTCTTTTAAGGAGCAGGTCTGTCAGCAGGTGTGAGCCCTCAGCGTTTTGGCCTTAAGTGGACAGGCCTGCCCCTCTCCTGCCTGACCTTCTGCTGTCTACATTCTGCAGGTGAGGGGGAGTATCCTGTTCACTGTCTGCGTCTGGCTGAAGGGCTTCAGCTGTGTCTGGGGTGCTCTGCAGCTGAGGGGGAGAAGGAGCTGGGTTCTCAGGAGTTTCCTCCATTTCTCCTTCTGGGTCTGCCGCTGTTACTCCCGAGATCCTTGTCTGATGAGTCCTCCGAAGGGGCCATGACAAGTTCATGGAGATCACAGCCAGTTCTCAATAATTTCACCAGAGCAAAGACAAGACAGTACCGTTCAAAAAGGCTATAAAGATCATTTTCACGTGATGTAAAACTGGCCAAATTAGCCACAGGCCTCACTAAACACAGAGCTGTCCACAGCTAATTCAGCGGCATCCTTAACGGGAGTGGTTCAGGGCTGAGCTTCACAGTACAGTTGCTATGACCATCAGTACAGTAGGGCCCCACTCATACGGCAGGTTAGGTTCCAGACCCCCGCCGAAAAGCAAAAACCGCCAAAAAGCGGATCAGCTGTAGTGTGGGGGTCTGGAACCTAACCCGCTGATCGCACCGGAGGAGAAGATCTCCCCTCCTCCGGCACAAAGTGCGGAAGTCTGATCGCCCCCGAGGAGGAGATCAGCTGTAGCAAACTGATCTTCCCCTCCTCCGGCGCGATCAGCTCGAGTGAGCACAGGAATCTGATCGCGCCAGAAGAGGAGATCAGCTGTAGCACTCTACAGCTGATCTTCCCCTCCTCGGGTGAGATCAGCTGGAGTGCGGGGAGCTCCAGCCCCCCTCCAGCTGATCGCCCCGCTGGCACCGTATTAGCGCAACGCCGAATAGCGGGGCGCCGGGAAGTGGGGCCCTACTGTATTCCCATAGTAGTCTTCCATTCTCTAGCAGCAAGGTGCTCAAGTTCTTATATCATTTTAATAATCTGTCAATGGCCACCAGTAACATGGAGATAGGGTGAACATACAATGTAATGATACCATGCCACAGGGTAAGAGTTTGTATAAGTCCCTTTAGATTTTTTAAATATAAGGCTCTGAGAAATGTAATAAATAAGGGTTTGAATATATTATAGCTGGAGATCTTGCCACATACATGCAGTCCTGAGGGCAACCATAATATATTGCCTAGCCCAACCTTTTTCAACCTTTGGATCCCCAGATGTTGCTGGACTACAGTTCCCATACTTTCTGACCATTGTCCATGCTGGCTGGGGTGATGGGAGTTGTAGTCCAGCAATATCTGGGGACCCAAATGTTGGCAAGGCTGGCCTAGCAAAAAGAAATTCATTTAAGTGCCCCAGAAAGCCCCAGAATCCACAACTTTAAAATGTAGGAGACAAATTAACGATGGTTCAGAGAAAAACAATGAACGCAGAAATCAAAGCCTATGAAAAAAGCAGTGAATATGGACAAAATCTGGAGGACCACAAGGTTCCCACTCTTGCTTTGTATGATAGGCTATATTCCAACCATTAAAAGTTGTATGTAGGCTATATTCCAATCATGCCTGTACTATGCCTAATTATGGCTTTGTTCAATGCAGCAGCAAAATGATCACGGAAGAGTGAAGCAGCCATAGTCTTCTCTTCTGGAGTTTGTGACTAAGCCAGTGGTTCCCCAAACTTTTTCCCCACGGACCACTTGAAAATTGCTGAAGGTCTTGGCAGACCACTTACTGGTTTTTCTGCCTATTGTAGCAATTGTAATGTGCTGTGCTAGAAGCTCTATGATTTTAAATTGTATTTTTAGAGACACACTGTGGACCACCTGAAAGAAGCCTGCAGACCACTGATGGTCCAAAAACCACAGTTTGGGAATCACTGAATTAAGCCATAATGTGGTTTAGTGTGATGTGCAAACCAGGTCATTGTGGTGGTGATCCTTGTGGCATTCCAGGGATCATTTACTAGGCCTTTACCCCTGAGGTTACTAGATAAGCCACTCACAGTGGGTGCATTGACACCAGATTTCTCTTACTATTCTCCAAGGAAACCTGCTGCTGCCACCTACAGATTTAGAGAAAGCAGTAGGACTCTTCTTTTATTTACCTGATTACCTAGTTCTAATCTATCATGTGCCGTAAAATGTACTATCCTAGAATATCCCAGACTAGAACACATCCATGAATTGAGAAATCAGTACATATATTTATTTCTGGAAAACAAAAGCTTGAACAAGTACTCATTTAGCAAAGACTAACTAATAAAAATTTAATATCCTAACCTAGCATAACTGACTCCTCTCTCCAACAGCTATCCTGACCACCAGCCTTCCAATTAACTTTCTCTCATCTCCCTAATTCCTAAATGTCCTTCTCAACACTCTACCCATCACTCACTGATCCTACACACGATTCCATCATATTTTCCTGCTTTCAATCTTTCTTCTACTCATTCTTTGGTTACAAACCACTTCTAGAATGAGGTTGCACTTCCCCATAAAGGATCAGGTTTGCAATTCATGAGTGCTCACAGTGCTTTTGATACTGGAAGCCTATTCACTCAGAGCAGTTTTTAATTTTATTTTTAGTTCATTTAATATCTCTCTAGCTTCATCGTTTTGGCACCAGACAAATATATTTTTATCCTCCCAGGCTTTTGAAACATTTTAAGCCACTGTGAGAGTTCCTATTAGCTTCCATTTATTTATTTATTGTTTTATCTGCTATTTCTCATTGTTTAGTGTTTTATTAACTGATTGCATTTTTCTTTATCTTCCACTGTTAGCTGCTTTAGGAGCACTTATGTGCTGAAGGTTTGTGAGATATAAATTAATACTAAACCAACAATAAATAAATAAATAAATAATAGGTGCCACATAAACAGATTCTCTCTTTTTAAAACTTGTCAGAGTCTGGGTACTCTTTTTTTTGTGCTAAGCACAATGACTGATTGATAATAGCAGTGAATCTATCTAGGTTGGATCTGAATGGAATTTCTATTTCAACAGACTTTATACCGCTTACTTTTGAATCTCATCTCTGCTTTTTCAATATGTGAAGACACAATTTTCTGCAATTCTTAATGATCCTGACACATTATTTTGTACTCAATTATTTTTTCCCAATTAAAAGTATAGTTATAGATAATAAAGCATGGGTTTTCTAATCTGCTTCTGATTATCTTGGGTTTGTTTATATTAAAATTTCTTCAATTTGAAATTCAGAATTGAGTTTGTGGTTCTAGGTTCTTCATTCTGTTTTTGATGTTGAGCAATGAACACTTACGAGGTATACATTGTACTAATTCTGTGAAGCCATGCCTGTGAAGTCTGTGAAATCATTTTCAAGTGGCATATCAAATACAGATACACTCAGGCCTCATGTTGAAAGAGTTTTTCTGACAGTAGTTATAAATACCATTACAGTAAGTGTGCATAAGTCTACAACTAACCATCTCTAAAAACTACAGTTAAATTGTAAAGCTGGAACATTCATTTTGGTGCATTCTTTATTTTCTATGCAATGGTATCTTGCTTCTTCCTTTTAAAGTACTGTTTAAATACGTTTTGTCATGGGATTTACAAGGCTGCAATCACATCTCCATTTATGACTGCTTAACTGCTTGAAACTATATTCACTAATAGGCAAAAAAAACCCTTGCAGTTTAAGAACATACCTATAGCCAATAGATATTTCCACTAATATTTTAAAAGCAGGGAAATTGGTATGCTTAGAGCCACATTACCAAATTCGTCCAAGCTACAGAGGAAATGAATTGGGCTGTGAAAGACCAACCCAAATTGTGTTTGCATTTTGACAAATTTGTAGGGCAGTACAATATCTCAGAGGTCAGGTCTCCTGCTTCCCTGGTGCATTCACTATAGCTGCCTAATTTCCCTGCTTTATAAAGTTTGATAGAAATATCTGTTGGCTATAGGTACGTTCTTAAATGGCAAGGTGTTTTGTGTTTTTTTTGCCAATTAGTGAATTTCTCTGCTTTTTAATGTGGGAGGTAAGAAATGGGATCCTGTGCAAGTTTGCTGAGAATGGATTGATCATTTTCATGTTTATTGAGTTCAATGGGATTTACTCTCCTGCAATCATGCTTAGGATAAGTGAAACTGGCCATGGGGGAGGGAGAGAAGGGAGGAGGGGAGAGGGAAGGAGGAAGGGACAGGAGAGGGGAAGAAGAAGGAGAGGGGAGGGGGAAGGAGGGGCAAAAGAAGGGGGAGGTAAGGAGCAAGAGGGAGGGGATATTTGACAATGTATATGGAGCATACAAATGTATGTAGATATAACCCTTCTTTAAGGGGGGGAGTGTTACTCAAAAGATGTATTCTACAACAGAATCCTTCAGCTTTTTCAGATCCAGGATCCATTTTTAACCCAAACATGCATTTGGGACCCATATCTTAATTTTTTTACCATATATTTGTATTGTGGTAGTGTTGTTGTTGTAACCCACATTAGAACAGGCCATGATCTGGTAGTGGCTCCTCACCCACTAATTTAAGACCAAAGTTTATCAAGAGCCTGCTCTAGAATCCTTTCATTTAATACATGCTGTGTAATACATTCAGGAGAGTTGGTAGGCTTTGTCCTGGAGGCCAATAATCAAGTTTTAGATAAGGTATACTCTCTTCATTCCTTGCTACGCTTCCAGGAGGAAACAGGGCCTCATTGTATTGCTTGGAAAGCATAGACCACCATCTGTTTACGCTTGCTGAGCTTGTTAGGTCACAGAGAGCTTGGTGTTTGTATTTCCAGTTTGAAATTAGTTGTGAATCACCTATTCAGAACTTTTCATTCAATCATTTCATATTTGGCTTATATTGCCTGTTTGCTGATCTCTTTTTATTCCACCTTTGCCCTGTTAAGCCTAACCACAGACCACAGCTACCTATCCCTAATGATTTAATTTGTTCTTTATACTCTTTTCCTGCTAGCTTGTAACAACTACCAGAGGTCCAGCTTACCTAAACAGCAGGTCACACAGTAAAACAGCATTTGGACTGCAGGGGATCAAATGACTGCTCTATTACATCTATGTGAGGTTTAGCTTCCAAGGACATTGCTTTGAATGCCTTACTTGATAAGGGCTCAGAGTATCTTCTCACCCCTTCTAATCCAGTCCGGTGATTAGGGTACTAAGGACTCACGTATCATTGGCTATCAGTCTTCCTAGTCTTTCTTTCTCCTGTTTCTATATCCCCTGTAGTGTTCCAACCCCAAAATGAGACCCCTACATTTGGCAGTGTATACATATGATTAGAGTGCCTCTCCAATGTGAGATGATGGTCATTTGAATTGGAGGGGTAGAGATCATTTATCCTGCTCCCCAGAGGGAGGGGTTCATAGATGTTATGCATCAAGAAAACTTAGTCTTCTATAATCTGCATTATAGAATGCAGCATCTGCTGATAAGTAAACAATAGGAAATTTACATAATTCTATTCCCAGTACATTGAAGGGCAGGAATAGCCAACATGGTGCCCTCCAGAAGTTGTGGATGACAACTTTCATCAGCCCCAGTCCCATGATCAAGGATGATGGGAGTTGTAGTATAACAATATTTGGAGAACACTCCATTGGCTATCCCTGTTGTACAGAATGCAAACAGATCAAATTTAATTACAAATATCATACTGGGGCTTTGTCAACCCAGCTTGTCTCCTTAGTCAGATAGCTCAGAACTTCTCTTTTGAACATGGAGACCTGACTTTTCCCAGACTTTTTCTAATTCTGTAAGTAAACATAAATGTGACCCACTTTGATCTATCATCTCTTCAATCTACATTTAGCTTTAAAAAGATAGACGATGCAATTTTATGTGGTATGTACTTTCTATGCAATGATTATAATACCATTTTTCTTTTTAAATTGCTGTTTAAACACATTCTGCCTTGAGATTCAAGAGATTATATGCTCACCTCTTGATTTGAGACTCCCCTCCTCTACTTATTTCTAGCAATATAAAGAGTTTATGCTCGAAATCTAAAGAGCTCTGAGCTGGAAAAAAAATTGGTTTGTTCATAGGCTGATGTAAAGCCTGCCCAAGTATACATTCATTAGATATCCAGAGTTGTCTAAGAGAAACACCTGAAGAAGACAACATAAACTGCAGCCAAACCAAAAGATGAATTTCATGGCCTGGTTTGTTTACAGAATTCACGGGCATAGTTCTTTTCCTGGGAACAAAAGTAACATGAAAGTTATGCTGACCATGTGAAATATGTATTGGTGATAGACATTTTGGTTTTGTAAAATAAAAGTACTATCCTTAATATAGAGGGAATTCCATAAGGAGTGAAATCACTTAACCCAGTAATGTGTGTCAGCCGTGCTGCCAGTTATTAAATGTGTTATGCTTTATGAAATCTGCATGTAGCTTTACTACTTTGCAAACTGTATTGTTATGGTGATCCACAGAGTGGCAGCACTGCTAGAAATAGCTCTTAGTAAGTGTGAGCGCTGTTACCTACCACTTGATATCAAAACTGGGACTTCTCCACTAAGCTTGCTAAGCATGAACTTGGGAGAGATTTCAGTCCAGCTGGGCCAATATGATAAAGGGATTGAAGTCACAGAGGAAAGGATTAGCATGACAGATTAATACAGTGCAGTTTTCCCTGGCAAAAACTAACCTACCAAGGAACTGAAAGATTGGGGGTGGGGATGGGAGACATGGATCATATTCTGCCACAGTAATTTTCCTTAAAACAGAGATCATATTCCCTGGGACAAAGGATAATTAAATACTTACTTTGGACCTCTAATACAAAAATAAGGTTGAGCTGGCAAAAACTGTCTATAAGAGCTACCAAGACAGTGAATTTTACTAGGAACTATCCTTAGTTTACAATCACTTTGGGAGAGAGGCTGATGGGGTAATTAATGAATTCAGAGAGCACAGTGCTAGATTTTAAACCTTTCTGCATGCAGTATATAATGTTAGAAAAGCATTGAAGTCCACAGTCTGAGCCTTAATTACACAAAATTCCAAGTAATCCAAATTATTTGTCCCTCATCTGCTGGAGATATATATAAATACCATCCTTATTCTTGACCTTCTGGAGTTTAATCAGACAAATTAGATAAGGTATTTATTCTTTGCATTCCTCACTTGTTTAATTCATAAACAGAATTCTAGCACTAAATGCAAGAAAGATATTCAAGAAGGGGCTTTTAGAACTGGAAGACACACACCTCACACAAAATTTCTTTATAACCAAAGACACTTCAAGAACATTCTCTTATTTACAACTAACTTCAAGGTGCTGGTTATACAGTTTGGGACCAGGATACCTGAAAGACTGTCTTACCCCTTATATACACAGTCAATCACTATGCTCTGCAGGTCAGGCCCTCCTGCAGATGATACCTTATCAGGAGGTCCATTCTGCACAACAAAGGAAGCAGACCTTTAGTGTAGTGGCACCTACCCTTTGGAATCCCCCCCTTTAAATATTAGACAGGCGTCATCTCTGTTATCTTTTCAGCACCTACTGAAGTCCTTCCTTTTTCAACAAGCCTTTTAAGTAGAGACCTTATCCCAGTCTGTGTCTGTGTTGGAATTGCTTTTTAATACATTGTTCAAGCTTTTTTTAAACCAAAACAAAACATGTTTTTAAAGCCTTTAGAAAAAGTTTTTAAATATGTTTTGTTTAAATATATTTCAAAGTCTGTTTTTATTATTATCATGTTTTTAGTGCGTTTGTTTGCCACCCTGGGCTCCTACTGGGAGGAAGGGCAGGATATAAATATAATAAATAAATAAATAATACATTTTGGGAAAATTGATTTCTGTTAGTATCTGTCTAATTGTACTGATATAGTTCACCTTATATTAACTCTGACAGTGGCAAATGAGTTGATGGTGATTAACGTGGCAAGCACTACTCACAGCAAAAAAGAAGCACATTATTGTTTCAAATAATGTAGTAGCAACCCACCTAAATCCATGAGACATATAAACATCTCTTACAAGTAAGTAGGCACACAAGCTTTATATGTTTTGTTGCTTCTTGCAGGCTACAAATTACTGATAAGTTTGGAAAGGGAACCTAGTAAAAATAATTTGGAAATAAATTAGTTTTACTAGTAAATAAATAGATAATTTGGAAAGGAAATCTAGTAAAACAAACTTATGGGCTGCTGAGATCCGTGGACTTATTTGTAACATTGATTTGTTTTAAGCAAGGAATTAAATTTTATTTTGATCACAGTAAAATGAAAAGGTTTGCTTGTTGTAAGAATCTGTGTGGTATAAAATAGGTTACAGTTTCCCCATTCTGGCCAGTTAACCACAGAATATTGTTTGGTCTTGGCACACTTGATAGACAAGTATGCAAATCCCAACAATTCTAAATTATTTGTTGCATTTGTGGACCTCTAGGTACCCTGTGATACTATAACGGGGGAGGGCATTATGAGATAAATTTGCATCAATTAATTAATACTGACAGCTCTTTCTTGACATTGAACTGAATTTTATATTCCAACACATACTTGAGGGTCAAGTTTTTGTCTATAGGAATATCACCAAAAGGATCTCCACTCTTCTTTTGAAGCAGGGCCACATTCTTCCCATTTTCTATGTAAATTTTATATAAAAAACATAGTGGAATGAAAGGGAGGAAGTTTTCCCCTTTCTCTTTTGGTAAAAGAAAATATCTGTATTGCTTTATCCTAATATGCCACTCCGCCCCCCCCGCAAATCAGGCTATGCAGATTGGAGTAACTATTCCTGATTCTGAAAACTATAGTTGTCTTTGACAGCAAAGCCATCTCACACATGCAGTGTCTTGCTTCATATGAAATTGAAACAGATGCAGAAAAATAAAAATAAATCCAGGGAGCCAAAACAATATTAAGAACCACAGCATATTTTGAAAGGCATCTCTGCTCTCTGAGGAGAGGATTACACAAATGGGGAGACACTAATGAAAAAGCCCTTTCCTCATAGCAAACTGCCATACCTCAACATGGTGGGAAAACTTGAAATCTGAGGCCCTTTTTCAAGATACGGGTAGGTAAACCGGACGGAGACAATCCTTCAGGTATCAAGGTTCCAAACAGAGAAGAAATTTAAAGGTCAAAACTGGCAATCTGAATTTGGTCCAGAAATGGAGTAACAGCCAGTGCAGATGATGAAGACCTGGCATATTATGTTCATAATACCCTGTCTCAGTTAACACTCTTGCAGCATGACCTGTACCAGGTGAAGTTTCCAGACCATTTTAAAAGGCAGCCCCACATGCAGTTAATCTAAACAAGAGGCAGGCAATCTAAACACTGAGGCCTGACCATCCCTGTCCAGGTAGAATCATAGCTACCATACCACAGAGGCCACATGTGCCTCTGGTGACAGAGATGGATCAGTGTGTGCTCCTAAACTACAAACCTGGTCTTTCAGTGGAAGTGGAAGCCTTTCAAAATACCACTCTCCAGGTACTATTCTACAGATCTGAAATTTTGGGCTTTTAGAAATACTTTCAAGTTTTGGAAGTTTGCAAGACCAGTTCTGTGTATATCGAAAATACATCAGTCTGCATATTAAAAACCGAAACAGGTACTCCACCTGTTGTAATTAATGTGCATAAGAGTTTATTTAGCTGCCGGATTAAACTTTAACAGAAGAGAGATTATAAAAGATCTGTTTCACTGAACTTTTACATTCTTCCAAAGATACTTTGTGGGTTGAGAAAATCAGCCACATGACTTATGGTTACAGGTTTCCCCTGGCATTTTTTTCCAGAAACTGGGCCAGATACTGGAAAGACAGAATTTAATTCCAGATTATGTGTCTATTTTACACAATGTGATTTGATGCTTATATCTGATCTTAAAATCTACCTCATGGCATGTAATGATTTTTATATTTTATATTTTTATACATGTATGTGAGCCTTATATCTCTGTATATCTCTGTAAATTTCCCTGGAGTCAGCAGATATCAACTGTTTTAGACAGATGTTACCGTTCAGAGTGCTTGCAATATTTGCTATATATGTTGAGATTATATGCTTGAAGGCAACACTGACCAATACTTTACTGCCCTAACTCTGGGGATTCCAGGCAGAAGTTTCTCTCTCCACCTCTGAACTTCCACCCCCCAAAACATACATACAGTATATACAGGAGACCATTTAATTTCAGAGTGGGATTGCTTCCTGAACCAACTACAGCTATCAATCTAAGCAAATTTATAAAGTTAGCATGAGCCAGATCAAATCCAATTCAAAGCACTCAAAATCCTGCTCTTTGGCAGTATTAATTTCACATCATCACTTATATTGCTTGGAATAAACAAGTTCATTTGAACAAAGTTCACTGAACTAGTTAAAAAATCTTTTAACTATACCTGAAAGTCATTTCCATAATTACCAGATGAATTAAACATGAATTAAGTTCATTTTGGGGTCGACCTTTGAAAGATTTCTCATTCATTTTTCCATTCATTCCCTCTCCCTCAGAGCCTTGTCACTCCTCCCTCCTTCCTCACCCTGTGAGATAAATCAGCTTGGCTGCTGCTGGGAGTTTCTTCTCCAACTCTGCCCTTGCAACATCTTTACAAGATGCTATATTATTGTTTGCTTGCAAACAGCTTTGGCTGGCTCTAGTACCTTTTCAAGATTGAACACATACCCTCAAACATAATTAGATGGCAATATCAGGCACTTTCCCTCTCTTAAGTTCATAATGGAGCTTCTCTTGAGCAGTGGTGGTTGAGTTGGTGTTCCTTTGGGGGGCGTACTTGTTGAACTGTTAGATAGGGGCAGGTGGTAGCTGGTGAATTTGAGTTATTTCCCATTTCCCACCCATCTACCCACCCACCATGTGCTTGATGACTGCCTCCCAATGTCCCACTCACCTCCGTTTTCTGCAAATGTCTTTGCCCACGAGGCTTTTTGAGCTGTGTGTAATGGTTGTGGGGGTAGCTATTAAGTCCCCACTTACCCATTCTCCAATTTTCCTCTTCTGTAGGTTTGTTTGCCCATGAGAGCAATTGGAAAGTTGGGTGGAGGAGATGGATCATTGCTCCAGTCCAGCTTTTGCTCCCTAGTTAAAGCTGCAATCCTAGCTTTATTTACATAGCAGCAAGTCCCACTGAAATCAATGTGACTTGCTGCTGAATAGACACGGTTAAGGTTGCACTGTAAGGTGGTGACTTGCCCAATTTAAAACTATGGTGTTCTTTAAAAGCTAAATCTACAAAAATTTGCCAAGAATGAAGTTTTTATGAACTGAAAAGGATGAACTTGAAATGAACTATACATCTATATGCCTTTGAGCCCAATTCAAAGTGCTGGTTTTGACCTATAAAACTGTTTATGGCTCAGAACACCAATATATTTTGGAATGCCTCTCCCAATATGAATCTACCAAGGCTGTTAGATCTTCCTTTGAACCCCTTCTCCAGGTCCCCCCTTTGAAGGACACTTGCAGGGTGGTGAGAAGGGAGATGGCCTTTTCAGTTGTGGCTCCCCATCTGTGGAATATACTCCCCAGTGAGGTCTGCCTGGCACTGTCATTGACACCTTTTTGGCACCAGGTAACGGCGTACCTTTTCTGCCAGGCATTTGACAGATTGAAATTATGTTTTGTTTTTAATATGCTGCCAAACCTTCCTGTGGCTGTGTGTGGGTGGTATTGCTATTGTTTTGTTGTTTTTTATTGTTATGTTTTTATAGTGTATTTGTAGTAGACCGTAGTGTACGGGCCGGTTCATATCGGGAGAGGCGTTCCAACAGATATCGTGGTCCCGTGCCGTATAAGGCTTTATAGGTAAGTACCAACACTTTGAATCTGGCCCGGAAGCATATTGGAAGCCAGTGCAAACGGGCTAGCACAGGTGTTATATGCTCAGACCGCTTAGTTCTTGTTAGCAGTCTGGCCGCCGCATTTTGCACTAGCTGTAGCTTCCGAATCGTCTTCAAAGGTAGCCCTACGTAAAGCGCATTGCAGTAGTCCAGACGCGAGGTTACCATAGCATGTACCACTGGTGAGAGGTCCTCCTTACTCAGATAGGGACGTAGCTGGGCTACCAACCGAAGTTGGTAGAACGCATTCCGGGCCACCGAGGCTACATGAGCCTCAAGTGTGAGGGAAGAGTCTAAGATGACTCCCAAACTACGCACCTGTTCCTTTAGGGGGAGTGTAACTCCATCCAGGACAGGGTATATATCCACCATCCGATCAGATAAACCATCCACCAATAGCATCTCAGTCTTGTCAGGATTGAGTCTCAGTTTGTTAGTTCTCATCCAGTCCATTGCCGCAGCCAGGCAACAGTTCAGCACGTCGACTGCCTCACCTGAAGAAGATGTAAAGGAGAAGTAGAGCTGCGTGTCATCAGCATACTGATGACAACGCACTCCAAAACTCCTGATGACCGCCCCCAGCGGCTTCATATAAATGTTAAAAAGCATGGGAGACAGAACCGAACCCTGCGGGACCCCACATTGGAGAACCCACGGTGTCGAGCAATGTTCCCCAAGCACTATCTTCTGGAGACGACCCGCTAAGTAGGAGCGGAACCACTGCCAAGCAGTGCCTCCAACTCCCAATTCCACAAGCCTCTCCAGAAGGATACCATGGTCGATGGTATCAAAAGCCGCTGAGAGGTCAAGGAGAATCAACAGAGTTACACTCCCTCTGTCTCTCTCCCGACATAGGTCATCAAACAGGGCGACCAAGGCAGTCTCAGTGCCAAAACCAGGCCTGAACCCCGATTGAAATGGATCTAGATAATCAGTTTCATCCAATAGTGCCTGGAGCTGGTCAGCAACCACACGTTCCAGGATCTTGCCCAGGAACGGAACATTGGCTACTGGTCTGTAGCTGCTGACATCCTCTGGGTTCAAGGAAGGTTTTTTCAGGAGTGGTCTCACTGCCGCCTCTTTCAGACAGCCAGGGACCACTCCCTCTCGTAAAGAGGCATTAATCACTTCCTTGGCCCAGCCAACTGTTCCTTCCTTGCTAGTTTTAATTAGCCAAGAGGGGCAAGGATCCAGTACCGAAGTGGTCGCACGAACCTGTCCAAGCACCTTGTCCACGTCCTCGAACTGAACCAACTGAAACTCATCCAACAAAACATGACAAGACTGTGCTCCGGACACCTCAGTAGGATTAACTGCTATTAAATAGGAGTCTAAGTCCCGGCGAATGCATGAGATCTTATGCTGGAAGTGTTCAGCAAATTTATTAAATCGAGCTACTGATGTATCTGCCGTATCTTGTAGGCCTGGATGGAGTAGGCCACGAACCACTTTTAAAAGCTCCCGTGGGCATGAGAGAGATGACTGAATAGTGGCGGCGAAATGTTGTTTTTTTGCCGCCCTCACCGCTCCTACATAGAGCTTAGTAGAAGCACGAACCAGCTCATAATTGCATTAGTCGGGAGTTCGTCTCCATCTCCGCTCAAGCCGCCTCCTGTCTTGTTTCATCGCTCTCAGCTCCGGAGTATACCAAGGAGCTGTATGAGCTCTACATAGGAGAGGGCGCGCAGGAGCGATCATGTCAACAGCCCGGGTCCTCTCTGTATTCCACAGATTGACCAGGGCTTCGACAGGAGCGCCAGTCTTATCAGCCGGAAAAACCCCCAGAGCCTTTTGAAAACCTTCAGAATTCATTAGTCTCCAAGGGCGGACCAATTTAATAGGTCCCCCACCCTTGCAGAGGGAAAAGGCTACTGAAAGTCTAAACTTCAGCAAGCAATGATCTGTCCATGACAACGGGAGAGATGTAAAACTCCCCACATCCAGATCACTATCCCCATGTCCAGTAGCAAAGACCAGGTCAAGAGTATGCCCCGATGTATGTGTTGGGCCACTAACATATTGAGACAGCCCCATGGTTGTCATGGCGGCCATGAAGTCCTGAGCTGCCCCAGACAAAGTAGCCTCAGCATGAATGTTGAGATCTCCCAGTACTAATAGTCTGGGGGATCTCAACAGTATCTCCGAGACCACTTCCGTCAGCTCAGTTAGGGAAGCCATTGGGCAGCAAAGTGGGTGGTACACCAAAAGGATTCCCAGTCTGTCCCTCTGGCCCAGCACAAGGTGCAAACACTCCAGACCAGTGATTGCATGGACATGGTGCTTGGTGAGTGAGATGGAACTCTTATAGACCACAGCAACCCCACCTCCCCGACCCTCAGATCTACCATGATGCTGAACCAGATACCCCGGTGGGCAGAGCTGGGAGAGACTAACTCCTCCCTGTTCGCCCACCCAGGTCTCGGTTATACATGCCAGATTGGCCACCTCGTCCACCATCAAATCATGGACGAGAGAGGTTTTATTATGTACCGATCTGGCATTAAAGAGCAGCAACTGGAGATCTGAGAGTTGGCTGATAGGACAACCAACAACCCTGCGGGTATGAGAAGGACCAGAAGGCGGCACAGCCACTACATGTCTGGGCCGCGTTCTCCTTACCTGGCACGTCCCTCTCATATCACCATACCTCCCTCTACCCGTCACTATGGCAATTGGGCCCCCCTCAGGTCTCCCCTCTTGATGATAAAATCTCTTCCTGAGGCACATGATAAACTATAAATACAAAAAACTCATATACATAAAAATACACATTCACTCACAACATACACTCATATAACACCCATTCATCCACTTCAAACCCACACAGAAGACACAGTCCCGTATTCTGTGCGCCCAAACGCCAGCTCTAAGACCGTTCTTCTTCCCACGTATAACGCCACCTGGGGCCTGGTCCTGCAAGGTGCCCACGTGCAGAGCAGGAGCCCAAGAAGGAGAGAGCAGAGATGTTGGCCAAGCAGCAGCAACAGCAGCAGCAGCAGCAGCAGCAGCAGCAGCAGCAACAGCAGCAGCAGCAGCAGCAGCAGCAGCAGCAGCAGCAGCAGCAGCAAAGCAGGCAGATGGCTCTCCCTCCCTGGGCGGTGATGGTCCTCTTCCCTTGCAGGCACTGGATCTCCCAAGCCCCCTCAGCCAGCCGGCTTATATATCCCCTCCAAAGAAGGGACAGGTGGAACAGTATCAGGCACAGCTGGCTGAGTACCTGGAGAGAGCAGAGATGTTGGCCAAGCAGCAGCAGCAGCAGCAGCAGCAGCAGCAGCAGCAAAGCAGGCAGATGGCTCTCCCTCCCTGGGCGGTGATGGGCGGGTTCCTTTATTTAATATATATATTCTACCCCACCCTACACACACAAACAATTCCAGTACAGTTAAGAGCAGATAAAAACATAACAGATCCCTAAAGATTTCAGTCATAAAAGCACCCCCTCTCATGTTCAGAGCTGGAGGATTACTTTTAAAAAATAATAAATTACAGTTACAGTTACATGGCCCTTAAAAGTAGTAGTTATTGTTACAATTACAATTGCTCTGAAAGTAACTGATTACTTTACTTTTACTCAAAGTAATCACTACATTTTAGTACTTTAAAAAATTGCCTACACGGTGCTGGCCTTTGGCTGCTGCATATCTAAGTAGCCTAAAACAACACAAAAATCAGCACATACACACAGAGGGTAGTAGAATGGTTTTTTTAATCTGTAAGATTAACAGAATGGCATAACAGAATCTCAGATCCCCCCATCCCCAGCAATTATGATACCCCAACACACATATAATTCACTTGAAATCAAATTTTACACTTGAAATGCTTTTACAATACATTTCTGTTATGTCTCAAAAGAACAGGGTGCTCAAAAGTTGTGGGCCAGGCGGGACGCACTGGCATCTTGTAGAGGACACCCTCCCCTTCCCTGGGGTGTGCGAGCTGCCCTGGCCTGGAACAAACTGTGTGGTGGCCACACCCAGTTACTTATTTTTTATGATTTTATGACATCATTATGCAATCTGCAATCCTATATACTTATCCATTTAACTCAATGAGACTTAATTTGGAGTAGACATCTTTAGGATTGGACTCTACTAGAATACATTTCAGGGGCTATACTTTATTAATGCTGTACCAACTACAACTACCAACTGCTGTTTATGTACATATATTGTCTCAGCCTAAGCTACCTCACAGGGTTGTTGCAAAGATAAACGATGGGAGGGAATGACAATGGTCATGGCATTCACAAATCAAAAATAAATCTGGGGAGGGGGGCACACACAAGTAATAAGATGTCTTGACAGATAGAATGTTAACAGGTGAAGCTTTCCCCATAATTGTATTCCCATACAAAAAAGGCTTACTCCATTTAATTTCTACCTGCCCCACAGCTGTCCATAAGAGCCTGATCTCCTGCAATGCTACCCCTAAACCATGCAAAAAACTCAAGTAAAAAAAACAACCACCACCACCACAGAATTTGGGCATTTTTTTTTAAAAAAGAACATCTGTAACAATATGAAATATGACATTCTCAGTCAAAAAGAAGTTATGAGACAGTAGACATAAAAACCTACACACAAAGCCTTGACAAAGTGCGACAAAAATACTCTGAGCATGAGCATTTTCACATTTTAAATTTTTACTCATCATTTATTGCCTTGGGCCAGTCCCTAACTCTCAACTTAACCTACCTCACAGAACTATTGTGAAGATACAGAAGGCAGTATTAAAATGGGGGGAAAAGGAAACTAAGGCTGCAATCCAGTATGTGTCTACTCAGAAGTAAGCTTTATTGGGTTCAATGGGACTTACTCCCAGGTAAGTGTGTACTCAATACACACTTGCCTGGGAGTAAGTCCCATTAAACCCAGTGGGACTTACTTCTGAGTAGACAAGTACTGGATTGCAGGTAAATCCTTGTATTACATGCATCAAATTTTACTTGCCTTAACCAGATTGATGCATCACTGTACTATAAAGGGCCATATTTTTCTCCCCCCCCCCCCGCAAATTGGTACAGCTTCATCCAGTCCTTATGTTGCCTAATTAGTACAATCCTATACCCAATTTGATTTACCTGGGAGTAAGCTCCATTAAACATAAAGAGACTTACTTTTGAGTAGACTTGTATATATTATACTGTAAGTCGGCTATACAGTAGGGCCCCGCTTTGCAGCGTTCCACCAATACGGCGGTTGTCAATTGCAGAAAGGCCCCGGTCCTACAGTGCTTGTTCCACTTTTATGGCGTTTTTCAGGCATCGGGCGCCATTTTAGACAATGTTAGCCAATGCGTTCCACTTTACGGCAGATTTCGCTTTGTGGCGGCGGAACGGAACAGAACCTGCCATATGAGCAGGACCCTGCTGTACAATCATTTTTAACAAGTGCCTGTTTGGAACTCTTTGCATTTGCCGTGTGGAGAAGGATTTGCACAAAAGAGCTTCCAGGGAATATCTTCCTCACAAGACAAAGATGCATTCTGCTTGTTAGAGAAAGGAAGGGCAGAAAAGAAAACTGGCAGCTCTTTAGGACTCTGGCTGCTTGCTGCTGCAACTTCTGCCTGCCCCTCGCTCAACCTGAAGCCATGCTTTTGGCTCTGCTCTCTGGTAAGAGAGGGAGGCAGAAGCCATTGCTGCAGCTTTGCAGTCTTTACACACCAAACACACATGCATCATCTACTCTCACCTCCACAGCCAGTTCTTCATGTTTATTTTGCTGTTGCCTCCCTGCTGCCTCCTTGCTCTCCGGCTCTTTTCTTCCTCCACTCCTGTCCATTGTTAAACAATTGTTTTCTCCACTCCATCCTGTCTCACTCTCCACCTCCTCCCTCGTCACCTCCTAAACACCCATAGAGCACGAGGGAAGAGTGATGCTGCACAGAAGCCCAATTTGAAGCACATGATTTTTATTCACAGATCAGAGGAGCAGAAGACTTCCTCTGCTCTCCCTCCCAAGTAACACCCAAAAGTAACACTGGAAACGTTAAAGTTACAGCTCAAAAGTAATGAAGTTACTACTCGTTCTATTACCAGCAAAATGTAACAATGTTACCCACTCGTTACTCAAAAAAGAAATAAATTACAAGTAACTCGTTATTTGTAATAGTTACTTCCAAGCTCTGCTCATGTTCCAGAAGTGAGGTGGCAACACATCAAATGGGAAGCCCAGAGCTGCAAGAGCGCCCATTTGACTGACAGACAGTTCTATCACTTGGGAAGGTCCAGCTCGAAGCTGTGACCCAGCAGAGGACAAGGGAGAAGAGGAGTTGCCGGTGATATAAGTCTCTCAGTTTCCTCTGGACCTCTGCTGGGTTAACAGCTTCCTTTTGTGGTCATTATATACAGCTCTAATGCTCTAGCCTCCTTGCTCTGGAACTCTCTGGCTCAGATCTTCAGGATTCAGTTCCAGCTCCAGCTCCCACACCAAGTGCTAGTCACCTCTAGATGTAAAACCCAACCCTGATACACGGAGAGGCGTTTCTTCAGATATCTGGGCCTAAGCCATTTAGGGCACAATCCAACTTGCATTTACACCAGGTAGTTGGATGAGACGCATCTCCAACTAAGCCGGATGAGTCCTGGCTTAGCCGGGCTATGTTGGCATAAGTCTTTCAGCTAAGTTGAGCCAGGACTGGCACAAGTGGAGCTGGTGTAGCAGTGTTTACCAGAAGAGATTACAATACTCCAGCAGCTAGTTTCAATATAAAGAGCCCCAATGCATGTCTGTGACCTTAACTTTTCTTGCTACTGGTTTAATTAGTAGAAGAAATGATTGTATAACTCAGGCATATGATGAAAAAGGGGTGTGTCAGGGGAGAGGCCGAGGTGAGGGGACTTAGGCCACATTCAACTTGTATTTGGAGTGCAGTTATGCTGGGGAAAAGGCTTTTACTGTCTGGTCCCTGCATGCAGCTCCCAGCTGAGCTGGCATTCAGCCAATGCAGAGGCTTCTGAATGGCAACTGAATGCGGCAGAATTTTACGCTGGCTTTCTTGCTCCTCAGCTTTCCCTGAGTTGGCTTGCTCTATTAGGCAGTAATGCCAACAGGATTTTCTGAGTCCAGTTTACTGTATGTTGATTGAGCCCCCGCTCCACCTGCCTATGGGGATACTAATATTAGCCTACCTTACAGGGCTCTTGGGATAACTAGGTGACTGTATATAAAGCACTCTGAAATCCTGAAATGTGGTATACAAATGCTAAGTTTTATAATGGGTATTTTATTGTGTATACCCAATTTGAAGCACATGATTTTTATCCACAAATCATGTGGATAAAAGGCCCCGGTCCTACAGTGCATGTATACCCATGCCTATATTATTCAAGAGTTGCACAGTTCATTCATCTGATGAAAAGAAAAAAAAACAAATGTGGGAAGGAGGGGTCTTTAAGGTGCCGTATGACTCCTCAGCTGTTCTTAATGTCATATGGGCTTCTTTAGTATTAAGCATTCTCCTGATACTATTCCCTACAGCACTTTTTCAGGATTGAAAAGAATTGTCATGAACATCTGTGCTGGGGTGATGGTGGAGAATGCAGTTTTCCACACCTTGGAATTGGGAGATTATGTTTGGCACATTTTGTTCTCAAGTCCTGGCACCTCAGGCACTGTATCTCTGAGTGTGTATAAAATGTTTTTTTCTCTCTGAGTAGAACATAGCTTTAAAACACACATACAAACACACCCCTAATGATATTGCACTTCTGATCAATGCTTTTAACCTTCTGACTGGGAAAAAATTTAAAAAGAGAGAGAGAGAATAAGTAAGGACACCTTTGACCATGGGCAAAGTACTCTCCACCCCCAAGGTAACCATCCTATATATAGTTAAGAAATTCAAGAAGTTCCTCAAACTCTCCTCCCCACTTTACACCTGTCTGCTCTGACATCTGGAGAGCCTAAGATATTTCACGTCCTGAGGCGAGGCCAAACGGTATCCCCTCAACTTTCAAAAATTCACTGTTATACCAGTGGTGGGGAACTGTTGGCCTGCAGGTCTAATAAGTCCTGGCAAGGGTCCTAATTTGGCCTGTGAAACTATTTTTCCTGAGCCACACCCATCAGTCCCACTCCTGATGTCATAGGTATGCAACAGGTAAAGATGCAGCTGCAAAGACAAAATCAAGACCCTTACAAGTGCACCCCCAATTGTTCCTTGGCATATGGGGCTTGTATTCAGCATTTTTAATATCTGGCACCAAATGCAAGCCCCGCCGGAGCTGATCCCTGCCAAAAGCAAGCAAAAGTGCCAGCAAATCCTGCTCTGGCAGAGATCTTCTGAGCTTTAGTTCAAGATGGGCTGCAAATGGAGAAAAGAAAGTATTGGGAACTCACTGAGAGTGTGCTCCTGATTCTTTGCTTTAAAGGCTTTCCTTCTGAAGGCTTCCGCTTCTGTAAACCTATACCTTATCTGAGAGCAGCCCCATTGAACTCAGTGGCTCTGTCTGCTTACCTGCAGTGAGCAGTAGCTGGAATTGTGCTGGCAAAGGAACAGCCTGCTGCTGCCTGTGCCTGCCTCCTCCTGACATCCATTTTGGATTGCCAGCTTGGAGGGAATTGGGTGGCATGTGGGTGCTGCTACTGCTGAACTGGCACCATATGGGCAGGTGGGTGAATAGTAAGCTTCACTGAATTCAGTGGGATTTGCTTCTGAGTAGACATGGTTAGGATTGCAACACCAGAGGCCAAACATTTTCCTAATTCAAGGTTTTCACACTAGAGGCTTCAATGAGTATTCATTTTTATAGATTTTAAAACTTTCCAAAGGTGGTATTTCCTGCCTCATAAACCTTGTGGAATGAACCTAGGTGACAACACCGAAGCATGGCAATCCTCTTGATGGAACTGGTCACTGTGGATACATTATACGGTTATGTGCCATTACTCCGTCATTTAAACAGTGTTAAAGCATGGAAATTATGACATTTGGTGTTGATAAATTCTATAAATTTGCTGATATATCTCTTTGAAGGAGAGATTGATAACCCTAAACCTACTTTGATTGAAAAAGTCACCAAATCATTGCATCTTAAATACAAAAGTCATTATCATAATTACACTAAAAGATTCAGCAAAGATGCTACATTGATGTCTGAATTTGACAGAAAAATATTTTTTCTGTTGAGGACTTCATTCCCTTGGGTGTAATCTGTCAGGGACTACATACCAGAATTGGGTACAGCCAGAGCTAATGAGGGGTTGAGCCTTAGACAAAAGTGTTCTGGATTAACCAATCTATAATAAAGATTAGAATTCTCAGTCCTATGCAGGTCTACTCAGAGGTAAGTCCTACTGGGTTTGATGGGATTGCAGAGGACTTGTTAATTTTTAGTATACCAGACCAATAGTTACTGTTATGGAAAGCAAGTAAAAGTAGTTATTTTCTGACTTTAGTGTGCTATACGTACATCCATCCATCCATATAGTTACAGATAGATACACACAAGACAGAAGCCAACCAATGTTGTCAGACAGCCATATAAGCAGGCAAAATGTTTTTTTAATCAATTTATTTTCAATACATAAAACTCTTTCCGTTCTGAAACTACATAAAAGGGAGGGAGCCACATTTTTAAAAGTCAGGAAAAATAATGAGGAAATGAAAGAAAGGAAGGAACTCTGATGGGATGGAAGAACACGGCAGCTTTAGGAGGCATTGAGAGCCATATAACATGAAATGTGGGCTCTGAGCTGCAGGTTGCCCCACCTGTGCTGTAGATCCTTAAAAGTGAACCACATGAAATACAAAATGTTAGGTTCTCTAGGTTCAATGGAACCCAGAATATACTGTATGTAAAGGCCATTTCAAATATTATTTTTTTCTGAGGGGATTAGTTTTCATGTTGAAAAGTTATCATGTGAACCCTTAAAATCTATAGAAATATAAAATGTGAAGCTTACTCAAAACTGCTATAGGCTGTATTCATTAGATTTCTAGGCTAGCTCTATCATTATTATAACAACACAGTGTACACAAGCACCGGGATACCCCCAGAAGGCTATGTTATTCACCAGGCTATTTGCTCCCCTCTGCACCAGGTTTTTTTTTCCTAAATCAAATTCAGAGCTGCTCCTCTGGTCGCATGCCATTCCTTGCTAGGCCTTTGGTATACACACATTTACTTTCCAGGAGGAAATATGGAGTGGTAGGGCAGAAAGCACGCTAGATGGGGCCTTGGGGGAGTGAAAAGAGAGTAAACGGAGCCACAGGAAGGAGAAGGAGAAGTGAGGGATATATACATAGGATGAATTGGGTGTATGCTTAGGAATGGATGGATGGATGTAAGGTACATGCATGTGTGGTTATGAGAGAGAATACACATGGCGGTAATCCTGAAAAAGAGAAGCAGATTAAAAGGCTTGGGGGAGTGAATTTATTTAGAGATGATTTCAGGAAAATTTATACTTTTGGGGTGTTCTGCTGGAGAGACAACTGTGGGTTCAATTGAGTGTTCTGGGCCTTAGACCCCGCTCAGCCTTCTACTCAGTTTCATACTTGTCTTTGTGACAAGCCAGGCCTCCACAAAAGTCCTGGCCAAAGGAAAAAATTGAGAGATTTGAAAACTCTCCCCCCCCAATAGAATATAATATTTCTCTCCATTTTAATTTGACACATAAAGTTAATTTGGTAGCTTTGTTTAAAGACAATATTAAAATAAAACCTCTCTTCCCTTAATTACTCAGATTTTTATAACAAAGACTCCTTTCTTGGCAGCAATATATAAACGAGAATGAGATAAACATGAATCAAACTGTAAGAATCTTACTGATTCTTTTGTAACTAAGCATAAATTAACCACAACTAACTTTTCTTTACCGCTGAAATGGTAAACCTAGTATTAGATGAGCATTTACAAGGACATATTGTCTCAAGCCTTCTGAGACCCAGTTCTCTACAGAAATAATTTGTAACTGTCAACTGTTTATCATTTACTGCATTTCAAACTGGGTAACTCCAGAAACTGGGATGAAGCCAGCAGATGGTGATAGAAATTAAACTCATGATGAGGTTCAGTAATCAGCTGGAAACACAAAGTTGCTCTTCCCTTCCTCATCTCTACACTATATCCTTGCTAGATTCAAAGTCTAAACATGCTAAGCCTACTCTCCTTTCTGCTCTGCTTTCAGTCTGCAATATCCTAGTAGGCAAAGTCTACTGGCAAAGCTAGCTAGAAACCAAGCCATTCCAAGTCCAGCTTCAAAACCATGGTTCCTCACATTGATAAACCCATTCAAGTAAATTACTGGAGGGAGCCAAGACTCAAGGCAGCTATGTAAATATAGCACAGATAAAGATGCTAACTCTTATTAAGATAACATAATTGTCCTTGTTTTAAGCTATGTTTACATTGGCTTCACATTGTCTTAATGTGATACAGTGTGCTTGAGGCTAGTGAAGGAGTAAAGGATACCCACAATGAATTAAAATTCAAATTGCCAAAGTCTTTGTTGTTTATCAACACTGATATGCTTACAAGGAATCAAGATCGTAAAAGATATGTATAAATTCCAAAGCCTTGGAGACAAACCCTTTTTTCCCATAGTTGCTATTTGTTCCCATCCCAGTAGAAGATACACACAGTGAGATTATACAGAAGGGCAGTAGACACCAATCTAGCCTCTGTCATGTCCAAAAGAGCCGCTGTGTTTTGCTAAAAAGTAGGATATGGTGAGTCACTCAGTTTGGTGCAGTGTTGGAAATGCTGAAACATCCTTCCTTCCTTATATTCTGCACAATCTTGCTATTTAAAAATCTCTGTAATGCAAGGTATAATCCTCAGTCCTACATCTCAATCACATATTTATTAATTTGTGACATCAAGTGCCCTCTCTCTCTCTCTCTCTCTCTCTCTCTCTCTCTCTCTCTCTCTCTCTCTCTCTCTGTATGTGGGTGTGTTCCTGCTTGCTTTGCTCAAACCCTTTTACCAGGCATGCAAGAGAATTTCTGTGCTGCTGCAGGTCATAATTGAAAAAGACAGAAATGTTCAATATGACTCATACATTATTCAGCTTATCAGCTGCCCAAGAGAAAAAGAGGAGAGGTTGTTTGCATGTCTACACCTCCTGCTATCAAGACAAGAAATAATTTTCAATTATACTAAGTATATTCAGCTCTGTTCACCAACAGGATCTGGAGTTAGAGAGATGGAAGTGGAGAATGAAGGATGGCGCAGAGAAGTAACTACTACAAAACATTTGGTTGTGTGAGATTCTTGACTCCTGTTTGCTTCTTAATGATAAACCAAATAGAATATGATCGAAAGCAGTAAGACCACCACAATTCATAGCAGAAATCTAAATCAGAGCTCCATATTAGTCAGCTGAAATTACATCACTGAATCCAACTAAACCCTGATTGACTGGTTGTAATATCTGACTTCATTGCAAAGGTTTATGAGAGGTTTGGGGAATATTTTTGCAGCATATATTAATGGTAATGTTTGTGAAAAGACTTTGCCAAAAGCTAGAGACTTCTTGAAAGAAAATACTAGAATCATTTCTACCTTCCAAACATTATTTTAAATATCACTATCAGAAACGAGACAATTGCTCTTGAACCAAAAGGTGCTTGATGTTCAGTTCTGGCACAATACATGGACCAACACTGAAGTTGTTTTTGTATCCTTCCCTGCAACTTCCTCAACTAAAGTGTTTATTTAAAAAAAAAAACCTGTTGTAAACCCAATAGAATTGCCCATTTTCATATACTAATCTTCAGTGAGCTATTTCCAAATTAATTACTCTATAACTGGGAAAAGACCATTCAGTTACAATTTAAAATTCAGTATTAAAAACAATTAAAACAAATTACAGTCACTGGAATAGGGTGAGTCCTAGAAACACATATTTCACGTGTCAAAGGCCATGGTAAGGAGGTGCACCTTCAGCAGAAACAATATGATAAAGACACACCTCTGCAGTTGCAACTAGGGTTGCCATATTGCCCGGATAGCCAGGTTTTACCCGGATTCTAAGCATGCCACCCAGCACCCGGCTAGCCCCTTAGGTGGCCCAGATTCTCAGCTTTCATTTAAAAAAAAAATTAAGTTTCTAGGTGGTGCGGTTCTCAAGATATATATAAAAACGTCAGGCACCCCCCTGTTAAATCTTTGTTTAAACTACTGTATAGCACTTCGTAGCTTTAACCCCGCCCGTTCAGGATTGCAGCCAATCAGGGATTGTGTTTCAGTTTCATTGACCTGAGGCAGCGTCTAGAAAACAAAATGGTGGTTCCCCCCCCCCCGTTTATCTGAAAATCTCATAAATTGGGTAAGTATATAGTTTTTTCCCCTCTTGTGTGTACGAGTCAGATCCTGGGCAGTGTTTTGAAAAGCTTCCCAATACTTGCTTTTGTGGGGGTAAAAGCATTGCTAATCCCATATGTCCAAAGTAAATCCTATTGAAATCAGTAGGAATTACTTTTGAGTAGACATGATTATGAATGTGCTGAAAATCAATGGGACTTTGGAGTGAATGTAAAAAAGAATTGTGTTTGTGTTCTCTTTCTGTCCCCCCCCCAGTCCTATTTTAAAGCAAGTAGGCAGGGCTTACTTAGGTATTACAGTTTTTCTGTAGGAAACTAATACTGATTTTTTAAAAACTAATACTGATTTTTCTGCAACGACCAACTGGTTTGACAATAAACTATTATATGGGCTGTATGTATTTATACATCTGCAGTGTGTGCATGTGTGTGTATGGAGTCTTTCCAACACCCCTGTGAGGTAGGGTTGGAAACCAAGGCAGCTCACAACAAGAAATAAAGCCATTTAAAATCCAATAACCATAAAAACAAGTATAAACAGTTGCAAAACAGTGTAAAGTGGCATGATTCGGAATTTTGGGTTGTGTGAATGAAGTTGCTTATCACTTCAGGTTGCATTTCTGTCCCTGTTTGAGTAAGCCCCATTGAATACGCTGGGACTTGCTTCTGAATAAATAAATTTAGGATTGCACTATAAATATCTTTACAGTTTGTGTAAATAATAAATCTATTTGATAGTCATGCTTATATAAATATTTCTTCATTTATCATATTTTTGGTTTTTGGTTAGGAATCCTGACTGGTTGTGAGATGCTTAGTTTTTTGCCTTACTCATAGGAATCTTGTTGTGGTTGGTATGGTATTACATTTAGGAAAGTGTTACTGCCTTCTGTATTTTTTTTCCTATTTGCATTTATTTCACTTATCTTTAACCTCACTCCGTTACAGCCATAGAAGCAACAGCAGCATATGCAAGATAATTAACTCCCATTAGTGATAAGAACAAGAATTTATAATTATTATTTCAATTAAAACAAGAGGCTTATCAATACTTTGAAGAGGACCAGATATTTATTTTCTTTCTGAGCCCAGGACTGGGTCTTTCATGATGCCCAGTGTGTGTGTGTGGGGGAGCAGGAGAGTAGTCAATAAGACAGACATCCTGGCATTGATAATCAAATTAGCAAGGTATGTGTGGGGTTGTTGTACACTTCCAGGCTCAGTTTCATTTTGAGTATGGAGGTGGAACCTGTGTAGATGTGGTTATCAAAGGGAGAAGAAATTTTGAGTTAAGCAAAGCTCTGCTTTTATAAAACCTAAGAAACATACAGATACTTTGAATGTCTGAGTGCCTGCACCAGTGGAATACTGAAGGAACTTGTAAAACTTGCTGCAACAGTATTTAGAACTGAGCATGTGGTGTGAAAGACTCCTTTCCCTAACATTTTGGCTTGTTTTTCTCCACCCACCACATCTCTGAAATATATCGTATATGTAATGGTTAACCGTGCTGCTGCCCTGACTTACTTTATGTTTGTTGCTATTTTGTGTTTTTATTATGTTTTTATATTGATTGTGTATTTTTATTGTTTTTATTATATTTGTAAGCTGTGCTGAGCTCTGTTTTTAACAGCAAAAGGGCAGGATATAAATTCTCTTAATCAATCAATAAATACTCCATAGCGTTGGAAACTAGAGTCTAGGCATTTAAGGCTGAAAATGTTGCTTTTTAAAAAAAGATTTCTCACATCTTTCCCCAATTTGTGGTGGTAATTCCTAGGCACAAAAACAAAACAGCTGGACAATCCAAATATTAATATGCAAATATTTGCATAATATGCAAATAATATGCAAATAATTTGCATAATATGCAAATTAACCTACCCAGATTTGTGGAACTGGAATATGGCAACCCTAGTTGCAACACATATGCAGTTGCTTAGGCTCATATGGATTCTATAGGGTCAGTACATTTCTTTTATACAAAGCATGCATCCCTCTTGGACATACTCAGTTGGGAAGAATAATACAGAAACAAAGTCCAACCTTAAGAGGCTTTGATAACATATCCAAAAGAACACTTGTACAAAAAATACACTTGCTCCTGGAGAAAGTAATGTTCTGCCATGCATCCATGTATAGAATGGAAAAAGATTTGCCTGGAAATAAAACACTGACCATGAAACATATTGCTTTATACCAGGGGTGGGGAACCCATAGCCTGCTAAGCCTTTTATACTGATCTTGCAGCTTCCTATCATGGTTTCAGTGGATTGGTGATAATAAACTAAAACACATTGTGTTCCCAGTGACTCATGGAAACAGTTTAATGATGGCAACACCATTGTAGAGTAAGCTGCTGCCAACTGCAATGAGTCTACACACAAACATTCAGATTTCAAGGAACTTTTCAAGATAGAGTTAAGCCTTTCCACTTCCTCAAAATAATTTAGTAGGATCTTAGAGGCCTGATAGTGAAGTAACAAAATATGTTAAAGAAGACCAGCTTTTATAAGGACAACAAATTATCTGGAACCACATGATCTATCTTTTAACATCCAGATATGCAGAGGCTCCTATTTATGCTGCTGAAAATGAATAAATCACTACAGCCCTATCTTTTCTGCTCTGTCATCAATACATATGCTTCAGTTGAGGAACAACCTGGAAAAAGGTAGAAAAAAGCAGCATCAAAATCTTTTGCTTAATTTATCCAAAAATGTAAGCCTTCCTGACTGGAGGACAGCATCAGTAAATAATTTATATAAACCAAGAAATCTGCTTAATCCTTTGATTGAAAGCAGATTTTCCATTTCAGTTAATTAGGGCAAATAAAAATTATATTTAGAGAAAGCAGCACATCCAAGCATATCCAGATCATCTATAAAACCACTGGAAAGGTACACACTAACAAGTGGGGAAGTCATCAAATTTTTTTTTTCAAAGGTTTTTAAAAATGAGGGGGAGAGAAGAGGACAAAGGGGATTTCCTCTCCTTTTTACCTTTCCTCTCTGCTCCCCAACAATACTTCAACAAATCCAACCCAACTAAGGAATTCTGCACATGGAATCTTCCTTCTGTGCACATATTTGTTGGAACCAAAACACCAGGACTAAATTTAGATACACAGCCAGATGTGCATTCCAACTGGAGTGTGCATTTACCTGAAAGTAATTCAATGTAGTTAGCACATTTCTGAGCACTTAGATGCCTATTCTATTTACCCTGAAGTCATCTGAACTATAAGGGGGCATTCCCCCTCTCAGTTTAAAGTATCCTGTGGGTTATGGAACTGGTTTCTGACAGCATGTACCTCTGGTATGCCTTCTCCAAGCACAATTACTCCCCCCCAATAGTTACAACTCAAAAGGGGGCTGATCCATTGCAATTTAATGAAGAAATTAAAACTGGCCTCAAGAACATGTGCTAGTGAGTGCACATACTCCAAAACCCAATTTCTCCCCCTCCCCTAGGATCCCTTAAACTGCAAAGGAGTAGTTTTCCTTATAATTTAAAGAACTGGGAGTTGGGATTAGGTTTTAGAGAACAGGCGTATCTTCTTCTTCCCCCCTGCTTAGTTGTCACAAACTACAGCAGGGTTGGCTAATCTGCAGCCCATGGCCAAGCCCACCAAGTGTTTTTTGTGCCCACCCAAGATGCCCCCAAATTTGTGCTATATAAAATAATAATTTTTCTAACTTTTTTAAATTGTTGACTACTCTGTGACGCCAAATGCCTTTTTCTGGCGCTCCAAAGCTCACCTTTTTTTAAAAAAAACACTGACCACTCCTTTAGGTCCCCTACTGCAACTCTGTAATGCCAACCCATCTTTGTGACCCCCTTACACTTAGGACCCCATGAGTCGCCATCTGCAGCCACAAAATCATTAGTCGCCCCTGGGTTACAAGGCAACAAGCAGAAAGCTGCTTGCTTCTCTTCAGCTCCAACTGTGGAGGCGAGGGATCAAGCCTGTGTACTGTTTTCTGCTTGAAATGTTTGCTGGCAACTTTGAGGGCAGTTATGTGCCAGAAACAAGCGTTATGTCTGGGACAGGGGGTGTTGTTGTGTATTTCAAAAATCCATCTTTGCCTTATATTTTCAGCATCTCAGTATTCATCGTAACAACAAATATTTATGATAAAAATAATGAAATTTATAAAAAATATTAAAAGGGATTTGATATGAAAAGACACAGTGATCAAACCTTTAATCCTTTCCTTAAGGAAAAATATACAGACACAGAAACAGCAAACATAACCAACAACATATTTTGGAAGCTCAGGATTCTGTAACTAGTTGTGATACATACTGTCCAGTTGTAACATAGCAATTACACAGGCTTCCACTTACCTTCTAACACTGTCAGTTTGGCACTGGTATTTATCTCCCCAACACTGTTGGTAGCCATGCACTCATATATTGCTTCATCTCGAAGGACACGAAGCGGCTGAATACGTAGAACTGATCCAGACCCATCATCAAATTCAATAACCTTTTTCAAAAGAGAAAAACATTTGTTACCAATCCCTTACTGGAAATAATCCACAGAACACTATGGGCCCAAGCACATGAAACGTACCATATTCTTTTAGCTATGACTGAGAAACTGAGAAAGGGACAGGGGACTGCACATGCCTCTGCCCTCCATTGCAAATTTCCACAACCTTGTTCACCATATCTACACAGACCTTAACCAAGATAAACACTATCCACAATTTGCTGCTGAGCTGGGTTTGGAAACCATGCCTCAAAGCTTAGTATTTCACCTTGGTTAATAGTGAACCCTGTTTAACATTATATGGTAATGTATTATATGGTATTATATTTATTTATTTATTTAATTAAGCTTATATACCGCCCGACTAGCAACAGCTCTCTGGGCGGTGAACATTAAAAATACAATAAAAATAACACAATACAGTATATCACAATACAAAACTGTACAAAAAACTGTACAGTCTGAAATCAAAATATAATAATTTAGAATTAACAGGAATTAAAATGCCTCAGAGAAGAGAAAGGTTTTAACCTGGCACCGAAAAGATGATAGTGTTGGCGCCAGGCGCACCTCCTCGGGAAACCATTGCATAATTCGGAGGCCACCACTGAGAAGGCCCTAGATCTTGTCACCACTCTCCGGGCTTCCCTATGAGTCGGAACCCGGAGGAGGGCCTTTGTAGTAGACCGTAGTGTACGGGCCGGTTCATATCGGGAGAGGCGTTCCAACAGATATCGTGGTCCCGCGCCGTATAAGGCTTTATAGGTAAGTACCAACACTTTGAATCTGGCCCGGAAGCATATTGGAAGCCAGTGCAAACGGGCTAGCACAGGTGTTATATGCTCAGACCGCTTAGTTCTTGTTAGCAGTCTGGCCGCCGCATTTTGCACTAGCTGTAGCTTCCGAATCGTCTTCAAAGGTAGCCCTACGTAAAGCGCATTGCAGTAGTCCAGACGCGAGGTTACCATAGCATGTACCACTGATGTGAGGTCCTCCTTACTCAGATAGGGACGTAGCTGGGCTACCAACCGAAGTTGGTAGAACGCATTCCGGGCCACCGAGGCTACATGAGCCTCAAGTGAGAGGGAAGAGTCTAAGATGACTCCCAGACTACGCACCTGTTCCTTTAGGGGGAGTGTAACCCCATCCAGGACAGGGTATATATCCACCATCCGATCAGAGAAACCATCCACCAACAGCATCTCAGTCTTGTCAGGATTGAGTCTCAGTTTGTTAGTTCTCATCCAGTCCATTGTCGCAGCCAGGCAACAGTTCAGCACGTCGACTGCCTCACCTGAAGAAGATGTAAAGGAGAAGTAGAGCTGCGTGTCATCAGCATACTGATGACAATGCACTCCAAAACTCCTGATGACCGCCCCCAGCGGCTTCATATAAATGTTAAAAAGCATGGGAGACAGAACCGAACCCTGCGGGACCCCACATTGGAGAACCCACGGTTCTGGAGACGACCCGCTAAGTAGGAGCGGAACCACTGCCAAGCAGTGCCTCCAACTCCCAATTCCACAAGCCTCTCCAGAAGGATACCATGGTCGATGGTATCAAAAGCCGCTGAGAGGTCAAGGAGAATCAACAGAGTTACACTCCCTCTGTCTCTCTCCCGACATAGGTCATCAAACAGGGCGACCAAGGCAGTCTCAGTGCCAAAACCAGGCCTGAACCCCGATTGAAATGGATCTAGATAATCAGTTTCATCCAATAGCGCCTGGAGCTGGTCAGCAACCACACGTTCCAGGATCTTGCCCAGGAACGGAACATTGGCTACTGGTCTGTAGCTGCTGACATCCTCTGGGTCCAAGGAAGGTTTTTTCAGGAGTGGTCTCACTGCCGCCTCTTTCAGACAGCCAGGGACCACTCCCTCTCGTAAAGAGGCATTAATCACTTCCTTGGCCCAGCCAACTGTTCCTTCCTTGCTAGTTTTAATTAGCCAAGAGGGGCAAGGATCCAGTACCGAAGTGGTCGCACGAACCTGTCCAAGCACCTTGTCCACGTCCTCGAACTGAACCAACTGAAACTCATCCAACAAAACATGACAAGACTGTGCTCCGGACACCTCAGTAGGATTAACTGCTATTAAATAGGAGTCTAAGTCCCGGCGAATGCATGAGATCTTATGCTGGAAGTGTTCAGCAAATTTATTACATCGAGCTACCGATGTATCTGCCGTATCTTGTAGGCCTGGATGGAGTAGGCCACGAACCACTTTAAAAAGCTCCCGTGGGCGTGAGAGAGATGACTGAATAGTGGCGGCGAAATGTTGTTTTTTTGCCGCCCTCACCGCTCCTACATAGAGCTTAGTAGAAGCACGAACCAGCTCATAATTGCATTAGTCGGGAGTTCGTCTCCATCTCCGCTCAAGCCGCCTCCTGTCTTGTTTCATCGCACTCAGCTCCGGAGTATACCAAGGAGCTGTATGAGCTCTACATAGGAGAGGGCGCGCAGGAGCGATCGTGTCAACAGCCCGGGTCATCTCTGTATTCCACAGATTGACCAGGGCTTCGACAGGAGCGCCAGTCTTATCAGCCGGAAAAACCCCCAGAGCCTTTTGAAAACCTTCAGAATTCATTAGTCTCCAAGGGCGGACCAATTTAATAGGTCCCCCACCCTTGCAGAGGGAAAAGGCTACTGAAAGTCTAAACTTAAGCAAGCAATGATCTGTCCATGACAACGGGAGAGATGTAAAACTCCCCACATCCAGATCACTATCCCCATGTCCAGTAGCAAAGACCAGGTCAAGAGTATGCCCCGATGTATGTGTTGGGCCACTAACATATTGAGACAGCCCCATGGTTGTCATGGCGGCCATGAAGTCCTGAGCTGCCCCAGACAAAGTAGCCTCAGCATGAATGTTGAGATCTCCCAGTACTAATAGTCTGGGGGATCTCAACAGTATCTCCGAGACCACTTCCGTCAGCTCAGTTAGGGAAGCCATTGGGCAGCAAAGTGGGTGGTACACCAAAAGGATTCCCAGTCTGTCCCTCTGGCCCAGCACAAGGTGCAAACACTCCAGACCAGTGATTGCATGGACATGGTGCTTGGTGAGTGAGATGGAACTCTTATAGACCACAGCAACCCCACCTCCCCGACCCTCAGATCTACCATGATGCTGAACCAGATACCCCGGTGGGCAGAGCTGGGAGAGACTAACTCCTCCCTGTTCGCCCACCCAGGTCTCGGTTATACATGCCAGATCGGCCACCTCGTCCACAATCAAATCATGGACGAGAGAGGTTTTATTATGTACCGATCTGGCATTAAAGAGCAGCAACTGGAGATCTGAGAGTTGGCTGATAGGACAACCAACAACCCTGCGGGTATGAGAAGGACCAGAAGGCGGCACAGCCACTACATGTCTGGGCCGCGTTCTCCTTACCTGGCACGTCCCTCTCATATCACCATACCTCCCTCTACCCGTCACTACGCCCCCTCAGGTCTCCCCTCTTGATGATAAAATCTCTTCCTGAGGCACATGATAAACTATAAATACAAAAAACTCATATACATAAAAATACACATTCACTCACAACATACACTCATATAACACCCATTCATCCACTTCAAACCCACACAGAAGACACAGTCCCGTATTCTGTGCGCCCAAACGCCAGCTCTAAGACCGTTCTTCTTCCCACGTATAACGCCACCTGGGGCCTGGTCCTGCAAGGTGCCCACGTGCAGAGCAGGAGCCCAAGAAGGAGAGAGCAGAGATGTTGGCCAAGCAGCAGCAGCAGCAGCAGCAGCAGCAGCAGCAGCAGCAGCAGCAGCAGCAGCAGCAGCAGCAGCAGCAGCAGCAGCAGCAGCAGCAGCAGCAGCAGCAAAGCAGGCAGATGGCTCTCCCTCCCTGGGCGGTGATGGTCCTCTTCCCTTGCAGGCACTGGATCTCCCAAACCCCCTCAGCCAGCCGGCTTATATATCCCCTCCAAAGAAGGGACAGGTGGAACAGTATCAGGCACAGCTGATGGTAAGGCTCTTAGAATATATGGAGCGAGAAACACCAGATGTCCAAGCTGGATTTAGAAAGGGAAGAGGTACCAGAGATCATATCGCAAACATACTTTGGATAATGGAACAGACGAAGGAATTTCAGAAGAAAATCACCCTGTTCTTTATAGATTACAGCAAAGCCTTTGATTGTGTACTTTCCTCTTTCAACAAGCCTTTTAAGTTGAGACCTATCCCAGTCTGCATTTGTGTCAGAATTTGTTTAATATGTTTTTTAATAATGTTTTAACCCTTTTCTAAGGTTGTTTTTTCTAATGTTTTTAATGCTGTTTTGTTTTAATGTATTTTAAGATCTGTTTTTATGATGTTTTAAAGTGTTTTAGTGCTTTGTTTGCCGCCCTGGGCTCCTCCTGGGAGGAAGGGTGGGATACAAATTAAATAAATAATAAATCATGAACAACTATGGAATGCTTTAAAGGAAATGGAGATGCCACAACATCTGATTGTCCGATGCGCAACCTATACTCTGGACAAGAGGCTACTGTAAGGACAGAATATGGAGAAACCTACTGGTTCCCCATCGGAAAGGGCAGGGCCAGCTCCAGGCATGCCAGCCCTTGGGCACTAGCCTGCCCTGGGCCCCTCCGCTTCCCTTCCGCGATCCGCGGCATGAGCGCGGATCGCAGGACAGGAGCTTCCGAGCCACCCACCATCCCCCTGCTTCACCTGCCTTTCTCTGCTTTTTTTGCGGCTGCGTGCACTGCGCGCGCAGGGTTGCCATCAATCAGGATGGCAGCCGAGGTTTCCGTAAGGGGCTGAAGCCTCTGCAGCCATCTTGGTTGATAGCACGCACACACGCGCATTGCTGCCATCAACCAAGATGGTGGCAGAGGCTTCAGCCCCTTACGGAAACCTCGGCCGCCATCTTCATTGATGGCAACCCTGTGTGCACTGCAAAAAACAGCAGAGAGAAAGGTAGGTGAAGCGAGGGGATGGCAGGCGGCTCAGAAGCTCCTCCTGTCTTGTGATCCGCGGCTCTTCTCGGGCCAGAGCCCCACCTGGAAGTCCTTTAGAACTGGCCCTGGGAAAGGGTGTGAGACAGGGGTGTATTTTATCACCCCATTTGTTTAATCTATACGCAGAACATATACGGAAAGTGGGATTGGACCAAGATGAAGGAGGTGTGAAAATTGGAGGGAGAAATATCAATAATTTAAGATATACTACTAGCAGAAACCAGTAATGATTTGAAACTAACGCTGATGAAAGTTAAAGAGGAAAGCACAAAAGCAGGACTACAGCTGAACGTCAAGAAGACTAAAGTAATGACAACAGAACATTTATGTAACTTTAAAGCTGTCAATGAGGACATTGAACTTGTCAAGGATTATCAATACCTTGGCACAGTCATTAACCAAAATGGAGACAATAGTCAAGAAATCAGAAGAAGGCTAGGACTGGGGAGGGCAGCTATGACAGAACTAGAAAAGGTCCTCAAATGCAAAGATGTATCACTGAACACTAAAGTCGGGATCATTCAGACCATGGTATTTCCGATCTCTATGTATGGATGTAAAAGTTGGACAATGAAAAAAGCAGCCAAGAGAAAAATCAACTCATTTGAAATGTGGTGTTGGAGGAGAGCTTTGCGCATACCATGGACTGCGAAAAAGACAAATAATTGAGTGTTAGAACAAATTAAACCAGAACTGTCACTAGAAGCGAAAATGATGAAACTGAGGTTATCATACTTTGGACACATAATGAGAAGACACGATTCACTAGAAAAGACAATAATGCTGGGAAAAACAGAAGGGAGTAGAAAAAGAGGAAGGCCAAACAAGAGATGGATTGATTCCATAAAGGAATCCACAGACCTGAACTTAGAAATTCTGAACAGGGTGGTTTATGACAGATGCTATTGGAAGTCGCTGATTCATAGGGTTGCCATAAATTGTAATTGACTTGAAAGCACATAACAACAACGATTAAACCTCTGAAACCAAAAGAAACTCAGGGTCTTTTTTCCATGAGGCATAGTTTGGTCGTTAGCACCATGCCTTAAGCTTGTGTGCTCCCATAACATCCACCTATGGCACCTTGCTGCATTTGTACATTTTTTTTTTTAATAAACACCAATCTTGTGTGGATACCTATTTGGACATATGAAGGGCTTATATTGTCTTACATGCTTAAATTTAGATGGAAATATTGATGGCTATTGTATTGTGAGCTGACAGTGCTTATTGTTGGAGTGGGGGGGGTGTCATGAACTTGTATATTTTTATGAAATGTTAAAATTATATGTAACATCATGGCTCAGTGCAAAGAACTCTGGGAGTTCCATCTTGTTAGAAAACAGGCCTCTGAAAGGGTAAAAATGTTAAGTTTTGGTTTCCAGCTGAAGACAGTTAAGGGAGGCCTAAACAGAAGCACCTGGTTATCTGTGCTAATCAGTAAGAGCCTGGCACTCAAGGCCATCCTAGCCTGTGAAGGTTGAAACACCGTTGGGAGGGGGGCCTGGAAGGCGCGCAAAAGTGGAGAAACATCTAGAAAAGGATTACATCAGAAAACTCCTGATTGGTTAATTAATCTTGGACCGTTGGGTTTCTTTTCCTTAAGTATAGGGCTTGAGACCCATAGCCTTTGTTCCCTCAGGAAGGTTCTGAAAGGTTCCTTCTGACTGGTGCCTATGGGAGGTTACCTAAGCAGGGTTCCATTGCTTTGTAACTGATGCTATTCTCTCTGAGGAGAGACGAGACTTCAACCAACTACCTCCTATGTAAGTAGATAGGTTAGTTAGGTTATTATTTTCTTGTTGTGTGAATGAATTATCTTATGTGTACCTAAACCCCTGTTTGGGTGTATGGTTTTGAAGAATTGTTTGCTGCTATATTTTAACGTGCACTTATATTTTTGAATAAAGCTACTTCTATTTAACCTGGTGTGTTCGTTGAGAGTAAGGGTGGTTCTGAATCCAGCACCTTAACCATTCAGCTACACAACTACCAAAGGGAAAAAGGAGTTAAAGCTGAATTCTAATTTGTGGGGTTTTACCAGAGGTTTCTTGACAAGGAGTGTAAATTTGGCTCTTGTCTTATAGGACCTTGGTTTACCTATTTTCTGGTCTCAGAGTTCCCCTAGCTCTGAGTTGAACCAGTGACAGGGGTGGTGGCAGCCTACTTTCTACCTTGCAGGGGTGGTGTTAGTTTGCACAGCCTTGGCAAGGGGGAATTTGGTATTTGGGTTCCAGAACAATTGCCCTAAGGGTGGGAATTGGGTCTGAAGCATGGTCCTCACACCTTGAGGGGCGGGTGGTCGCATGACAGGGGGGTCTTTCCTTTTTTGTATTTTTCTGTCTTTTTTCTTTGTTAAATTTGACACCTAAAAAATAGAAATTAATTTTTTTAAAAAATGTGTGCTCCCTCCTTCCCCTTTTGCCTCCTCTCCTGCCCTCTTCTCATTCACTTCCTGGTTTGAACAAACCATATCTTGCCATGACATTAAGATTAGAAGTACAAATTAAACGGTGGTTTCTAATTCTAGTTTGCAGGCAAGCCAGAATTTGAACAAACCACATTTTGATCAATTTGAGTATCACAGCAAACTATTATTTGCTCAAAGTAGGAGGGAGTAAGAGGCACTATATGAGCATGAGGCACAACAACAAGTTTTTAAAGTTGTTTTGTTTTAATGTATTTTCAGGTCTTTTTTTATGATGTTTGAAAGTGTTTTTACTGCTTTTGTTTGCCACCCTGGGCTCCTGCTGAGAGGAAGGGCAGGATATAAATTAAATAATAAATAAATAAACAGACAGGCAAGCCATGGGTTGGCTGTGACAGATGAACTTGGCCATTCCATTCCACTAAATCAAATAAAATTGTTGAACTCTCTCATAGAGAAAATAATTTATCATACAATTGCCTATAAATTGCTCCTTAATGGCAAGAACTGTAACACAGAACTTAATCAACTTCATACTAATCTAATTTATAAACTGAGCAAAATGAGAATAGTATCACCCAGATTATATAGTGATTATAAAAGGAAGCTGTTCTAGTAGAATCTTATTCTTTTATCTCTCAGACAAGATTTCACCAATTCTTACCTATAAGGAAGAAATTTTCTCCTTCATAGTCCAAGTCTGGAAATTTGGAGAGTTAGAAGCATCATATTCCAGAACATACACATCAAGCAGAAAACTTTTCTTTCAAATCCCTAGGTTTGATCTTATTTAATACTATCCAACATATAGGCACCCTTACAAAATTACCGGGAAAACACTGTTCTGTACTTGCCTCAAATCGCTGGGAACTAACTTTCTTTCCTTTCTTCATCCATGTGATACGTGGCTTTGGCTCTCCTGTTGCTTGACATACAAAGGAGGCCACACCTCCAGAAATCCCAATCTGATCCTCAGGAGTTTTCATGAAATTTGGCTTGCCTGCAAGACAAACAATCTGAATGGTGAAATGTGCATGATCTCTAATGTAAAAATAATTAGTACCACAGCATTCTAAGTTAAGGGATAAACTATGTCTATAGCTCCCACAAAGATATAAGATCCCCTATAGAGCTCCCACAAAGCCACCACAACTAGAAACCATGGGAAACAATGGACTCATTGTTGTAATTCAATCACTTTTTAAAACCTTACGAGGATAATTTAGTTTAACTGTTAACTGTTTACTCTAGTCCTAACATTCTATGAAATAAGCAAATTTACAGTTTAAATTAGCCCATGTGGCTACCAGTAAATGCTATTTTAAAAAAGAAGTAAACAATTTAATGATGATCAGGCCAAAATGGTTTGATAAAATCAGAACCACTGTGTCCAAATTTTGTTATCATTGAAAGCACTTCCATACAGTAGGATTCTGAGTGTCCTGCCCACAGTCCGAGACACAAGACAGAGGCGAGGTTTGGTTTAATTCTCATTTTATTAGTGTGATGGTTACATCCAAAGCAGTGCGCTTCATAAACCTGTCTACTCTGACTCACAACTTTCCCTAACTAGTTTACCTAGCCTGTCTCTGCAGCGTGTGGGGAGAGTTGACTCCGCACTAGAGCCTGGATGGTCACCTGCTTAAGTAGGGAAGGTCTTTGCATGTGAACAACGGCTCCTCCAAAGTTCCACCCTCTGAAAGTCCCTCTTCTTGCGTCTTCTCGCACAGGATGAGGGGGGCCAGCCTCCAACGGCCCATCCGACAGTGGGGCTTCACTAGGTGACGGCGTGACCTCAGGGAGCGGGAAGCTGGTTGGCGGGGAAGCAATTGAAGTGCTGGGCGGGAATTCCTGCATGGGTGGGCTTGGTGCACATGAAGGTTCGCTTCCCAATGGCTCAGGCAGGGAGCTCACAGATGGGGTGGGACCTGCCTCACACCTGGCTGAGGAAGTCTGTGGGCTGGCAGAGTCCCCCCTCCTTCAACACCCCCAGGGACCTCGTCCTCATCTGACTCCTCTCCCTGATCTAATTTCCCTTAGCACCTGGAGTGCAACATCATCCCACCCTCCATCCACCCCCTGGTCTTGGGTTTGTACGGGTAGGCGTCATGGAACTCTCTCACCAAATCCAGCACATGGACATCGTCAGCTGATTCCCATGAATGAGCGCTCCGTCTGATCATACCCCTTCCAGTGGATAAAGTATAAAGCCATGCTCAGTGCTTCCGTGAGTCCAAAATCTGCTCCACTTCATATTCCTCTTGTCCATTCACCTCTATGGGGGGGGCGGAGGCACCTCTGGCATCCTGTGGGGATCAGGAGGATGCTCCAGGGTAAGCAGGGAGCGATGGAACACTGGACGTATCTTGAGGGAAGGAGGTAACCTCAGACAAAAAGCCACTGGATTGATCTAAGGCTCAACTTCAAAGGGACCCACCTTTCAGTCTTCCAGTTTATGACAGTGTGCCCATGTAGGTAGATACCCACACCCTGTCTCCCACATGGATTTCAGGCCCCACCTGTCGATGTTTATCTGTAACTCTCTTATAGTCCACCTTCACCCTCTCTAACTGGTCCTTCAACAACTGCTGCATCACCTGGAGGTCTTGCACAAAGTCCTTGGCTGCCAGAACGACGGGGCTGATATGTGGGGCGGCAAAAGCTCGAGGGTGGTATCCCAGGTTGGCAAGAACGGGGTCTATTGTGTGGTAGCATGCACTGCATTGTTGTAAGCGAATTCCGCTAAGGGCAAAAAGGACACCCAGTTGTCTTGCTGGTAGTTGACATAGCAATGGAGATATTGCTCCAAAGTGGCATTTACTCTCTCAGTCTGACTGTCCGTTTGCAGGTGATGAGATGACGACAGTCTCAGCTCACTCTGCAGGAGTTGCCACAAAGCACACCAAAACCGAGCCATAAATTGCAGGTCTCGGTCCAAAACTAAATTGCCTGGGACACTGTGCAAACTGTAAACATGCTGCACATACAGTTGAGCTGTCTCTCGTGAGTTTGGAAGTCCCAAGCATGGAATGAAATGAGCCATTTTAGTAAAAGCATCCACCACCACCAACACTGTTGTCTTCCCCTGAGAAGAGGGGAGGCCAGTGATGAAGTCCATAGTTACCATCTACCAAGGACCCTGGGGTGTAGTGAGTGGCTCTAAGAGTCTTGATGGCCGTCCCATGATGTGTTTGGCTCTAGCACAAGTGGGGCAGGACTGGACGTAGCGCTCCACCTGCTTCATCCGGGGCCACCAAAACTCCCTGGTGACTGTTTGCAAGGTTTTAAAGACTCCAAAGTGCCTAGCAGTCAGGGAGTCATGACACTGACGCAGGACCTTGGCTCTCATGTCCCCCTCCCCTTCAGCGTGAAGCCCTCTGCACTCCCAGGAGACTGCTCCTCTAATTCTGAACGCTTCCCCTTGACAAATGGATCTCGTTCTTGCACCGAACACAGTTCCTCCACCCAGGAGTCCTCACACACCCCTGCCACCATCTTCTCGAGGGGTATAATCTGTTGTGGCGGTCTTGGGGTCGGGTTCTCCAGGTATTCCGGTTTGCAGGACAGAGCATCTGCTCGCTTATTCTGCGCCTGGGGAATGTAATGGATTTTGAAGTGGAGGCGAGCCAAGAATTGAGCCCAGCACACCTGTCTCTGGTTCAACCTACAGGCGGTGTGGTGGCTCTCCAGGTTCCGATGATCAGTGCACACCTCTATCTCGTGCTGCGCTCCTTCCAAAAGATGTCGCCAAGTTTCAAAAGCATCCTGAATGGCCAGCAACACTTTTTCCCACATGGTATAGTTTTGCTCTGAACCTGTCAACTTCCATGAAAAGTATGCACATGGCCTCAGACACCCCCCCCATGCTGGTTGTAAAAGCACCGCTCCAATGGCCACGTCCGATGCATCCGTCTCCACCACAAAGGGGAGTGCAGGGTTCGCATGTTGCAGTATGGGTTCAGAGGCGAACCGAACCTTCAGCTCCTCGAAGGCTCCTTGCGCAGCGTCAGTCCAGTAAAAGGGACCTGAGCCCATCAGGCAGTATGTGAGGGGCGCAGTCTTGTCAGAGTAATTAGCGATAAACCGATGGTAGTAGTTGGTGAACCCCAGGAACCACTGAAGGTACTTCTTTGTTTTAGGAGGTTGCCACATGAGAACGCAGTGGACCTTGCCCGGGTCCATCTCCACTCTGGCAGGAGAAATGCGGTACCCAAAAGGTCCAACATGGTTAAGTCAAAGCAGCACTTCTCCAGCTTGGCGTACAGACGGTGTCCCCTGAGACATTGTAGCACCGCCCACACGTGCTCATCGTGTTCAGCTGGAGAGTCCGAACAGATGAGGATATCATCCAAATACACGATCAAGAAACTCGGAAACTCAGCTTGTTGTACGCGTATGTACAGTTCATGCTGGGCAAGGAACGTGGTGAACTGGTCCATTTTTTGTCTTCTGCTCCAGGTATATGAAGTGGAAGAGCTGCCTGACGCTGGGTGTGTGAGTGTGTGTTTGGAAGGACTCTGGGTGCTGCTGCAGCTGTTGCCACTTGCCTACTCTGCCTCCATTTTTTGTCTTCTGCTCCAGGTATACGAAGGGGAAGAGCTGCCTGAGGCCTTGGTGCGCGCCTCAGCAAGTGCGATGTGAAGTGCGCACTTAGCGTCGCACTTGGCGTCGTCTTGGGGTTGTCTTGGAGAAAGAACACAATGGAAGAAATATTTATAGTGCTATTGGTAATAGAAGATGGGGTGAGGTGGGGAGAAGCAGAATGGGACATTGGAGAATAGTTTTAGATAGTTTTATAACTGTTATGTTCGGTTTATTTATTTTGTTATATTATTATTATTATTACAATATTATGTACATTGTTGAGATTTATTGTTTAGTTTATTTAAAATGTGATGTATTTTTTCTTTTAATTGTACTGAATATGAATTGTATATTATATATTGCATTTGTTTTTATGTTGTAAACCGTCCAGAGAGCTTCGGCTATGGGGCGGTATAGAAATTTAATAGATAATAATAACAACAACAACAACACTAACAACAACAACAACAACAATAACTGGTCACTCTGGCTACCATAGTGAGGAGGTAGTCCCACTGGTGCCTTGACTCGGATGGCTGGTGCGGCCACTGGTGCCGCACCTCCTTGGGCAATCTACGTGGGCTGCCTTTGAAGACTGTTCGGAAACTTCAGTTGGTGCAACGAGCTGCAGCCAGAATGTTAACTGGGGCTGGTTACAGGGACCATACAACTCCCCTGCTGCAACAGCTCCACTGGCTGCCAGTCTGTTTCCGGACACAATTCAAAGTGCTGGTTATGACCTATAAAGCCCTATACGGCTTAGGTCCAGGCTATCTGTCAGACTGTATCTCCCTATATGAACCTGCTGGGGCCCTGAGATCTTCAGGAGAGACCCTTCTCACGATCCCAACACCTTCACAAGTGCGACTGGTGGGGACACGAGATAGGGCCTTTTCGGTGGCTGCCCCTAGGCTCTGGAACTCCCTCCCTAGGGAGGCAAGAATGGCCTCCTCTGTGCAGTCTTTCCGCCGACAGCTAAAGACTTTTTTCTTCCGGCAGGCCTTTGGAACTGAAGGTTTTAAGGGTAGTGACTGAAGAGGATGCTGTATGTTATTGTTTTACTTGTATGCTCCTAAACTGGGCTGCAGTTTTTTAAGAGTAACTGGTTTTAACATCTTAATAGTTTAATCCTGTTTTAGCGCTGATTTTATATCTTTATATGTTTTATATTTTTATAGGTTCTTAATGATATGTACTTGTTTTTATCTGGAAGCCGCCTTGAGTTCCAGTTTGGAAAAAAGGGTGGGGTATAAATAAAGATAATAATTATAATAAATAATAATCAAGGCTTGAAGGTTTTGATTCTCGAGTTGGAGATTCTGGGTTTCTGCACAGAGATTCTGGACTTCAGTGTACAAGGCTTCGACGGTTCTCTGAAGTCCCCCTTTGGTGGCGGCGCTAGCCTCCATGGTTTTGGTCATGGGAGCATTGGTGAAGGGAGGTGGTGGCTGAGTCAAGGTGTCCTGCCCAGAGTCCAAGACACAAGACAGAGGCGAGGTTTGGTTTAATTCTCATTTTATTAGTGTGATGGTTACATCCAAAGCAGTGCACTGCATAAACCTGTCTACTCTGACTCACTACTTTCCCTAACTAGTCTACCTAACCAGTCTGCAGTGTGTGAGGAGAGTTGACTCAGCACTACAGCCTGGGTGGGCACCGGCTTAAGTAAGGAAGGTCTTTGCCCATAAACGATTGCTCCTCCGAAGTTCCACCCTCTGAAAGTCCTTCTCAAGCCTTCTCATGCGGGGTGAGAGAGGCAAGCCTCTGACGGCCCATCCGACAGTAGGGCTTCGCTAGGTGACGGCGTGACCTCAGGGAGGAGGAAGCTGGTTGGTGGGGAAGCGTTTCAAGTGCCAAGAGGGGATTCCTACATGGGTGGGGTTGGCGCACGCGAAGGGTCGCTTTCTAACAGCTCAGGCAGGGAGCTTGCTGTCATGGCCCCGTCAGAGGACTCCTCAGATGAGGACGACTCGGGAGTAACAGCAGCAGACCCAGGAGCAGCAGGAGACACGGAGGAGCCTCCTGAGAATCCAGCTCCTTCTGCCCCTCAGCTGCAGAGCACCCCAGGGACAGCAGAGGCCCTGCAGCCAGACACAGACAGTGAACAGGATACTCCCCCCTCACCCGCAGAACGTAGACATCAGAAGGTCAGGCAGAAGAGAGGCAGGCCTGTCTCCTTAAGGCCCAAACGCTGAGGGCTCACACCTGCTGTCCATCCTGCTCTTTATAAGGCACACCTTGGCTGCAGCTTGTTGCTGACTGCAACGTCAGGCGTGGCTTGTGTAGACCTAGTTTCCCTGCAGCATCTCTTTGACTGACCTCCTTGGCAATTGATCTCGGACCTCCACTGACCTCGCTTCTGGACTTCTGACTCGGCAAGTACGCTTCCGATAGGCCTGGCAGATTTACAACCCGACTGCTGGCTAAGGACTTTCCTTCCTTGCCAAAGACCCAGGAATTTCCAGCCCCCCCTGACACTGCTGATGCAGTGTAGAGCTGGCACTTGCAGACAGGGCAGGACCTGCCTCAATGAGGGTGCTGGCCGAGGAAGTCTGCGGGCTGGCAGAGTCCCCCCGTCCTCCAACGCCCCCAGGGACCCCATCATCATCTGACTCCTCTCCCTGATATAACTCCCCTTGCGCCTGGGGTGCATCATTGAGTTCTGGGACTATGTAATCCATCTGCAGGTGGAGTTAATCAGCTATTAAATAGAACAAAAACAGTGTTCTATAATATAAAACAATGGTTGAAAAAGTTTGGATGGCCTAACAATATATTTCACAATGGCGCACAAAGGGATTTCTGCAAGGCTTACTCTGCTTTGCTTGCTCAGTTATGAAAGAGCTCAATGCACACCTGCTGTGAATGGTTTCTTTTAATAAAAAACACATACACTGAGATGTTAAAAAACAAACAAACTTCTGGCAATGCCAATCCCCAATAATTACATGCTGTTAAAATAATGGAGTGGGATTGCCTTTTTTCAGAAGAGTTAAGGTGAAAGGTGGGCATTATCTGAGTTGCAGACCCCCCAGTCTCCTCTGAGGCTGGAGAAGGGATGAAAGATCTATTCAACTGGTATTGCTATTAAAGCTAAACACAAATTTCAACAAATGTTTTCTAAAGGTACTGAAAACTATGAGACCTAACCCCTTATTTGAGCTTAGCAATTAATAATAACAGTTTAAAATATCAGAAAAATGCAATTCAGTTTTTTATGGAATACTGTAGGCAATTCTGAGCACTCTTTTTGCCAAAAGGGTATTAAAATAATTAGAGAAATCAGATCATCACACTACAAGCTCTTTGAAGAAGGCTTTGAAGACCTTATTTCCTTTTCTTTCATTCTATGCACCAAACAGCAAATAATAGAACTTCCAGACTAGTGGAATCAGTCCATTTAAATGACACCTTCTCACTCCACTCCCAACTGGCAAAGGTATTTATGCACACAATTAGTTCTATGAAAATACTTAAATATATTTGAAATGATGAGGAGCCTTCATGTGGGCCCAATGAGGAAGCAGAGAGCAGTCTCAGAGAAAATATTTCTAAGATGCAGAAAATTGACAGCTCACTACATACAGCTTCAATGTCACAAGGAGCAGCCTGAGATAAAAATCAATAAATTATTAGCCATGACTGCTTAACTTACATTGATTTCACATATTTACTTACCTAGATTCACATCTATTTCTACTTAGTTATATTTACATATATATGTATTTCATTCCCTCTATAATCTCCCTCAGCAAAATGCTGATAAGGTTCATTCTGATGTTGATTGCACTGTAACTGACCATTTTCCAATGCAGTTTGCTCAGCTGGTTTATTTGTTTTTGATTTCTGCATTGACTTATTTTATGTTATTTATTTTGGGATCTAGTAAGCTAGTAAAATTTTGTTAAATGACAGAGACCATAATGCAAAATTCTTATCCTTGAAGAACACAATGCAAATATACATTTCCTTGCATAGCTGTTCCTCAGAACATTTATATGGAGCACTCACTGATTTCCCTTCTCCCCAAGCTCACAGAAAAGTAGAACACTTAAAGGAGGGAGTTAGAAAAGATGGGTTTCTCCAACCAGTAATAACTCTTTGCTTTTACAATTCCATTGCATGAGTAAATAATTTGGGAACATATATTTCATAAAGCAAGTTCTAACAATATTCTATCTAAATTGGGATGGACAAATTGTTCAGCACAGAGGACCCACAGGAGCTTTCCTTCCACTGTGAATAGCAGGCACACACAACCTCAGTTCTGACTGGGACCACAGTGGGAACAAAGGGTTAAAGATCCTACTATTAATTAATTAATTACTCTCCCGCTATTTCCCTCCTCCTCCCCCTCTGCCACTGAAGCTGAGACAGTGTTGTTGGTGAGGTGGGGAACAGTGGAGGGAGAGCAGGACGGTTGCTGAGGAGCTGCCCCAGCCTGTCCTGACTGTTCCTCCATGGCTTGCCCCGGGCCACCTTGCTCACCCACCCACCTTGCTTGCTTGCTCACTTGCTTCCCACCTCACTTGCCTCATGCTTGCTGCATCTCACCCCTTGCCCACATGGAATGCTGTTGTCACGCTGTGTGACGGCTTACAAAAATATTATATAGACAGATAGAAGTAAGACTAGCATTTGGATAGGTGGATTTGATTTTCAAACATGTTTAAACATGGTAGGCTAAATATCTGGCTTATTGTAATTTAGTTTCTATATTTTGAGGTAAAAAACATAAAACATTGGTTATGGCTGGAGCAAGAATACATCAACCTACAAGAGAAGTATCATTTGGCACCAGACTGCCCTGGGCCCGTGTTGCCATGTTCCCCAAGACCTCCTCCAGATGCAGGCAGCACAGGCTTAAATATGACCCCCCAACTTTCTACATTGTTGCATTAGCATGCTGCATGTGCATGCATACTATCACTCAAGATGGTGGCAGAGGCGTCATCCCCTTACGGATGCCCCCACCGCCATCTTGGGTGATGGTAGGCATGCACACGCAGCACACTAATCTGGCTATACCAGAGGTAGGTGGGGCGAGCTGGTCTATTGAAGCCTGCGCCACCTGCATCAGGAGAGGTGTTTCCTGGGGGGGTGGAGTTCCCACTGCACTGCAGTGTTGGATTGCTGGGCCCCACAACCCAACACTGGTACAGATAGTAGAGTGGGAGCTCCACCCTCCCAGCCTAAGGAGGGGCCCCTCAGCCAGTGTCCAACCTGGCTGCCCACTGGCACTGGGCCTGATCATAACAGCAGAATTACTTTGCTTCAAGGAAGATATGGCACTAGAATATTAACTGCATTAGAATATGTTTTTAAAGATTCATATTTGATCACACTTCTATAAAAACATTTCTTTTTTCTGCTGGGAATCTACCATTTGAACTTACATGTCCCGGACTTAGTACAATTTGTACTACTTGCACATTTAATACATATAACATATTGAAAATACATCCTATTATGGCATCCTTTTTGTAGTGATACTGTTCTATTTAATTTACAACACCCACAGTAGCTAGTAAAGCTGTTCTTGTATTGCAGCAATCCAATTTTAATGTCATTGTTTTCAGTATAAGGCACATTTGTCCTTGGTAATAAAATATATATTAATTTGCCTTCCCCAAAAACTTGGATTTTAACAAACTTCTATCTTGTATGGCTTCCTTTAATTTCTAGGATACATGTTTCTATTCAGCTTGACTTGAGTGAATTTATGAATTCTTTATGCACTTAAAAGCATGTCCAGGAAAATATTTCTGATCTTTATTATTGAAGCTATTTCAAGCTTCGTTTTGTTTATTTACCCTAAATAAATATAGTGAATATAAGGAGAAGCAGTCAATTCAACCCGTTTCCAATAGCAGCTGGTACCGAATGCTAAACTAAGGTGCTCATGACAACAGTTAGAATCTCTACTTTGTTATGGGGTGTGGAATAAATGCTGATTACACAGAATATATAATGTTACAAGGGTACGGTTAATGCCTCAGGCCAACAACCTTCTGCAATCTGACTCATCCAAACTGATGCTGTTGCTAAATCTTACCCTTTCTTCCTCCACAGCAACTCTGCCAATCAAGCTAATTGAATGCACTAGAGGGCCACAATTCCGAGTGCTAGGCTTTCTACAACACAAAAACCTCCCCAGGCATCATTTTAAGACACAGATTCAGTTCTTAAATTATATGTATTGGAGCTATTAAATATAACAAAATTTTCTGGCTGCCAAAATATATCGTTGAGTGGTGAGGTAAGAGTTTCCTTAGTTTGAGGTCACCAAGACCTACGGCTGGAAAAAGTTTTGTTTGATTTATGCTTTCACATATGATTTGGACAACTAGAGGGTGGGGAAGCCCAGAGGAGTAATTTAAATACAACAAGACATAGGAAAAATAAAAAATCAAAACAAAAGGAAGTATTTTTTGAGCACACTCTGAGAAGGATATAAAAGACACCAAAATTGTCTTCTCCGATGCAGAAGCTTCCTTTTTCAGATAAGCATTTTACAGAATTGAGGATAAATTTAAAATGGGCTCTGTTATCTAAAATAAATTGTAGAAAGCAAATCAATGGCCAGTCTGGGAGTTTAATATTTATATTTCACTTGTCAATAGTACCTTGCCATTGTTTGTGAGAAAAGTGACATATGCATCACATGGTACGTCCACTAAGCAATAAGGGCACATTTTTCTGGGCAAGGAAATCCCTTCCACTGCACTGAATGGGTCAAGGCCTACAAAACCCAGTGCACCTGCCACACATCCATAGCCCTTAATAAGCAAAGTTGTCTTTCAGCTACCCAAGACTGCAACAAAGACAGTGGCTAACAAGACTCACATAAAACCTATCAAATTATCACCGCCAATCAGACCTGGTATATATGTTATAGTATATGGCAGGGGTTCCCAACCTTTAGGAGTACAGGACCCCCTTTATAAGCTCAAAAACATTTTGTGACACCCCCCCCATGCTAATTTTAATTTTAGCCTCTGTTAAGTGAATAAATGGTGCGTGGCAAAATCACATCTCCAAATATCCCTTTCCATAAAAAGCTCCGGGCAGACAGGGAGGTGTTGCTTTCTTTTCTCGATGCAAAGGTCCAATCAAATTTGTATCCCTCCCCCCATCTAAAGATGAATAGTCCTGTCTCCCAACACCAGTGGGTTACAGTGTTGGACTAAGATCCAGGTTCAAATCCCCACCCAGCCATTAAGCCCACTGGGTGACCTTGAGCCAGACACAGTCTCTCAGCCTGACCTATCTCAGGGTTGGTATAAGAATAAAATGGAAAGGGGGTGGGAATTATGTGAACCACCTTGAGCAACTTGGAGGAAAGGTGGGATATAAATGCAATAATAAATAAATAAATAAATAAATTTCAGTTGCAGTATGTGGACCCCAGCCTCAGCAAACCTGCTGAGCTTTTAATAAATAAAAAGAAAGAAAGAAAGAAAGAAAGAAAGAAAGAAAGAAAGAAAGAAAGAAAGAAAGAAAGAAAGAAAGAAAGAAAGAAAGAAAGAAAGAAAGAAAGAAAGAAAGAAAGAAAGAAAGAAAGAAAGAAAGAAAGAAAGAAAGAAAGAAAGAAGCAGCAATGTGAATGGTGGGGATGCTAAAGGGTGAAGACAAAAGGGTGGATAGATTGAGTAGGGGTGTTAGTGCTTTTAGGCCTTGGGGTGATCATCAGAACTGATGACTGGGTTAGTGTGCACTAGGGGAATGAGAGTGGAGCAGAAGACAGATCAGTGCATGCACACACACAAACACACCTGCCTCTCCTGCAAGCATCTGTAAGCATTCAGGCACATGGGAGGGGGGAAGCCCTCAACTACTGCAGCATCTTGGAGAGAATAGGGGGCAGATTGTAGGTGGAAGAAAGGGGGGATGCTGGCACACACATACTTAGCCTCAGAGATGGGGGGCGAGCAAGTCCTGAGCTTCTTCACTGCTCCTTGTTTCCGTCTGAGCCGAAGGCGAGATCTGGGCAGCCTTGTAAATAAGAATAATTTTTGAAAGGAGATGGCAGTGAATCAGGAGCCAAGAAAGGCAGGCAGGCTGGCTGGCATAAAGGAAGAGGGAAAGGAGCCTTTCCTTGCAGCCTTGCTTCTTTTTGCTTCACGAAAAGCCCTCTCTTCTCATTCTGAGTAAGGGCATCGTCAGCAGCGGCAGTGCGAGGAGATGGAAGTAGGTGATTGTAATCCCCACTTCTTCCTGGTAGCTCTACCCTCAGCCTCCTTTGGCATCTGCCACGTGTTTTATAGGCAGGCACCTGCCCTCGGTGTGCCTGAAAGACACTCTGCTTCAGCAAAAGTCCTCCCCTCTCGTTTGGAGCAAGTGGGAGGTATTGTCTGTAGCAGCAGTGGGGAGCAGACAACATTCAGGGAGTGAAGACTTTTTTTACTTTCTTTTACATTTATTTACTGTGCGCCCCCCCCCGATTACTTTGTGGCCCCCTGGGGGGTCATAGCCCCCAGGTTGAGAACCACTGCTGTATGGTATAAGAACATAAGAAGAATGCTGCCAGTCAGGCCAATGGCCCATTTAGTCCAGCATCCTGCTCTCACAGTAGTCAACCAGATGCCTATGGGAAGCCCACAAGAAGAACCTGAGTGCAACAGCACTGTCCCCACCTGCAACTTGTATTCAAAGGCATACTGTCTCCGACAGTGGATATTGAACACAGCCACTGTGATAGCCACAATGGTCTTATCCTCTGTGAATTTGACTAATCCTCTTTTAAAGCCATCCAAGCTAGTAACCTTCACTACATCTTGTGGGAGAAAAGTTTAACAGTCAGCTATGTGAAGAAGTACTTTCTTTGGTCTGTCCTGAATCTTCTAACCTTCATCTTCATTGGATGTCTATGTATGCTAGTGTTATGACAGAGGGAGAAAAAAAAAATCTCTATCCACTTTCTCTATGCCATGCATAATTTTATACCCATCTGTCATGTTCCCTGTTACTCACCTTTTATCTTGATTAAAACGTTCCAAATATTGTAATATTTCCTCACAGGGAAGTTGCTTCAACCCCTTGATTATTTTGCTTTCCCTTTTCTAAAAAAATTCCAGCTCTATAATACCCTTTTAAAGGTGAGGTGATCAGAACTGTACACAGTATTCTAAATGGGTCAACGTCTTCATTGAGGTGTTCACTGTCCCTAAGGTCTTGTTCCTGGTCAGTCACCACTAGTTCAGGCCCCATGAGTGTATATAAAAATGCCACATAAATGTGATAAGACTGACAGAAAAAAATTAAGCACCAGACCACATACAGAAAGGTATATAGTAAGGAATCCCCATGCAAAAGAAAGGGATTGACAGATTACAAACGATACTCCAGCTTTAGCAACAGAGGAAAGAGTTAACTTATTAGCCCAGGTTTGTGGCCCTCGTGTATTTTATTTATTTATTTATTTATTGGGGGGGTTATTTTATCTTACATGGCAGCCATTTCACCTACAGAGGGGGTTTTCTGAATGTGTGTGTGTGTGCATGTGCTCTCTCTCTCAAGTATGCTCTGTGTGTTTTGATTGAGAGAGATGCACTTGGGCACAGAGAGAGGAAAAGAGTGTGTGTGTGTGTGTGTGTGTGTGTGTGTGTGTGTGTGTGTGTGTGAGAGAGAGAGTGTGTGAGTGTGTGAGTGAGTGAGTGAGTGAGTGAGTGAGTGAAGTGCAACCCTAGTGAAACACAATCAGCATGGAAAGGTTCCAATGCCTATTTTTCCCTCTTACTGTTTTTAAAAAATTTATAATCCCCAAACGACTGGGGGTGGGGTAACATTTGTTTTCTTTGGTCTGAGATTAGTTAGCCTCCCTCAAAAATATTTTCAATTGACTGGATGTATCAGCACGTAGGCTGTTAAAATATTTTGTAGTCTAGTAGCTTTTGTGAACCTACTTGCAAAGCTGGGTTAATACTGCATGGGCACAGTAGCTTTCCCAGCAGCAGCTGACCCTGTTCTAACAGATTGTTGTAGGGGCTTATATTTAAACCTACAGTTCTTAATTCACAACTTTCTTGAAAATGTCAAAATTATTAAACTGCATGGCAAAGCGCAGAAAGTTCAGAGCATACACAGCCTGGAACAGAGGCAGAACTGAAAAGAGACAGATCAAAATGCTCCTGCCTGAAAAAAGAAACATGAAAATTAATTTTGCTAGCATGCTTACCACATTAAGCACCATATTATTTTGCACAAAAGGATTAAAAGATTTTAACCCTCCTTTGCAAGCAGCTGGTTCTTGGTGCAACAAGTTCAAAGGCCTAGCCAATCTAATTCCCCTCCTCTAGTTTTAAGAATTTAAAGTGAGCTCAGACTTCTTTAAAGGCACACTATTACTTAGCCTCCCAACCCCCACAAACTCTACTATAAACAATCTTATTAGGATACCTGTTAGAATACCAAACAGCGTTCTTGGCTACTAGAAATGGTGATGTAGATAAAAACATTTCATTTTAATGGTAGTGTATATTGTTCTCTGAATTGGATCTTGGCCTCATCTACATGGTGAAGAGGACAGCATCCTGACTAATGATAATGAGTGCACTCTGGCATCCCCATTACCTAAGCCATTTTTCCTTATTTGTATAAACTATTTTCACATGCATAGAGTTCAATATAGAGCATCTGCATGTTGCCAAGTTGCCAAGTTTCGATACCTGGCATGAAATGTCAGAAACACTCTAATACACACTATAGACATGAAGCCAGTTTTTTTTAAATATTTCCAGCAAAAGGACTATCAGCTGTGTTCAATATGTAATGATTCCTGCTCACTTTTGAAGAGAATGGTGGAAATGTGAAGGCATCTTACGGTCCACTGATAAATAAAATACTAGCCCTTTCCTCAGACTTTGATTTTTACAAATTGAGGATCATTTTGTCCTTTTGACCTCTGTTCAGCGTGAGTTAGATTGAGCACCACCCAGTTTCTGCAGTAGTTCAATTAGAATTATTTTTCAGAAAGCCTATAGTTTGGACTTTAATCACATCTTCTTGTTAAAACCACTGAGAAAACATATTACCTTTACTATTTTAACTCACACAAAGTACTTCCAATTTGTATTTTTCAAGCATACACTTTATGTGAGTGAGCTTTGACAGCTATGCTGACTTAGTTCTGGACCAATTCCTTTTTCCAGTAGTGTCATCACCTACAGGTGGCAACACAGAAGGCAGTGCTATCACTTTCTATGAAGAAAATTTGGAGAAGAGAGATTAGTGAGTGAGATTACATGCCTTTCCAGTCATCACTAGCCAAAGGCTCCTCTCAGTCTTCCCTTCTCTCTTGGCCCTATGAGGTATGGAATTCTAATTCAAGAAAGTAGGCCCCCACAGATGATATGAGGCACCCAACACAATATATAAATGTGTGGTTCCTTGCAGGCCATCATCCAGTCTTAAGCACTCAGCTAAGAAGCAAGTCAAATATAGAGTTTTTAAAAATCTAAAGTTTTTGAGGTGTTCTGAAGCCTGCTGTAGTCTATTTAGGAGGGGATAGTAACAACTAGATAGACTGGGCCCTCCCTTTAAATTAACAACGTAGTTATATTGTTATAAAATAACAAGGTACCTGGGTCTCTTCCAAAACCTATGCTTGGCCCCAACAACCTTGTGACATGGACTAACTGTCAACCTTGTGGGGATAAGTTTAAATTCATCAACCAGACCAGATCTCCAGTTAAGTTTATTTACGATATACAAAAAAAATAAAGAAAAGATAAACAGTACAAAAGAAAACAAAAAGATCCATCTAATCTTGCCATACATGTGAAAATCTGGCAGGCTAAAAGAAGTTGATTGACACCTCTCCTTCCACTATCCTCACCACGTAAGAGAAAGCAGTCCAATTCTAGAACAGCAGACATACTTTACAAAGTCAGAATGGGGATTTTAATTGTGCCATTTACAGAAAAGGGACCGAGAAGTAAATAGCTTGTTCAATCAGCTTCTAGAATGCAGAGATAGTTCCCACTCCCACCCAATGGAAAACTGCTATTCAACTATAACTGCTATAACTGCTATTCAAACGGTCATGTGTGTCATAACACTGATGTGATCTGTGCTTGTTCAGAGCAACTTTGGAAAATTACAGCAGAGATGGGGAACCTGTGCCCCCCCCCAGATATTGGGGACTCCAACAGCCCTCAGTTCCCACCAGTATGGCCAATGGTCAGGGATGATACAAGCTGTTGTGCAACAATATCTGGAGGACCATAGGTTCTCTATCACTGAACTAGAGCTTGAGCCACGAAACTGATACTCACTCCTTCCTCCCAGAATTATGAAGTACCTATGGCTAAAGGAAAGGGGATGAGTAACACACTGGTACTCCAAGTATCTGGAGAAAAAACCCTATGTGGAGGTATGCAGGAAGTACTTGGTCTACAGCCCTCTTAGCCAACATATGTATACCTCTGGGAGAAGCAGGCTGAGAGAGGTGTAAACCAGGGAAAACCCAAAGGCAGAAGGACAGTGAACTCAGTAACATAATCCAGATTATTCATGGCCAGAATTCAAATATCTAAAGTGATGGTTTCCCATAAAATGAGGAAGAGATGGAGGCAAGACCCAGAGTGAAGACCGGAGAGAAAAAGGGAATATGAGGCAAGTTTTGTAAAAAAAACTTCACAGAGGATAAAGCAGTCTTATAGCATGGATTGGACTGAGACTGAGTTTGGCTCTGCTTCTTGTAGAAGTAACTGGTGTTCCAAAAAGAGCATGTAGAGGAGTGAAAGCTTAACCGAGACGTGCCATCTTGTGTTGTTGTTCTTCTGCATAAGGAGCCTTTGACCAGCAAATAGTGCATGCTCAACAAGTCAACCTTGATGCATGCTTGACAATTGTCAAGGAAAAAGTGATACTCTGGTTGTTCAGCATACAAAGAGAGGTGCCTGTTTTGGAAAGCCAGTTGTTGGTCACCCAAAACATGGTCTAGAGATGGCTCAGATGCCCCATCCAACAGCAGCAACATGGGAGTCCAATAATTTGCTGCCTTTCCATATCCAAGGCTGCAGGTGAATGTAAGTTCCTCAAGAGGTCCTGTTTGACCCATGAGGGATGGGAAGCAAACCTGCCATAAAGGAAATAAGCACCTCTAGCATGACCAAGACTAGAAATCAGGTACTGTTGACAGTGCTGGAATTGACACACCTGGAATAGTATGAAGCATGGATGACAGCAAAGTGCAAGCAACTGAAGACACCACTACAGGCCCAGATCGTTATGCTGGAGTTATAAATATTGGAGCCACTGGGGTCAGAGCCAGTGAAGTGGCACTGAGGTTGCAGGTGAAATCATCAAAATATGAGTTGTAACACCTGCCCTCCGTGTCAGTCCTGGCACCTCTTTGGACACTGGGAACCTTAGTTGGTTCAACAACAACACCAAGGCTGTAGAACAGCTAGAGGATCCAATGAGAGGAGAAATTATAGCTGAGGCTGGCAATGGGCGCTGGAAAAGGAAAAACTAAATAAACTGAGGACTTATGTTCCAAAGACAGGAAAGCTCACCCCCCCAAAAAAGGAAAAGAAAGCAGAAACCTAACTGAAGGATATGGCAGAGCATTCCCTGAAGCAGTTAAAACAAAACTGACTAGGAATGGGCTCACTCCACCCCTTCAGCATTTGGGGGGGGGGTAGGGAGAGGTGAGAGCCAGTCACTTAGCCAAAGTCCTGAAATTTCCCTAAATTGATTTGTGTAGGCACATTTCCCATCACGGCACCTGAATGGAAACTATGAAGAAGAAATAAACTAATGAAGTGTCTCTACAGTGGTCTTTATGTAAGAATATAAAAAGTATAAATAATTTAGCACCATTGTCATTAGATTGGAGCAACTGTCACATCCAAAAGATCAAAAAAGAGAGGAAGAAACATTATTACATAATCTAGTATTGTTAAATTTTAGCCACTATTTAGACAGGACAGCATCCTCTGGGCTGTCTGTGCTATGCATATACCACATCTCTCCCCCTCCATCCCTGCAGCCTGTGCTGGTGTTGTACCGAGTATCCAGGTGGGCAAAGCTGGGTCAGATCAACTCCTCTCAGCTCAGGAGGAGTTGCTGTACTCTACAGAACTTCCATCTCTGCCACCAGGAAACCACTCTGTCTTGGAGCTGGCTGTGAGGGCCTGCGCCTGGTGTCAGGCCAAGGAGACAGGAAACTAGGGTTGCTGCTGGTGTACCATCCACCCTGTTGCCAGGCAGCTTCTCTGACTGAGCTGGTGGAGGCCATCTCGGCTGTGGTATTGGAGGAGCCCAGAATGATAGTCCTGGGTGATTTCAATGTCCATGCTGAGGCTGCCTCTAGTGTTACTGCTCGCGACTTCATGGCCTCCATGATGACCATGGGGCTGTCTCAAGTTGTCACTGCCCCGACACATAGGGCAGGGCACACCCTCAACTTGGTTTTGCTCCAGATGGAGGAAGGGATGGTCTGGAGATAGGGGGTGGTGGATGTTACCCCATTGTCATGGTAAGACCACTTCCTGGTGAAGTTTAGACTTGTAGCTCCAATCCTTCCGTGCAGGGGTGGTGGACAAATTAAGATGGTCTGCCACTGGAGACTCATGGAATCCAATGGATTCCTGAATGCCCTGAGGGAGTTCCCAGTAGATAGAGCAGGTGACCCTGCTGAAGACCTTGTCACGTTGTGTAACAGCGAGGCACATCGGGCTCTTGACATGGTTGTCCCCGAGTGCCCTCTCTGGCATTATGGAGCCTGGTTTGCACCTTGGTACACCAGTAAGCTAAGGGCTATGAAACAGTCTGGATGACGGCTGGAGCACAAGTGGCAAAAGACATGCTGTGATCGGGCACAAGTAAAACATCATAACTGTGCCTAATGTGTGGCGGTGAGGGCGACGAAGAAGGCCCACTTCTCTGCCTCCATTGCATCCTCAAGTTACTATCCAGTGGAACTTGTCCATATTGTCAGGGGTCTGTTGACATCAACTCCAGGAAATGGAGTCTTAGACCCTTTGGAGGCCCACTGTGAATTGTTTGCAAGGCACTTTGAGGGTAAAGTTGCTCACCTCCGAAGCTTGATGCCCCATCCACATCTACTGTAGTCCCCAATGAAGTGTCCAGTGCAACGTCTGCTGCAACTTCTTGGGAACGGTTTCACTTGATGAGGCATGATGATGTAGACAAGGTGCTTGCGACAATGTGACAAGCAACGTGTCCTCTCGACCCTTGCCCTTCTTGGCTTATTAAAGCTTGCCGAGAGGGTTTGACCGAGTGGACCCAGGGTGTGGTCAATGCATCACTGCGGGAGGGAGTTGTTCCAGAGGCCCTGACAGAGGCGGTGATCCAACCGCTCCTGAAAAAGCCCACCCTGGAGCCACTGGTCTGCAACAATTACTGACCGGTCACAAATACCCCCTTTTTAGGGAAGGTGATTGAGAGGGTTGTGGAGCAGCAATTGTAAGTACTCTTGGATGAAGGAGATTATCTTGACCCATTCCAGTCTGGATTCAGGCCTGGTTATGGGACTGAATCAGCCTTGGTTGCCCTGATGGATGACCTTTATTGGGAGAAGGACAGGGGGAGTGTGACCCTGTTACTTTTACTTGATCTCTCAGCAGCTTTTGATACCACTGACCATGGTATCCTTCTGGGCCGACTTGGTGAGATGGGTATCGGAGGCACTGTTTTACAATGGGTCCAATCCTATCTCCAGGGTCGTTTTCAGATAATAGCATTGTGTGATTGTCTTTCGGCCCCCTGGCAGTTGTGCTGTGGGGTGCCGCAGGGTACCATCTTGTCCCCCATGCTGTTTAACATCTATATGAAGCCTTTAGGTGCAGTCATCAGGAGATTTGGGGTGAGGTGTCAGCAGTATGCTGATGATACCCAGTTCTATTTCTCTGTAACATCTGAATCAGGAGAGGCTGTGCAAGCCCTAGACCGCTGCCTGGACTCAGTGGTGGGCTGGATGAGGGCCAATAAACTGAGCCTGAATCCTAGCAAGACAGAGACGCTGTGTGTTAGTGGTTTCTGAGTTATTATTTATTTATTTAATTTGTATCCCGCCCTTCCTCCCAGCAGGACCCCAGGGCGGCAGTTCAGATAATTGGTCAGTTGCCTGCTTTGGATAGGGTCGTACTCCCTCTGAAAGATTAGGTCCATAGTCTTAGGGTGCTCCTAGATCCATCTTTGTTGCTAGAGGCCCAGGTGACCTCAGCGGCTAGGAGTGCCTTTTACCAGCTTCGGCTGTTAAGACAGCTGTGGCTGTTTCTGGACCGGGATAGCCTGACCACTGTTGTCCACGCACTGGTAACCTCCAGGCTGGATTACTGTAATGCGCTGTATGTGGGGCTGCCCTTGAGGTTGGTCCGGAAGCTGCAGCTGGTGCAAAATGCAGCAGTGAGACTTCTCACTGGGGCAGGCTATCGCCAACATGTCACCCCACTGCTGAAAGAATTGCACTGGCTGCCCATTTGCTGCCAGGCCAAGTTCAAGGTTCTAGTTTTGGTATACAAAGCCCTATACAGTTTGGGATCAGGATACCTGAAAGACCGTCTTATCCCTTATATACCAGTCAATCACTGCGCTCTGCAGATGAGGGCCTCCTGCAGATACCATCTTATCAGGAGGTCCGTTCTGCACAACATAGGAAATGGACTAGTGTGGCAGCACCTACCCTGTGGAACTCCCTACCCTTAAATATTAGACAGCCAACATATCTTTTTGGTGCCTATTGAAGACCTTCCTCTTTCAACAAGCCTGTTAAGTTGAGACCTTATCCCTGTCTGCTTCTGTGTTGGAATTATGTTTTTTAACCTTTTTTTAAAGATGTCTTCAAATCTTTTTTTAAAAAATGTTTTAAAGTTGTTGTGTTTTAATGTATTTTAAAGTCTGTTTTTATGATGTTTTAAAGTGTTTTTAGTGCTTTTGTTTGCCACCCTGGGCTCCTGCTGGGAGGAAGGGAGGGATATAAATCAAATAATAAATAAACAAATGTGCTTTCACCAACAGCATATGTACAAAGCCCACCCCCAAGCCTCTGTCTCAGCACTTCCAAAATTCCAGAATGGTTTCTGTTCCAGCAGAGAACTAGCCAAGAGTCCCAGTGTGGGACAGGAGTTCAATTTCTGTGGCTAGGATCACAGCCTGGAAATAAGTAGCAATCAGAACATTATATAATTTGAATTTGGAAAAAAGCAACTCTTCAAAACTGGAGCTCCATGGTCTAATGTACATTCACTCTCTCTCTCCCTAAAAATTGAAATGAGTGGAAAGAATAGATATGGAAAAGAACTTAGAAGTTCACTGAGGTTGGCTTTATTAATGTGTTCACCAAGACATAGTGATGACAAGAAAGGCTAGAATAGAGGTATATGCACTATTATGAACATGCTTTTTGTTGAATTATATTAGAATGCTTAATGAAACTGATAGCAGGTCTTAAGCAAACAAAAGGCAATAATGTATATACAGAGGACACACAGCTAGCATGCCACAATGTAACATTTTAAAGGTCTGTAAAAGATGACAGGGTTCAAGTGGAACACATTGATTTTGATAGGTTTCTGAGAATACATGGGAGTAGTGGGACTGCCCAGTTCAACAATTACTAAGATTAAAGACCACACATTATATTCTGCTCCTATGTAAGAGCAGTATGAGGGATTCTTAATTGCACGCTAATACAGAATTACAAAATTATGATATGAAGCATATACTCTAATTTGATTTAGCCAGTTCAGTAAAGATGGCTCTGGTGGTAAGGAATTCAGCTTGATGTAATCAGAAAGAAGAATAAAATTGTAATTAACATTGCCTTTTGATATGAATGTGTCAAAGATAAAAGGTGGTATCCAATCAGGTCATACTCAGAGCAGACCCATTGAAATAGATAGATTTAAATGAGTTGCTACCAACTTAAACCCACTGTTTTCAATGGGTCTACTGAGCTTGACCTAGGTGAATACCATCCAAATGGTTATTTTCTTCTCAGATCAACCAATTCTTCAAACAACCTCAATGGCAATTTAATTGTGTGTTAACCAAGCTTCTTGGCAGAAGAGGCATGGGTTCCTGCTATATGTAATATTCTGTTAAATGATTAGGAATTAGGATTTTAAAAAAGTTTTTTAAAAACATGTAGCTTGAGGAAGAGTTCTGTGATTTCTTGACTATTGTCTCCATTTTAGTTAATCACTCTGATGAGGTATTGATAATCCTTTTATTATCATCATCATCTATTTATTTATTTATTTATTTAATTTGCATCCTGCCCTTCCTCCCAGCAGGAGCTGGCACTAAAAACATTTTAAATCATAATAAAAACAAATCTTAAAATACATTAAGACAAAACAGCATTAAAAACATTTTAAAAACTTTTAAAAAAGGGTTAAAACATTATTAAAAAACATATTAAGCAATTCTGACACAGACACAGACTGAGAAAGCTCTCAACTTAAAAGGCTTGTTGAAAAAGAAAAGAAAAAGAAAAATTTCTTTACAAGTTCAATGTCCTCATTGTCAACTTTAAAGCTACATAAATCTTCTGTTGTCATTACATTAGTCTTTTTGACGTTCAGCTGCAGTCCTGCTTTTGTGCTTTCCTCAGCATTCGTTTCAAATCATTACTGGTTTCTGCTAGTAGTATGGTATTGTCTGCATATCTTAAATTATTGATATTTCTCCCTCCAATTTTCACACCTCCTTCATCTTGGTCCAATCCCATTTTCCGTATTATATATTCTGCGTATAGATTAAACAAATAGGGTGATAAAATACACCCCTGTCTCACACCTTTTCTGATGGAGAACCAATCGCTTTCTTCATATTCTGTCCTTACAGTAGCCTCTTGTCCACAGTATAGGTTGCATATCAGGACAATCAGATGCTGTGGCACCCCCATTTCTTTTAAAGCATTCCATAGTTTTCCATGATCTACGCAGTCAAAGGCTTTGCTGTAATCTATAAAGCACAGGGTGATTTCCTTCTGAAATTCCTTGCTCCATTCCATTATCCAACATATGTTTGTGATATGATGTCTGGTACCTCTTCCCTTTCTAAATCCAGCTTGGACGTCTGGCATTTCTCGCTCCATATATAGTAAAAGCCTTTGTTGTGGAATCTTGAGCATTACTTTACTTGCAAGGGGTATTAAGGCAATAGTTCAATAATTACTGCATTCCCTGGGATCCCCTTTCTTTGGAATTGGGATGTATATTGAACACTTCTAGTCTGTGGGCCATTTTTTAGTTTTCCATATTTCTTGACAAATTTTTGTCAAAATTTGGACAGATTCAGTCTCAGTAGCTTGTAGCAACTCTATTGGTATGCCATCTATTCCTGGTGATTTGTCTCTTCCAAGTATTTTAAGAGCAGCTTTCACCTCGCATTCTAAAATTTCTGATTCTTCATCATACTGTTCCTCCATGAATGAATCTGTCATCATGGCATCTCCTTTATAGAGTTCCTCAGTGTATTGCTTCCATCTTCCTTTTATTTCATCTCGGTCAGTCAGTGTGTTCCCCTGTTGATTATTCAACATCCCTACTCTTGGTTTAAATTTCCCTTTCATTTCTCTAATCTTTTAGAACAGGGCTCTCGTTCTACCCTTTTCCTTGTCCTCTTCTATTTCTATACAGTAACTATCATAATAGTTCTCTTTGTCCCTACGTACTAGTCGCTATATTGTTGCATTTAGGGTTCTGTCTGCATTTCTATTTTGAAGAAAATGTTTTTATATAACACATGTATATCACAGCAGGTGCCATCTTAAAAGAAGCATTTCCTCCTGTATGCCCCTCTTCTAAGATTAAACTTGCCATCTGCAGTTCTCTTATTTACATTTAAAATACTCCACTCCAATTCTGGTGTTCTTTACTGGTTTTATTTTGTTGATACGCTGTGAAATTTATTCAATAAAAATATTCTTTCTGAAATATATCATCTTATGTGGCATTGACCGGGGACAGCACTTAACCTGTATCAATCAACATCTATTCCAAGGGTGGAGAACCTTTTCAGCTCCATGGGCCATATCTGTAACAGCCTAATTTGATAGGTGGATGCATCATTATGATTTCACATGACTGGCAGACAGGGCACCCATCTGCCAAAGTTCCTTGCACGTCCCTTAATTCTTCACTATCGGGGAATTAGAGGGAGGGGGAGACTTGGAAAAGCCTGTTCCAAGTCTTTCTCCCTCCCCCTTTAAGTCCTCAATTGTGGATGAAAAGAGAAACACAGAAAGACTTGGAAAAGGCTTTAAGATAGCCCCTCTCCTGTTTGAGCAAACAGAAGTTCAGGAGCTGTCTTAAAACCTTTACAGTCCAGTTTGTTTGTAGATAATTATTTGTACTTTGCACCTTCATCCTCAAAGTTTCCAAGACTGGTTTACAATTCAACAAGCTAACTTGCATTTTGTTTCTGTGCTTAATGTTATCTATGCCTTTGTTGAAGTTTTTTTTAAAAAAATAAACAAACTGTACATATTGTTTAAAACACTATTAAATATTTGCCAAAACCTCTGCTAGTCACACTATAAGGTGGTTATGTAGAATTTAATGGTTGTATAAAAGAAGTTGGAATGGTCAGTAGGGGAGAAAAGAAATTTGCCTGTTTTACAAATTCTGAAGCAAACAGGCAGCAAAAGAACAAACCATTCTAAGCAGCCTGAAAAGCAGAAGGATCCTAATAAAGAGGCTTTTGAGACACCAAAAGGCACTGTTTCTATGGCTTAAGCCTTCACAGAGTCCCTGCCTAAATTTTCCCTGTGACCGCAGTGTTTGCTTATTTATCTCAGAGTGGTCTCAAAGCAGAAATACACTTTGTCATCATGTTAGAAAGATATACAGTTAATGTTCGAGCAAGCACTTGAGCTGGCCCTACAGCATGTGTTTTTCCTCTGTCTTTAAACGACTGGAAGAAAAACACAATTTTAAAGATGAAACTGTGAAAACAAACCTCACTGCTAGCAAAGCAGCTGCTTCCTTGACTTACATCCAAATGAAAGTGATGGTCCCTTAAGTGATTTGTGGTGTTCCAGCATTTGCCTACTGACCCATTCACCGTTCTAGACCTTGATTTACCTCAGAACTTTGCCAGCTGAACATTCTCACAATATTTATTGGTGGTGTGGAAGAAACTCCATGTCTTGCAGGTCACAGAAAAAGACACCAACATTAATCCTATTCATCTTCAAGCTTTAAAGCATTTGTGTTTGTTGCTAGGCTATGTACTTGATTTGGAAACTAGATTTGCAGTACTAGCAAACTGAAAGGTGACAAGCTGTCCTTTACTACAAGCAGGCAGCCTTTCCAAAATTGCAGGGTATTAAAAGCTATTTCTATTTGCACAAAGTGGCCCTGAATCATTTTCAGGAGACACTAACATCCCCACTGTGTAAGCTGCCCCAATCCAATACACTCTGAATTCAATAGCATCACATCACTGAGCCTGCGATTTATCTTGCAGACTCCTGCAATCATTATTAACAACATTACCAGCCACTTTTGTTTTGCTAATTTGGTGCTTCACCTATGAATAAGTGAACTTCATGGAGTAAATTGCATACACAATATAAGTGCTGTTCTTATTATATTAACAGGGACCCATGTATGTAATTCATCCAGTGTGGTTTCTGAGTATATCCACATTGCACTTAACTCCATTACGCAATGATGGGCTGGCATTCCACCAAGTACACTTAACAGACTCCTTTGGGAAGTCAGGTGAATTGAATTCACCAAGATAGATGGGACAAAAATTACAATTAAAAAAACAGAATATAGCAGCTTTTAATTAAGAAACAAAGCAACACAGGCTTATGTAAAATATAATGGGAATGGATCCTTAACAGTATGATTGTTAAAATATTAAAGTCACAACTGTCATTTAACCTGTGCATTTAAATTCATGAGTCTTCATTCTTAAATTTCTCTTGACATCAACTAAGGACAAGCTGTATTTAAAAAATATGATTTTTTAAAAAAATTACACTTTCAAAATGCTGTTTTTTTAAAAACAAGCTAGTTCCAAATGAAATCTGAATACAAAAAAAAAGTTAAAAATTATCCTTACATTTTCTTAAGATTCAACCATGGCCCATTATTTATTAGTTAGCTAGTTAGTTAGTTAGTGAATTTATAACCTGCCTTTCTTCCTGAAACAGCCAAGGGCAGCAAACACATCAACCAAAACACTTTTAACAACAAAAAGAAAAACATTCTAAAAACAGTTAAAAACTTTCCAAAAGCACAATTATAGTTAAAAATACATTATTTGCATCCAGCGATCTCTGGATTGCCGTAACAGTCCCCTTCAGCACCAAATGCCTGGGTAAACATGAATGTTTTCAAATTTCTTCTGGAAGTCAATAGTGACAGAGACAGACACACCTCACTGGGGAGGGCATTCCACAAATAGAGAGCCACCACTGAAAAGGCCCTATCACGGGTCAGTGCCAACCAGGCAGCTCCCAATGGCGGCACCATCACCAAGGTCTCCCTTATCAATCATAGGGTCCAAGATAGTTGATACTAGGAAAGGCGCTCTTTTAGGTACTTGGGTCGCAAGCCATTTAGGGCTTTATATAATAGTCATAACACCTTGAATTTGACCCAGCAGCTCATTACCAGCCAGTGGAGCACTTTCAGGAACAGTGACACATTGTCCCATTTGGTTGCCCCCCTTACCAGCCTAGCAGCTGAATTCTACAGCAGCCTCTGGATCATCTTCAAGGGAAGCTCCACATACAGTGCATTACAGTCGTCAAGATGGTAAGTCACCAGAGCATGGACAACTGAGGCCAGGCTATTCCAGTCTAGGAACAGTAATAACTAGCGAATCAAGCCTAAACTGGGCATAAGCACTCCTAGTCACAGAAGCCACGTGGGACTCTAGTTGGAATCCAGGAATATTTCCTGACTATGAACCTGTACAACCCCTCCCAGAACAGGTCAGATACGTAATTTCTGGACATGGGAACCACCCACAGTACTTCTATCTCATCAGGATTCAGCCTCAATTAATTGGCCCCCATCCAGCCCATCACTGCCTCCAGACACCTATCTAACACCTTCACAGCCTCTCCTGATTCAGATGGAATGGAGAGATAGAGCTCCATGATAGGCATATCCTACTGCAGTTATTTAAAGGACAGGAATCAAATCTCAACTCTCTTACAGGACTGAGGCACAACTTCAGCCCATTCTTATTTTTTTTCTTTACTTAAAAGACAACAAAGGATAGGGAATTGGCTTCTCATAAAGTGAGTGCAGCAAGAATGAAAAAATGGACTGCTTTCAAGTCGATTCCGACTTATGGTGACCCTATGAATAGGGTTTTCATGGTAAGCAGTATTCAGAGGTGGTTTACCATTGCCTTCCTCTGAGGCTGAGAGCCAGTGACTTGCCCAAGGTCACCTAGTGAGTTTCATGGCTGTGTGGGGATTCAAACCCTGGTCTCCCAGATCATAATCCAACACCTTAACCACTACACCACGCTGGTTCTCTGCAGCATGAATACTATATGCAAAATACTAGAAATTTGGTATCACCCAAAGACTGAAAGAATGGGAACGAAAGTTGTTTAAATATTCTGACAAAAAGAGTAGTGGAGAAATGGGAATACTTCTCCCCGCTGAATTTAAGGAGTCAGTGAATTCATTGATTCTGATAGAAATATAATCTTAACTCTTAGGACCTGGTAGGTAAAGGGGTGTGTTGATAAGTTTTCATCTGCACTTCTCCAGCCTGCATATATTCTGTTCAAGACTTCACTGTGAAATTGGGCTGGGTGTTTTGTTTGCTTGCTTGGTGGTTGGATTCACCTTGCACTCTGTTAAAACCCAGCCTCACTATCTCTTGGATGAAATTTAAAAGGACAGCACCCAAGAGAATCAGCAAACTTGCTCCCACCCCCTCATGGAAGGCTCTGTGTGCTTTGATGTCAAAAGAATGAGTTTGTAGGTGAGGCAATAAAGGGGGGCAGAGACAAGGCACTGGCTCTTTTAAAAGAGTCATTATCTACAGGAAGCTCATACTGTGGAATAATGGCCACATTTTCTTCACAGAATCTACATCCTCTCCCATCTTATTAACCTTACATACAAACCCCAAGAAATAGTGTCATTTAACTTCTCAGCTAGTGTTACTCCAGGTAAAGACTTTGTCTGCTTTTCTGGCAGTGAAGTAATAAAGTAGCTGGTGAATTAGATCTACACAGCCTTTAACCCTTTGAATCTCCTCAAGAAAGTGAAAAGGAAACAGATTTGTTATCAGTTTATGGCCTCTCATTTGGGTATAAAAGACCCACATTAATGGCTAAAGACATATTTGAAAGATACCTGCCCCCTGAAGGCTTGATATGAGTGTACAGAAATTATGAACATGATGAATCACAAGGGCAATGATAAATCTTCTTGGGATGTTAAAGGTGAATGTCCTGTGAAGTGGTCAATTCCATTCCATGTGTTATAAATGTCCTGACTGATAATTCCTGTTGGAGGCAGGAGGTGGAATGTACACTTTTTATGCTGCAACTGTCAGGAGATATGGTTAATGTCTTCTCTGTAACAAGATGTCTGCAGCTGGTAACTGTTCGTGGAGGGAATCTAATTCTGTTGCCAACAGCTAACTCTCTGGTGGCATCTCTTCTATGCCCCTTTCCTGGGCATGGGGAGAATATCAGTAACCTGTCTCTTGAGTTCCTTTGGAAGCTCTTGCTAAAACAATTAAGTTTGTCTGACTAAGTGATTGCTTAGGAAGCAAGCAAAATCTTTATTTTCTTTTTAATTCAGTTCCATACTAGGACCAAAGCAAAATCCTCTTTTTTTGGCTAATTTGCAGGTGCCAGGGTCTATCACTGAGTCACGGTCCTTCTCTTTTTCTGTTTAGTGGTGAAATGGGGGGGTTTACATGATGGGGGGAACTGAAATACTGAGGGATGAAACTCTCCACTGCCCCTGAGTTTTTCCCCAGTTGCAATGTTTTTATTGTTTATATATATATAAGTTTCAAAACCTCACAGCCATACAAAACAATAAATCAACAATGTGAACACTGACACCCCCCTCCCCAGGTAAGTAAGTAAGTATCTTTCAGCATCATTATTTGCTCCCAATGACAACACTGACCCCTATAACTGACAGCAAATATGAAACCTCTTGACTGACCTAGCCAGGCTTTAAAACAGGGCCAGGCAACAGTCCAGTCCTGCTTGCTGCACTTCAGGCTCTAGATTCCCCAACCCATGCCGCTTACCTCAGGTCCCTGAGCTGGAAAATACAGTCAGGAACCACTGGCTATGACACTCACCTTAACAATGAGTTCATAGTGAACTCACTCTCTCATAACCAATGTTACATGCTATGCATCCTAGCAAAGGCTGGAGAAGGAGTCTCTGAAATAACAGTGACCTGGGCATCTTGTCTCACTGGAATTAGAGACATTTAGAGAGCAAGACTCTTAAAGAAGTGTTTGAGGTCCCACTGACACCTGCCAAAAATAAGAAATCCTTTTTGGGATGTCCCAAAGAATCCAGCCATCAGAAATACAGAAACCTGCAACTCCCACCAGTAAACTATCCACATCCCAGAAAGAGACCTTATTATTATCTCTCTGAGCAATTCACTCCATGGTTTAGTGACAGAGCAGAGTCAGTTTGTAAGCCACTCTAGGAGGGGGAAAAAAGTAATCTGATTGTCCCTTTAAGGAGCTCATAGACTCAATCACTCTATAGGCAACAGAATGAGAGCCGTAAGGCCAAACAAGCATGGAGCTAGCATAGGTACTTTTGCTGAGGAAGCCTAAAAACTGTAAAATATGACCTGCAGAGCAAAGCTCCTACATTTTCTGCCATTGAGCAAATGCCACAACTGAATTCCTGCAACCCTTGTGACAATTCTCTGTCTTGCTATACCCAATAAGTGGGACTTCATAGACTCCAGGTTACTTGATCATACAATTGGTGCTCTGGCAAAGAGGATGACTTTTAATCTAATCTCAGATGGAGAAAACATGGAATAATCACTTTAAATAAATAGCAGCAATGGCTGAGCTTACCTAAGATAAAATTCTAAACATCTGTTTTTAGAACCTATGACAGAGCAGTACAAATAGCCAACCGTGTGTGACCCTTGAAGAGCTTTTATAAAGCATACAGCTTAATAATTGCTCTATGTGCCATTAAAGGGTTTGGTGAATTCTTCCATTCCTGCATCACACTGCAATCATATGAGTCCAGATGCATGTATAAGCCTTAAGAACCATTTTTCTGTGTGTGTGTATGTCTGTGTGTGCACACGCGCTGGTAGTGGTAGGAGGGAGATAAAGAAGATACCTTATAGATTTGTCCAGCCCTGGCTGATGAGTTACAGCAGGAAATTCCTCTTCAAACTATAGAATCTGAGCAGTCCTAACCAAAATTCCAGAGCAACAGTATACTCTGAGAGATAGCTATGATAAGTTCAAATCTTCTGTGCAAGAGCTCTTCCTCAATTTAAACCTCCAAAACTGAGGAAACAGGATGTATAAATGGATAGTTCTTGGTTGCCTTTACTGAAACAGGTGTTTGCTTGTCACCCCTCCTCGGGGCATATGATCTTCCTGGCACCATGATGTCCATCCCATAATTACCAGTAGACCATGCTGGAGATGAGAAAAATATGGACAAGAGCCTCCATTGGTGCTTCTGGGCCTACCTATGCCAGGAACAAGCCACTGGCCTGTCACAGGCAAGAAAAATGGAAAATATTGGACGGGGGGGTTATATAGAAACCAGTGAAGGGCCAAAACAATTCTGCATTCCTTTATGCTTTTGCTTCCTTTGGACTTTGTGTGATTGGCAGCCTCCTCTTTTCAAAAGAGGAGAGTAATGATCACAGATATTATGGCTGGAGCCCTTATAGAAAGCACCACCAGACATCCCACAGCAAATTGCTCTCAGCCCGCTAATAAAACTGACATTCTCCTTGCAATCATCTGAATAGTTTTGAAAATATTCTACGCATTCTTTTGGGTGCCACAGTCCTATAATTTGATCACACATTTCAAATTAGCATTACTATCATCGTCACAATGCAGATGCTGCTTATGCACTCATGGCTCTCAATGGGAATGCCTGATAATTATGAAGCTCACTCTATTTTACCTATTCTACAGGATACTCCAGCAAGATTGTTTAACCACATGCCATCATTTTTTGCATCTTTATTATCCTCTATATTCCTCTATTTACTAATACCCTCTTATGACATATTACTACTTCCTGGGAGACTGTACATTGTTAAGAATGTTCCCAAAGGTTAGGGAAAGCCTTTGTTAGTTACGCTTACTTCATTTTGAAAGTATTTTTAAATCAAAGGTCAACAGGCTAAGTCACTTTCCAAGTTAGTGTGCTGTACAATTGTCTATACTCATTACAAAAGAACACAAGAAAAGCCTGATGGATCAGACCCAAAGAGCCATCTAGTCCAGCATCCTGTTCTCACAGTGGCCAACCAGATTGCCAATGAAAAACCTGCAAGCAGGGCATGAGCACATCTGTGGATCTCTTCTAAGGGATCATTCCCTCTTCCTCAGAGTGATGCCTTCCTTCCCCAATACCCTCATTCTCCATGACAGTGGAACTGTCACCACAGGAGTGGAGCACAGCTATCCCCAAAGGTCTCATCAATCAACCTCTCTGACTCTCCCAGTTTTTCCAGAGGAGCTGAAAAAGGTTCCCTGAGGGCCAGGAGCTCAATGCACCAAGCACACGCCCTGCTGTCCAGCAGGTAGTCTTACATGTGGCATTCTGTACAATACATTGGATAGCTCCCTCACCTCTGCTGGCTTTCTTCCTGCATACTTGTTATTAATGTTTATTTAATTAATTTACTTGGGAGCTTGGGATTTGTATGTTAGTTATCCCAACAACTGCAGAGTCACACACACTGGATTTTACTTTCTCTAATCACTCAATAGCTGTGCCTTCTCTCAGGAAAACATGGCTTTTACCTAAAGGCATCACAGAATGGTTTAAAGAAAGGCACAGGAAAGCAATGAAGAGAGTGTATATGCCAATGTTAACTGCTATCTGTTCCAACATAGCAAATTTTGGAGCCCACTACATAGCTACAGAATCAGTTCCTCCAACTCTGCTTACCCTCCTTTGGTTCATTGCTAATTTCACAGCAATGGGAAGAGCACAGGAGAAAACAGGCAACATTCTGTGCCTGAAATTTACTGCTGATAATCATCATTCTGAAAATTTAGAATTAGAGGATATTCCATTTATAGGGGAGAAAGGACCAAGACACTCCTCCTTCTCTTTGGAATTACACTAATTCTACCCATGAGAATCCAAACCAAAATTACTACTGTGTCATAGTCATAACTGTAAGAACCTTTTCACAGAAATGCTCAGGAGGAGGAACGCATTCCATGTTCTGTAGGCTTTACCCTTTGAATTGTCTTCTAAATTCCACTGTATATAGTCACTCGAACGTCCCCAATTCCTTATCTATCTGAATGTTTAATAATTCATAGGCTTAATGTACTGACCTGTTACTAATATGAATGGAGTCAAAGAAGACCAGGACAGAGAAGCAGTTTTCTGTTTTCTCATGTACTGTGCATGTTGTGCTTGGTTCCTGAACTTAGGTAGAAGCATTTAGCTAGTCATATACATATCTAGAACTATAATTCAAGAGAAAATTCCTTTGGACTTACCCATCAGGTGGCTTGATCATGACATTAACGACTGGACAAACACAGGTATACATTGGAGGAAATTCCACAGGGAACCAGATATGCAATATTTCTCCATTGGTGGGTCCCCTTTGTTACTCAAATACGCACATGTGGTCTCTCTCTCACACACAGGTGAGAGATATTTCTCAGTGATGCTTTAAAAAAACCACCCAGTTTTGATGTTCATATGTGACTCCTGCAGCTTCATTAACAGGCCTGACTGGATGGTTTAAAACAGGGCAGTACTAAATAAAATATGCCTTATATTACAAAGCATTTTCTTCAACAACAGTCACACACTAGCTGATCTGAAGGATAATAAAAACCACACAACCTAGCCCAGGGCCTAACTGTACATGTATAAGGAACTTAGCCTGCACAATGGGAAACCCGATCAGTGGGAAAGCACGGTGTGCTGCCAATTACTTCTGTATTCAACTGCAACACATCATGGGGCACCGCTTTGCAGAACTCAGAGAATGTGTCTCCCCCCCATCTACTAAGGTCTATTGGTAGTAAAGGTTATAAGAAGAGGGCAGGATAGCACAGTGTGTTTAGAATGGCAGCCTAGAGAGGATACTGAATAGGTTTCTAATAGAGATTCAGAAAGCATTTGAGGCTTTTTAGTGTACAGAAAGGCGAGTAAGAGGTAACATGATAAAAGCGTATGAAATTATTAATGGCATGGAGAAAGTGGATAGACACAAGTTTTTCACCCTCTCTCATAACACTAGAACTTGTGGGCATCCAAACAAGCTGAATGTTGTAAGATTCAGAACAAACAAAAGAAAGGGCTTCTTCACACAGCGCATGGTTAAACTATGGAATTCGCTTCCATAAGAGGCAGTGATGGCCACCAACTTGGATGGCTTTAAAATATTTAGACAGATTCATGGAGGTTAAAGCTATCAATGGCTACTAGCCATGATAACTCTGCTCTGCTGCCTCCATAGTCGAAGGCTGTATGCTCCAAATACCAGTTCCTAGAAACCATGGGAGGTAAGAGTGTTCTGCTAGATTAGATGGACCACTAGCCTGAGCCAGCAGGCTGTTCTTATGTTCTTATATATCTTGCTACTAACTTTTGTAAAAAAATTAAAGCTTTTTCTGCATCACAGAGCTAATTAGGCTGTTTTATCTTTACTGCTACTTCATCTATTTTTAGTAGTTCTTATGATGCCTTTGTTTAAATATACATTTAAGCCAAAATTTTACTGTAGAATGTTCTTTTGTTTTTATGTTTATTTTGAGAGGTACTCCAAGCACTGTGAAGGTGGCAGGGTATATATTTTTAAATGAATAAGCAAAAGAACAGCAGTAAATAACCAAATTATCCCACAGAAACAGAAGTGAAAGAGCTGTATACATTAGTCAGTGCCCCTAAGAAGTTCAGATTTATATTAGGGACACAGACTGTGCAAATCTGTAAACTGTGCAATTTTTTAAAAATTCCATCAGAAGCTATTCTTCCAGAAGAAAACAAAATTAATCTTTTTACAGAAAGCCACATGTTAGCTGCTTGGTAGTTACAATAAGGTGTCGAACAGGAAAGGCTAATTTAATATTTTACCCCAAATCTAACTTCTAAAGCATTTGTTGCCTTCACTTTCAATACAGAATTAGTTTAACCTCTTTATAACAGGGATGTGGATATATCCCAATATCTTGCTTCTTAAATCATAACCACACAGTGTATGTGTTACTCCCGGTTTTAGCAATTCCTGTTTAGACATACATAAAATACTTGGAATATCTAAGTTTCCATTCCATGGTTAAGACACATTTATTTATTTATTTATTTAATTTAATTTATATACCGCCCTAAGCCCAAGGGCTCTCTGGGCGGTGTACATAAAATAAAGCAATCAGGAATATATAAATACAATAAAACAATAGAATCAAACCAACAAAGGTAAACAAAAATAATCAAACAGTAGCAAAATACAACAATACATATAATAATATGCATTAAAATGCCTGGGAATATAAAAAGGTTTTCACCTGGCGCCGAAAAGATAGCAGCGTCGGCATCAGGCGCACCTCATCGGGGAGACCATTCCATAGTTCGGGAGCCATGCTGGGTATTGCCAGTACCCATCTTTAGTAATGGCCCAGTTCAGATCATCAACAGTTTGGGTGACTGCAAACAAGACTGTAAACAAACTACAGTGATCTTTGGGTTTTATATGCTCCCCTATGCTCTAATCTATGCACAAGAGGAGGTGGGTGTAAGCTTTTGCTTCCACTTTAGAACAAGCTACAATTCCACATTAGCTACAAACTTTGTACAGGATATCAGACTCTTGGTTTGTTTAAACTAAATTTACTTAGAACAAACAGCAGTGCCTAGAGTTCATATGTAATGCAGAACTGTAATTTGTTAGAAAGTGAAAGCTCCCACATGTGAATTAAGAGAAGAGGGGAGAGTGAGCTATAGTATGAATTAAAGCAGGTGTGGGGAACCTTTGGTCCTCCAGGTATTGTTGAACTCCCATCAGCCCCAGCAAGAGATTATGTAAGTTGTAGTTCAGCAACATCTGGAGGACCTAAGGTTCCCCACATCTGCATTAAAGACCAGAATCCATTTTAAAGTAGAAACTCTCAAAGGAGAGAGCCCCTCCTTTATTGAACTACACATATCCTTCCTATTCTCCCTTTAACAACCATAACCGCATCATGCCACATCGCTCTCCCTTTACTAAAACATTAACTTGCTCTGACACCCTATGTGCTGATGTAATTGCCATGAGAAAAACTGTCTGAAGTGTCAAGAACTTCTCATTGCACGTAGCCAATGGCTCAAAAAGATGACCCATCAGATCAGAAAGAACTCAGTTCAAGTTCCATGTAGGAAACCTAAGAATCACTGGAGGATTCCGCTGCCCCACACCCTGAAAAAAACGCTGACTCAACAAGTGCATGGACAAAGAAAAATCCCCTTTACAACCAAGAATACTGCCAATAGCAGCTGCCTGCCGCTTCAGTGTATTAGTGTTGAGCCCTTTCTCCAACCCAGCCTGCAAGAAGCCCGACACAGCTGCCACCACCCTGGTAGCTGGGTCACTCTCACTGGCCTGACACCACTCCAAGAACACTTTCCAAGTGAAGCCATAAGTCCTATTTGTGGAAGCCTTCCTAGAGGCTAGGAGAATATCGAGAACCATCTCAGAAAACCCCAACTCTGCTAGCCAGCTCGCTCAGCCTCCATGTTGTCAAAATGAAGAGCTCTGGACATGGATGAAGAACAGGCCCGTTTCAGCAGATCCAGTCGGAAAGGAAGGGGACATGGTTCTTGAGTTGAAAAGTGAAGAAACTCTGGAAACCAGGGTCTTCCTCAGCCAACACGGGGCTACTAAGATCACCTCAGCCTTCAATTGCCAGATGCTTTGACCGTCTGTAACAGGAAAGGAAAGGGGACAAAGGTGTAAAGTAACCCCACTGGCCAATCTGCCACCAGAGCAGTCCATCCCTGTGCTTCGGGGTGCTGAAAATGGGTGAACAACCTGTTGAGAATTCTGGTGTGTTGCAAAAAGATCCACTGTGGGACTCCGAAGCATCTGATGACCTAGCAGAATACCTGGGGGTGAAGTTGCCACTCCGACTCAGTGATGTCCTACTCAGCCAGTCTGAGGTTATACATTTTGTATTCCCACATGTTCTGCCCTTAGAGACCAGAGACGAAACTCTGCCCATTGGAGGAGCAGGCAGGCTTCCTTCACCAGGGCCTTCAACTTTGTTCCACCCTGATAGTTTACAGATGCCTTGATCGCCACATTGTCAGTCCACACTAGGATGTGGGATCCAGTGACACACAGTGCAAAGTTTAGAAGGGCCAGTCTCACCGCTCAGAGCTCCAGCCAGTAGATGCTCTGACTCAGTTCTCTGTCTGTCCATACTCCCTGTGCAACATGGGACTCCAGATGCACCCCCCAGCAGTAAAAGCTTCCTCACCAGTGTCTCCAGGCTCACCCCCTCAGCAGTCTCTGTGCAACGACGGGCTGATTGGAATCAACATCTTGCAGGATTCTGCAGTTTGATCCTGGAATGGCAGGAGCACTTGTAGCAGGGGTCAGGAATGGAAATGGGCCCAGTGCACCAGAACCTGACAGGATACCAGCACAAAAATGTGTGTTTTAAATTTGTATATTTGTTTTTAATGTTTTTAATTGTTGTAAACTGCCCAGAGAGCTTCAGCTATGGGGTGGTATACAAATGCAATAAATAAATAAATCCTCTGGAGTTTGGCCAGGTCTATCAGTCCCACAGCAATGGATAAGATGACCTTTCCTGTGAGTTTCCGGACCTTGTCCCTTGTCCACATGCTCCTGAGTGAGCCTCATACTGTATTGTACTGAGTATATCTGCACCCTGAGATGCATGATACTCTCTGTAGGCTCCAGGGCACTCCTCGTAATTCACTACAAAGCCATGACTGGTGAGGCAGGACAGGGTGGTCTGAACATCCCTCTAGCACTGATCCCTCGATGGAGCCCTGACAAGGATGTCATTGAGGTACAGATGAACCCGCACCCCCAGGGGTGCCACCAGGACTTTGGTGAAAACCCTGGGGGTGGAAGTCAGTCCGAAGGGGAGAGCCTTGTATTGATAGTGTCTGTTGGCATAACATAAACAAACAAATTGCCTATGCTCCTGGAGAATTGGAATATGGATGTATGCCTCTGACAGAGTTGCCTTGGTTGATGGCCTCGGAGATGGGTTCCAAGGTTTTCATTTTGAATTTCTTGTAGGCTATCCTCCGGTTTAGCCATTTCAGGTACAGTAGGGCCCTGCTTTGCGGCGCTCCGCTTTGCAGTGTTCCACCGATAAGGCAGTTGTCAATTGCAGAAAGGCCCCGCTCCTACGGTGCTTATTCCACTTTTACGGTGTTTTTCGGGTGTCGGGCACCATTTTAGACAATGTTAGTCAATGCGTTCCGCTTTACGGCGGATTTCGCTTAACGGCAGCGGTCCGGAACGGAACCTGCCGTAGGAGCGGGGCCCTACTGTATAAGATAGCCCAGACACCTCCATTCATTTTTGGGACGAGAAAAAAAATTGAGTAAACTCCTCAACTCCATTCCCGAATTAGTACCATTTCCACCACTCTGATGGCCAGGAGGTGATGTATAGCCATGGGGAATGCCAGATGTTTGTCTGGTTTGGTTGATTTCAGGGTCACAACAAATTTTCTCTTGGATGCCTTGAAAACTCCAAGGAGTACCCTGAGGAAACTGTTGTCAGAACCCAACAGTCCGATGTTGTAGTGGTCCATGCTGCCTTTAATTCAAGAAGGCATCCCCCTATGGCTCCTTGGTGAGCCAGCATCCTGGCATCAGGAGGACTGCCCCTTTTTTGCTCTTTTCCTGAACTTCAATTGGGAGGAATGGGAAGGTGGATGGGATCTTGACGGGTTAGAACCCATATATCTGTCTGACCTCTTCCATCAGGACTTGTTGTTGAGCCCCAGCTCTCACAGGGGGATCAGGGTGGGGAGCCGGCTGAGCCCCAGCCTCCTCAGATAGAGCAGGGGGAAGAATCAGAGGTAGATGAAACTTTCGAGGACAATGAGGGAGGGGGAGTAGTTGACAGCCTGCCAGTTCCCACAGACAGTTCTCCTGCCAACGCAGACTTTGCGCCACCTACAGATGCCCCAACAGAGCTGTTGGGGAATGACTGGGCGGGCGCACCAGCTCCACCCCCGCAGGATTCCCCGCCTGGCACTTCAAATGCTTTCCCGCCTCCTGAAGCATCTATCGAGCCTGTACTGTCAGATGAGCCAGCAGAGTATCTGGATATAGGGTTCTAGCGGAAGCAGAAAAGCAGACCCATAAGAAAATCCAAGTGAAGAATACTATTTACAAGATGAAATAATTTAATGAGACTTAGCGATACTTGCAATCATTTTTCATGAGAGATTCCTTGTGCATTCATGGAAGAAGCCTTGCAAATACTTGCAGCTCAGCTTTCTTACGAGCCTTTTATCAAAGCAACTCATACTGTAGGGAATGGTAGCGAATCTGTTTAGAAATCACTACAAATCCCAGGAGGCAGTTGGAACAGGGAAAGGTACTTGTCCTTCTGGGTATGAATCAGAAAATTTTTGTCATCATCATCATCATCAAGTTTATTGTAGGGCCATAGGCCAACACAACATACAATACCAAACATTTAAAATATATTAGCAAATAAAAACAGTATTAAAAGTATATAAATATATAATCATATAGAATTTAAAATATGACATTAAATTAAAATTTTACTTTTCTTATCTTGTTTAAATTGCTTCATATATTTTCACTGTCTGTAATGAAAATGCAAGAATACAGCTTGTGGGCAATCCTCCACCCTTGCCTGACTTGACTTGGATCTAACTGAGCATATTGCACAAACCCAGGGATACTATTTTTTAAAAAAATCTCCAACTGGGCTCCTCCTGGGAGAAAAGGCGGGATATAAATCAAATAAATAAATAAAATAATAAATATTAAATATTAAATAAATAAAATAAACTCAGAGCAATTAAACTATCTTTGTTTGTAGGTGCTGAATCACTTCAACAAAATTGACAAAGGGGACTTCCCAGGAGGATCCCTATGCCTGTGCAGCCTCTGAGACGAGCTCCGTCTTGGATGAAACTTATCCAGTTTAAATTCAGTCAGAAGGCTCTTTTCTGACTGGGAATAATTTCTTCCGGTTAAAGAAGAAACGTGAGATTTCCCACATAGCTTTGTTTTGATTGTTGGAGTCTGGAATTCGTCAGAATTGTCTGTCTTCCAGCAGCTCAGACAGAGCGAGGATTTTTATGCTAGCTCAGCTGGATAAGTGACCCGTTTTTTTTTATACGGATTAACAGGCAAACATCCTCCTGTCTACATTCATCATTTTCTTATCTATACAGCTAAAGAGATTTGTCAAAGTAACAGCAATTGAGATAACCTAGGTGAGGTAAGACTTTCCTTTTTTTATTCACGGAACTAAGGGGGAAGAAAATATAAATAGCTTATCTTTTTTTTATTGCAAAAAGCTGACATGGAAAATAGCATTTTAAAGATTACAACGGACGAGAGATTTCTGATTGGAAGAGATAAGAAATCTATTTGATCTATGGCTGGGACTATTTTTCCTGATCTACTTTTTTTTTGACGAATCTGCTCATTCTCTCTGCTACTAGCTATTTCGATGCTGTGAACTAAAGCCGTTCTTACACTTCCGGGCAGATAAGAGATAAGGGCTGTCTAGCGTGTGATGTTAGTTGGTTGGAAAGATTAACTCCTTTGTAACTGGTTAAAGAAATAAGCTGCTCTTTGTTTGGGACATTGAAAATTGAAGGAGTTTTGTTCCTTTGGCTTTAAGAATGACAATTAAGAAGATCATGGATGAACAAGAAGGGACTTTATCTCTAGACATGTTTCAGAAAATAATGAATGGGATTAACTCAATAAAACAAGAACTGAGAAATAATAGACAAGCGTGGAGAATTGAATTTCATGAAATGAGACAGGAGCTGAAAGAAACTCAGGATTCTATGAGAAAGGAGAATAAAGATAGATCTGGAAAACAAAAAAAGGATGAAAGAGAAATTAAAGGCAAGGTTCAAACTATGGAGATTGGCTTAATTATGGACATGAAAAAAGATTTGGATTTCCTGGCTGTGATGGATCCTGGAGACAAATATTACTGTTTGGAATTCAGCGCTGTCCCTGAAGGAATTGAAGAGATTGGAGATAAAGATATTATCGGTTCAAAAAAATTCTTGGACTGGAAGGATTTGATGGAACTTGAAATGGAGAAAGTTAACAGAATTAATCCCTGTTTTGTGTCAATGGAAAAACCTTCAAGAGATGTACTAGTGTATCATGTGGAAAAGAGGAACAGAGATGCGGCTTTGCAACAATACTTCAGTGATACGTTTGGATTTGATGGCAAGAAAATATCTGTGATGGAGGAAATTCCTATCAGACTTTTATTATATGACTATGACAGCAAGATTTTTGGGTGCGTAAAGATGGAAGATGGAAGATGGACCCAATATGGATAATGACAGAAGAGTGATTTAAAATTACTGGACTTAGTAGATTTGATGAGTTGGATTAATTGGCATGTTTATTTAGAAAAAAAAATTGATTGACATATATCTCAAGGATTGGAAACTTCTCTTTGACTTTTTGTGGAAGATTAAAATGATATGATGTTAATGAGATTTGAAACCAACTAAGATAACCGTTGGAGGAAGGTGATTTTATAATCTATTAAGAGATAGGTTTGTTATATATTATAGATTTATAGCTGAACTATGACAAATCGGAAGTCAATATTCTTTCTTTTTATATATATATATATATATATTTCTTTTTGTATTGTACTAGCTATTGATTTGTGTTGTTTTCTTTTTGTATTGTTCTGGTTTTGAAAATTGGAATAAAAATTAATTGAAAAAAAAATTGACAAAGGAAATGCCACTGAAATTGAACATTTCATGAACATCAGGTTTCAAAGTTGCTATGGCAGAATTAAGATTCTTGAACCCTTTCTACTCTAGTGAATAGAACTACATAAGAGCTACTTGTAAGCCCATTATCAAAAAGGGGTTACTGGGAATTGGCATCCTAGACAGAACCATTTCAGTGTTTGTACAGATGCATGACTACTGTTTTCTTTCACAGGAAGACAGATTACTCAGAAGAAAGGGCACATTCTACTGTCTCTCAACTGGTTTTTTTTAAAAACCTGGCTTTCCTAGCTATCATACAACAGCAATCAATGTTCCACTCTACACTGGTTCCGTTCCAGGCCCAATGGAACTTGCTAGTTTTGACCTATAAAGCCCCTGACTATTTGAGCCCTATATAACTCATGCATGCTATCTTGAGTGTGCTATCCATGTGCCAAACTCTAAAAAGCAATTTAGCACAGATATGTATTGAAATATATGTGATGGCTGTCCCACAACTGAAAACCTCCCTTCCCTAGAAACATATCTGAGCAAGCCCAAGTACTTTTTGGAACATGTTTGGACTGCCATTTCAACAAGCTAACTAGGAATCAGGTAACCGGATGTTTGCTTTTTATTGCACGTATGACTTTTAATCTGTAACTAGAATAATCTGCTCTGCACCTTAGGAAGCTGTAGACCAGAAACTGAATGGAAATAAAATATATTTATGTGGTAGAATATACTTAATAATTGCACTAATCAGCCCTGTCAGATGTTTGAGGTAAACAAGGAAACCATAGCCCACCTTACATGTAAGCTAAACTATGGCTAAGTGTCAATGAGCGAGTGTGTAGGCTCTTGGTTTGTTTCCCCCAGACAAACCATGAATGGTAACCTAAGAACAACCTTAACTACAGCTTGTAGTTTGTTAGCAGTGAGACAAACCAAACCATGAGCCCATGTTCAGATGTAACACTAAGCCAATCCATGGTTTAACTTTGGATAGTGAGGCAGAGGAGAACCATGGAAGAAGCAAAGTGGCTACAATTTTTCTGTGAGCACCCACATGTTCACACTTAGCCATGGTCTGGCTTAGGGCTACATGGGAACCAGGCCTATATATGATGATCAGCCTTGGGACTGAATGGTCTATTGCTAAATACATGCCCTATAGTGTACTATGGCTGTTCCTATAATCACAGCAATACTATCATAATATGGGACTTCCCTTGCCACTGGCTATGCTGGCTGGAGTTGATAGGTGCTGGGGTACAACAACATCTGCAGAATAATTTCATTATTTTCATTAAACTTTCATTAAACTTATAGACCGCCCCATAGCCGAAGCTCTCTGGGCGGTTCACAAGACAAGAAACATCAAAAATACAATAACATGTGACAATATAAAACACATTAAAAGTTTAAAATGTTAAGAATTAAACAATGTCAGCGCATACTAAACATATTAAAAAGCCTGGGTGAAGAGATTGGCTATCCTTGATCTAAACATTAAAACATTATAGGATTTTCTGGTGGTAAAAATCCTAACTGCAATTGGCTGAGCAACTATATTGGCTGAGCAACTGGGCTCCTGCTGGGAGGAAGGATGGGATATAAATCAATCAATCAAACAAACAAATAAATATAGTGTTATGGAATTTTCATGAACATTCACATTAGAAAATAAAGGAATACATGAATCATAGAAAGTTAATAGAAAATCTAGCTTCAGTAAGAGAAAGAAAAGGTTGGTTAGGCTAGGATTAAAATTTTACAGTGATCCCAGTGACAGGAGGAGCTGTGGAGACATGTAGGGAGACTAAACAAGAATGTATAGTAGGCCCGTGCTACAGTGCAGATCTCCAAGTCAGAAGTGTATTACAGTCCTCTAGTTCCATGCAAATCCACATGTGTGGTCAAAGCCCAAATTTAATCCCTCATCATGCTCTCTGTGCCACACAAGCTTAACTATTATCAACCACTTTGCTCCCACACTCACTTCTGCTCTATATTTCTGCCATGTTTCTTCTCCCTCTGTTCATGAAGACACTTCGTCACCAAATCCTAATGCTCCAGCAAACCAAGTTCCTGACCACCTTACATTCACTTTCCTCTCTACTCCTCTGCTGCTCACAATTCTCCTGGTCCATCCCTATTCTTTCTTCTTCTGTGAAACATATACATCTTGCCTTAACTACAAACTCCTGAGGAGGAACTACATCCTTTTCTTATGTAATGTATAAACAACATTATCCAGTGCCAAATGAGGTTCACAGCACTAGGTCCATGGGACGGTCTTCTCTGCAGTGGCCCCATGTTTATGGAATGACTTCCCCTTTGAGGTGTGTCACGTTCCAACATTATGCCTTTTCAAAGGCATGTGAAGATATACCTCTTTGTCCAGGCGTTTGAGGTGGGGTGTTGTACATTGTGATTTCTTTCCATTAGCTGTGTTTTTATTTTGTCCCTGCTGTCATTTGATTTGACCATTGAAGATTATTCATAATTTTTGTTTACTGAGAGTTTAAAACGTTTGTTATATTTTCCCCTGGAACCCTTGGCTGAAAGACATATTATAAATATTCCAAATAAATAAGGACAGATTATAAATATTTGAAATAAATAAATAAACCTGTGGCCTTCCAGAAGTTGCTGGAGTCCAACTCCCATAATTTATGGTCGCTAGCCATGCTGGCTGGGTTCATGGGAGTTGCAAGTCCCAACAACATCTGGAGGGCCACAGGTTCCCAGCCCTGCAATAAGTTAATATGACTACTCAGAAGGAACACTCAGCTCCTACTGGGTGGAACAGCAGGGTATAATTTGATAAATAATTAAATACAATTATTCAATTGTTTAATAATCAAATAGTAAACAAATTGTTATATCATAAACAGAGCACAACTTTGTTTTAATTGTAATAGCATAAAAACAGCTCTGCTGGATCAAACCAAAGGCCTATCTCATCAAGCATTCCGTTCTCACAGTTCTTATTGTTCTTATGCACCTTCAAGTTGATTACGACTTATGGCAACCCTATGAATCAGTGACCTCCAAGAGCATCTGTCATGAACCACCCTGTTCAGATCTCGTAAGTTAAGGACTGTGGCTTCCTTTATGGAATCAATCCATCTCTTGTTTGGCCTTCCTCTTTTTCTGCTCCCTTCTGTTTTTCTCAGCATTATTGTCTTTTCTAGTGAATCCTCTCTTCTCATTATGTGTCCAAAGTATGATCATCTCAGTTTCATCATTTTAGTTTCTAGTGAAGGCTTAATTTGTTCTAACACTCAATTATTTGTCTTTTTCTCAGTCCATGGTATCTGCAAAGCTCTCCTCCAACACCACATTTCAAATGAGTTGATTTTTCTCTTATCCGGTTTTTTCACTGTCCAACTTTCACATCCATACATAGAGATTGGGAATACTATGGTCTGAATGATCCTGACTTTAGTGTTTAGTGATACATCTTTGCATTTGAGGACCTTTTCTAGTTCTCTCATAGCTGCCCTCCCCAGTCCCAGCCTTCTTCTGATTTCTTGTCTCCATTTTGGTATGACTGTGCCGAGGTATTGACAAGTTCAATGTCCTCATTGTCAACTTTAAAGTTACATAAATCTTCTGTTGTCATTACTTTAGTCTTCTTGACGTTCAGCTGTAGTCCTGCTTTTGTGCTTTCCTCTTTAACTTTCATCAGCATCTGTTTCAAATCATTACTGGTTTCTGCTAGTATTATGGTATCATCTGCATATCTTAAATTATTGATATTTCTCCCTCCAATTTTCATACCTCCTTCATCTTGGTCCAATCCTGCTTTCCGTATGATATGTTCTGCATATAGATTAAATAAATAGGGTGATAAAATACACCCGTCTCACACCCTTTCCGATGGGAAACCAATCGGTTTCTCCATATTCTGTCCTTACGGTAGCCTCTTTTGCAGAGTACAGGTTGCACTTCAGGACAATCAGATGCTGTGGCACCCCCATTTCTTTTAAAGCATTCCATAGGTTTTCATGTTCTACACAGTCAAAGATGTTCCATACCCCCATCTTATCCCATGACTGCTGAACTCACCCAGGAATATTTAGTGAGGACAATGTTATAATTAATATTGATCAACAGGCGGGATTCAGCTATCCACATTAGTTTTATTCATCTTAAGGGATAATGTAAGGATTCTTACCTGAGAATCCTTCCCAACTTCCTGACAATAGTTTATTAAAAAAAAAAGGTTCTGACTAATCTCTATCTTTTGAGCATAGGACAGGGGTTCAGCTGATGCAGCTGCTATTTCTTACTGATCTCACTAATATCCTAAAGCTGACACCTCCCCCTTTAACAACTAGGAAGTCCTGTAAAGAACACACCTCTTGGACTCTGGGGAAATTGAATCTTTAGCAAGATAATGTTATCACTTAATCTGATTAGCCCTAGGGACTGCAAATAAACATAACAAAGAACAGCCGGACACCAGCTGTAAACCCAATCCAGTCAAGTAAATCAGGCAGCTGCCCTGAGAAGCTCAGCATCTGGGGCCTGTCACTTGCAATGCTTTTAGGGAAATGACAGACTCTCAGTTCTCAACTTTAGACATGGGAAAATGTGTTAATCTGTTTACCTTAAATGGATTTCCCTCAGTCTAAATTTGAAGGGATTGATGTTGGGAAAGACTGCCAAGGCAGTAGCTGAGCAGAGCAGAAAATCCTTTGTGCTAAGCATAGAGGGTCTATTGCTCAAAAAAGCATGACACAGGGAAAATATCAGGAAATGTGACTTGTAGCACTATGTAATTAATTAAAACATGAAGTGTGAGGTCAGAGGCTTGATGCCCAGGTGATAGCCTGGCTCCTATACCTACTACTAACTGTGTACTATTAACCTATGTTTTCTCATGCTCCTATCTTGGATGACTGAGACAAAATAAGTGCATACTAAATAATTCTGATATTGCACAAATCCCACACTGACATTATTTCTGCTACTGTGGAGACCATGTTTGTTGCACTGACACTATGATTACTCCAATCTCTTATACAGATATGGAGGGAGGGTGCACAAAAGCCAAAGTGCATATTCCACAGATCAAAACATGTGACAGCATCTATCTCCAGCTACAGAAAATTGAATCTCTACATTGTAGGAGGGTCAACTTACACAGAGAGAATTCCACATTATTAAAAATAGCAAAACGCAGTATGCCACAAGATGTGGTGGTTAGATGAAAGAAACTACTTAACCCTTTCTACTCCCTGGCCCTTTTTCAGCTCAAAAATATCATCTTCTTCAAGCTGCTTCTTGACCCATGGGGGGAAACATAAAGGGATCATGAATATTTTTATTTTGCAGGTGACAAAAACAACTTTTGAGCTGGAAAACAACAAAAAGTCTCTCTCTTACCCTAACTCATTACTTGTCCAAACTCATTTTGACTTTTAAATGAAATTGGACTGGGGGGCTGGGAAAAGGAATTCCTGATAAGGTATAATTTGAGTCTGAGAACTTTATTTGAATTATAACCCAGGAGCACATATTCTGCCACTTCTATCTGAAAGCAAAAAAGAGCAATGGGTTACATTAAAATGATGTATTCCAAATAATAGGTTTTAAAATTATTTTTGGCAGCCATCTGTACAAACCAATACACATTGAAACATGCCTGCAAAAACATGTACTTCTCTTAGAAGCACATCTCATTTCATGTCAGCAAAGCCATACTCCACTAGAAACACTGAATCAGAAGAACTGAATTTCGCATGTTGTCACATTTCTGGTAAATGCTAAAACTAACAAACATTTATTTAATACCATTTCTCACACTATTAACAATTCCTTTGCTGCAGCTACTGCACTTAAGACCATTTTTAATTTCATTTTAAAAACACAACTACATCATCTGAAATCCTTATATTGATCCATACCATTTTCAAAAAATAAATTTGATTTGCATTTATCCTATTTTCTTCAGCAAGAAAATGCTTTTCTTTTATTGTATGTTGATTACCAGCACTATAAAGTACAGCTATAAAAATAATGCTAGATTTTGGTGAAGTATGACTCATTTAATTAATTTATTAATTTTTACTTTTGCCTTTCTTTCTAAAGACCCTCAAGGCAGCTAACAATAACAATAAAACATGTTTAGTGCTCATTCTTATGTTGGGTGGAGTGCATATTTTATGTTTCTGGTTGGGTTTTTTTTCCCTTTGGATGAACATGTTTAGTTTATCTGTATTGTTTTAATGGGTCTTTTATTGTATGCTGCATTTTTGCATTTTATTGCCTTTGTAAATTGGTTTGGGACTCCTTCTGGTTGTGTGAAGCAACGTATAAATGGAATAAACTAATTAATAACATAGAAAAAATACACACAGAAGTACTAAAAAATAGCAACATAATGCAGGCACAACAAAATACTATCATTGAAGTACAAATATAGAAATTAATTTGCCCCCACAGTGTCTGCTGAAAAAGCCATACCTTTGTTGCTCACTGAAAGGCAAGCAAGCAAAGAAGCCAAGCAGGCCTCTCTGGGGAAGATATCCACAGCCTAGCTGTTACAAGCAAAAGCAAAAACAAAAAAACATTTCCTATCTGATATACTTCAGAAGGTAGATGGACATAGAACAGAGCTTCCATTGGTGATCAGAGGGCACAGGTATGGTGTCCATGGCCAGGAGCACTTGTGTACAATGCAGGCACTGCAACTAGCGAAAGCAGATCTTGCCATAGTTACTTCCATGCTTCCAAGTCAGATTACTGAAGTGTCCAGAAATATATGTATTACATGTATATGCTGCTTTTCTGTCAAGACACCCAAGACAGATTAGAATTTAAATTATTAATACAAACAAATAGTACAAAATATTCTCAGGAGCTATTTCAGGAGCTGATGGCACTAGTTACCTGGCCTGGGTTTCTCCTCTTCTGCCTACCCTCAGGGAACAAAATATTTACCCTCAAGAACCCTTTTCCCGGACTTCCGGGAAGGGTGACTTAGCCTGTGCCTGCTTTTGAGACGGGCTCCTGCCTCAAAAGAAGCTTATTCAGATATATCAGTCAGTTTTTTCTTTTTTTTTTGACTGATTAAACTTCTCCCGGGTAGGGAGAAACGAAGAGATTAACCTCAAAGCCTATTTTTGTTGGGACGACCAGATCTCATTAATTTATGGGACGAGGTCCAGCCGACGAAGGTGGGACGGATTTTTAACAGCAAGCTCTATCTGATAAAGCGAACGTTCACCTTATCTTCTAAGAGAGAACGCACTAACAGGCAAGCACCCTTCTTTCTATATTTTTCTTTTACTTGACTTAAATTGTTGCTGTTTAAAAGAGATTTGCCAGATTGATCAGTTTTTGACATCTCACTGGGGAGCCATAACTTCTCTCTGCTACGCACTAATTAATAGCTTATCTCTGTTTTTGTTGCAAAAAGCTGTCCTGGATTTGCATTCTAAAGATATACACAGAAGAGGGATTTCTATTCCAGATTTTTATTTTGAAAAATATTATACTGTTTTGAGACTACTCTCTTTTTGGTCTATTTTATTTTGACGAATCTGTTTCTTGACGATTGCCATTAATTGTTTCGATCCTGGGAACTGCATTTTGTTTACTTAACTATTGGAGAGATAAGGCTGTCTGCTCTGTTTATACTGTGATGTCACCAAGTTTGGAGTATTAACCCAATTGTTGCTGAAATAAGAAGTGGTTTTCCTATATTTTTCTTTTAAAATGGCAATTAAGAAAGTGGCTGAAAATCTGGAAATAACTATGTTTCAGAAAATAATGGATGAGATTGAGATAATGAAAATTGAATTGAGTAAAATGAAGCAGGAGATTAAAGATATAAGGGTCCCTGTGAGAGAGGTGATCCTGGAAGGGGTCCCTGTGAGAGAGGAGACCCCGGAGATTGGAACAGGGGTCCCTGTGAGAGAGGTGACCCTGGAGACTGGAATAGGGGTCCCTGTGAGAGAGGAGATCCCGGAGATTGGAACCAACGTGGAACAGGAACAAGATTTGGAGTCTATGGACTTTAGAAATAAAATCTATTGTTTGGAACTCAATGTTATCTCTGAAGAAATGAATGAAGATTCTAGAGATAAAGTTATCAATGGCATGGATAATCTTCTGGACTGGAATGATGTGATGGAGCCCAATATAGAGAAAATCTATGGAATTAACTGCAGCCATGTGACAATGGAAAAACTTTTAAGAGATGACCCAGTGTATTTTGAAAAAAAGAACAGAGATATGATTTTACAGCAGTATTTCAGCAACCTATTCAGAATGGATGGCAAGAAAATATTTGGGATAGAGGTAATCCCCATCAGACTCTTACTATATGACTATGGCTTTGACAGCAAGATTATTATGGAATACTGATAATGGAAGATTGGATATTGAAATTACTGGACTTAACAAGACTACTGAAGATGGAAGATGGAAAATGGAACTAATAGAGATAATAGAACAATGGCTACTGAAATTATTGAACCTAACAGATTCTGATGTGATGGATTAATTGAAATGTTTATTTTGACTATGGTTATGACAATAAGATTATCATAATTAGTAATGAGATGGATTAATCGATATGCTTATCTGGAAAAAAAAATTGATAGATATATTTCTTAAAGAATTGAAACCTCTCTTTGACTTTTTGTGGAAAGAATAAAGTAATGTTTATGAGATTTGATGATTAAGTAAGATAACTACTGGAGGAAAGTGATTTTATAATATGACTTAAGAGACAGGATTGTTATATATTATAGACTTATAACTGATTTGATCTTTGACAAATGGGAAGTCAATATTTTACTCTTTATTTTTTATTTTTGTTTTTTTTTTTTCTTTTTTTCTTTTTGTTTAACTATTTTTGATTTTGTTTTTTGTCTTTGAATGTTTTATGATTTTGTCTTGTATGTTTTATGAAAATCTGAATAAAAATTATTGAAAAAAAAAAAAAAAGAACCCTTTTCCCATAAAGGAGTTTCTAGTTCATCAGCTTAATGGCCTCAATCTACTTCCAAGAACCCCTGTACCCCCAAGTGTTGCCTATGCTATCAAGAACCTGACTGACACTAAACTGCTCCTTTACAAGAGGCAAGTATCAAGTGATCATCACTGATGTGGTACTTCATTTCAGTTTTGTCCCTCATTTTGTCATACATACCCAAATTGTGGCCCCAAGTTTAGATCTTTTGACTGAAAAAATGTTGGATTTGTGCACATGTACATGTGCACCCCTATATGCCCAAATATGCTTTTTTTTAAAAAAATGGGAACATCAGGTAGATGAATCATAGCTATATAAACCTATTATTTATTTATTTATTTATTAAATTTATATCCCACCCTTCCTCCCAGTAGGAGCCCAGGGCGGCAAACAAAAACACTAAAACACTCTAAAACATTATAGAAACAGACTTTAAAATATATTAAACAAAACATCTTTAAAAACATTATTAGTCTAATGGTTAGACTAATAATCCCCCCTTACAAACCAAAACTCACAGAATTCTCAACAATGGCTCTACTGATATGATTCCAACTAGCTACCTATTTTTTATTTTTTTCTTCCTCAAGAATTGTACATACTTGTGACTCTTTAACCAGGAGTTTGAGGGTTTTGGGGGGTAGGAGAATGGGAGTCTTCTCTATCTCTTTGCTTTACCAGACAGTTGAATTAATAATCTGCAGGATAGCCATATTTAAATTTTGCTCTTTAATATATTAAAAGCCTAAAATGTTTGAGTTGGTAGAAATTCCTTTGTACTTAGATTAATAGATTGTAGACCTAGGGCTCGTCCAAATGACTGTTTAATCAGCGATATGATCACTTTGTGTCTTCATTCATTTTCCATGGTCCATACGACATCACCCGTTTTTGCGGATGTTATAGCGTTTAAATCCGCATCTGCAGTATCGGAAAAAATGCCATTTCCTTTTTTAAAACCGGGAATCACCCACTTCAACATAGCGCTAGGATGCAATACCCCGGACTTTAGTGATGTAGGAGGGTCATGGGCGGTACTTGGCCATTTCCCCACACCCCTTCCATCATTCCTGTCCAATCACTTTTGTGCATGTGCGCGAATGTCTGGGGGAAGAAGTGTGGGAAAAGTGAACTAATCAGGAGTGGAGCTGGGAAAAAGCGAGAAGTATGGGTCCTCCCCACTGCGTGTGTGGGCGCAAAAAAAGCATTTTTATATCGGCAAAGAGCGAACAAACAGGCTAGTGGGGACTGTCAGATGACAAAGCGCATATGGAAAACATGGATTATCAAGGTCAGTTTGGACGAGCCCCTAGAGTTTATAAGGATACTATAAAGTACATGTAAGATTGTTTCAATATTCCAAAGCTACAGATATAGTAGAAAGGTTTAGAAGCAGTAGATTCTTTTCCTTATATATACATTTAGCCAGCAGTTTCTTTCCTGTGTCAAAAAGAGTTTGCTGAGCTTTAATCTACAAGTCTGTCATTTGTCTAACACTCTCTGATAATAACATGATCCAACACATTCATATCCACTGCACTGTAAGTAAATATTCCTTTAAGATCTTGTGATTCTTTGGTTAAATAAATGGCCCACATCCCAGCACATTGTCAGGAGACAGTTGGTTCTGAATGGGGTTGCATTCCCCTGGAAGGGACTGGTGTGTAGCTTGGGTGTACTCCTTGATCTATCTCTGTTGCTCGAGGTCTTGGTGGCTAGGAATGTCTATTTCCAGCTGTGGTTGGTTCTCCAGGTCCAGACCTGCCTGGGCAGGGATAGCTTACGCACAGTGAACTACACTCTGGTAACTTTCAGACTGGATTACTGCAATGTACTCGATGTGGGACTGTCCGTAAAAATGATCCAGAAGCTGAAACAAGTGCAGAATGCAGCAGCAAGGCTGCTGGTGGGTATCGTTAGCCAGACACACATTACACCAGTCTTAAAAGATCTGCACTGGTTGCCAATTAATTACTGAACCCAATATAAGATATTAATACTGACATATGAAGTCTGACATAACCTGGGCTCCAAATATCTGAAAGAAGACCTCCCACATCGATGTCTGGAAGTAGGAAGACCCTGCTGGCAGCGCCACTACCCTCTGTGGTTCGAGAGGCAGTGGCGCATGACACAGGCTTCTCTGTTGTGGCCCCCAGATTGCAGGACAACCTCCCCTCTGAGGAATATCTTGTGTCTTCATTATATCCTTTTTGGTGATTGGTCAAGATGTACCTCATTACCCAGGTTGAGTGGTTGTCTGCCCTCCTTCTGCACTGCTGTTCTGTGCTGCTGTTTTATTATTTTGTTATTGGCAGTTTTATGGTTTCAATTGATTATTTCAATGCAAATAGTACTTGTTTTAATTGTGACATTTTTGTAGCCTGCCCCGCGGATCATTCAGAGAACAGTGAGATATACAGATAATAAACGCTAATATTTTTTATATATACTACTCAGGATAAACATGTCAACGTTTATGAACAGGGGGCATTCTGTGAGGAAAGTGATGTGCCAGTTTAGCTAGGTAAAGACAACAGATGAGACCTAGCAGCTGTGATATTACTAGAAGGGGAACGAAAAGAGATTTTTGGAAGCTGAGCAAAAGTGGGGTAGGAAACAGTGATCTGTATGTGAATGTCAAATATTGATTTGAACTAACCATCCAAATCTGTGGCTGCTTTAGTAATTATTAATAGTCTTCCAAAGACCATTTGTCTGCTTAGTGTAACAATAAAGCAAAACTCAGATGTATATAAAGCAGCCCTAAGATCTATTGTTCGACAGCTAGCCTAACTACAACATTAAACAGCTGGATCCAGGAGTATGAAAAGCAATTAGCTAGAAGTGTGGCACAAACTGTTCTCATGTTCCAAGAATTTCTATGTCCTGTCATGGAGCAATATCATTACTATCCCCCAATATCCTTGAGACTGTGGATGCCTGGGATCTACAGAATTAATGTTCAAATTTTCCATTGCATGATTGTCTCCCTGAAATGTATGAGAACAAAGCTGTTTTCTAGAAACAGAAGCATGTTCAGCAAGCTAGTAGCTAAAGTTCTAATAGTTCAAATACACCTTTACATGGAAACAAAGGATGAGACACCCTGAGCAGAACTACCAAGAAATAACTCCACTGAAATACCACACTTCAAGGACTTGCAAGAAATCATCTGAAGGACAGATATTTTTTTTTCTCTTATTTATTTATTTATTTATTTATTTATTTATTTATTAAATTTATTAGTCGCCCATCTGGCTGGTTTACCAGCCACTCTGGGCGACGTACAACATAAAAACATACAATTCACATTAAAACCTTAAAGTTCCAACAATAACACTAAAACCTAACCCGCCCCAAAAGCCTGCATGAAGAGCCAGGTTTTCAAGGTCCGGAGGAAGCTCATCATGGAGGGGGCATAGCGGATGTCATTTGGGAGGGAGTTCCACAGAGTGGGTGCCACGATTGAAAAAGCCCTCTCCCTAGTTCTCACCAGTCTAGCTGTTTTAACTGGTGGGATGGAGAGGTCTTTTGAGGCTGATCTTGTTGGGCAGCAACATTAATGATGCTAGAGGTGCTCTTCCAGATAGACTGGGCCGAAACCGTCCAGGGTTTTAAAGGTCAAAATCAACACCTTGAATTGGGCCCGGAAAGCAACTGGTAACCAGTGCAACTGCTTCAGCACTGGGGTGATGTGGTCTCGCCAGCAGCTACCCTTAATCAGGTGAGCCGCCGCATTCTGTACCAGTTGCATGTGCATGTTGTTTTCTTTTTACAAGGACGTTCTTTAGAGACTGAGAAAACATCTGTGGCATTACATTTAAAACATCAATATATTTAAACAGAGGTTTTCCCAGGGAAGTACTTTGCTCTCCTCTTGTTTGTAAGGTTTAAGCCAGAGTATCTCCAGTTAAAGTGAAAGTATGAGGATTTCGAAGTTCTATATGGAGGTCATACTGACACACACAGAATCTGGCATCAGTGTGTTTGATGTGGGTCCGCTCACAGAATTATTTTGAGGATTTCTCTAAAATGCATTTCAACAGAACTCTGTCTTCCTTATGCATCATTATCGCATAATTATTGCATGATTGTCCTAATCTTTTTAAAAAGATTAGTTTCCCTCAGAGTCAGCAATTTAAACTTACATGTACTAGACAAAAATAAAGTGCCCTTATGGACAAAACTGAGGATTGTCTTCTACCAAATCTCATTTTTCTTATCCATATTTAAATATGAGAGATGGAAAGAAGGGCAAAGAGAGTGGAATGGTTAGCTTCAATCTCATCCAGAGCAAGCCGCAGCTACTATAATGCAGGATGACTGGACTAAGGCAGCCTTTCATTTGCCAACCTATAATGAAAGAAGCAGGAGAAGAAAACAGTACTGCAAGCAGATGCAACTGCACTTCAGAGTTGTTTCTGGCCCAGAAATAGTGCTGCAGCATTATCACAGTTGAATATATTGCATGTCAAGCAGATTAAGGTTTAATGTTCAGAAAAACAGTGATTGTAGCTATACAACTTCCAGAGAATTAGCCATGTTAGCCTTTTGCAGCCCCAACAATAAAGACAAATAAATATTTTGTGTCATAAGTGTGTGTGTGCATGAAGTGAGTCCTGATCCATGAAAGCTTCCCAGTACCAGAAGGTTTTGTTCTGTTGCAACTATAGTAAGATATTGCAGCCCACCAACAGTCCCTGCAGGGACAGACCGACATTTACCTGTCTGCAGAGGCTGTAAAACAGGCTCCATATCTTGATTACACTTTCTATATAATATAATGTAATATAATGTAATATAATGTAATATAATATAATACAATATAATATAATATAATAATCTCCCAGTGTAATGCAATAAGGGCCACTTCCCAAGTAACAGATGTATACCTAGACTCTTGAAGACATGTTTACAAACAAATATACCATACTTGTGAGGAAACTAGGATTAACTGCAGCTCCCTGTCAAATATATACTCACTGGTAAACCAGGGTTTGATGACACTTATGTAAATAGCTCTCAATATACACTGAGATATATCCATTATATCAAATGGATCTCAGTATCTGGCCTTTCCTTTTTGTGTAAGAGAGAAATGGGATCCACAGTGGCCTGGTTTGCACATCAGGCTAAGCCAAACTATGGATTAACACAAATGTGTGCGCTCGCAGAAAGGAGCTGGCAGCCACTTTGCTCCTCCTCAGTCTTTTTGCTGCTGCACCTTGCTGAGCAAAGCGAAGGTTTGGCTTACTGTGCCACCCAAACCCAGGCCTGTGGTTTAATTCTCTCCAGACTAATCATGAGCTATAACCAAGGTTTGTCCAATGGAAAATCATAGTTTGTCTGGGAGAGCTAATCTACGAGCCCGGGTTCAGACAATATATTAAGCCAAATGTTGACTTAGCTCAGAGCAGCAGCAAAAAGACCAGGAAAAAGCAAAGCAGCTGCAAGCTCCTTTCTGGGAGCAAAGGTTTGGTTTAGCATGACATGTGAACCAAGCCACTGAAACAAAGTTGCTCTGGTTAGGGCACGGCCTTGCTGAGTTACCTTTACTCACCAAATAGTATCATTTCCAGCAGCCTCCTCATTAGCTCTAAGACTAGGTTGGACAGATTGCTCTTTTTCTTGTTAGTCTGTGGTGTCCCCTGAACATGTACTGATATGGACCAACAGTGGTGTATTGATCCTGGGTCACAGGGGGTCCCTTCCCTTCAGCCTGGCTTTGGCATTCATGCTACACAGGAAGTGTCTGGAGGAGGCTGCCGCTGCTCTTGGCTGCACTCACTGGGCTGCAGGAGCTGCCGGCGGGTGGCAAGCCTCTAAGGCGGGAAAGGAGCAGTAGGAAGGAGAGAGGCTTTTGCTTCCACAACTAAGGAGAAGGAAGAGGCACTTCAGAGCGCCCATGACTTTTTCTCAAGAGCTTAAACACACAGAGCTCGCATACCTAGGGAGGTCCAGATAAGCAAAGCGGGAGGGGGGTCATGGTGGAAAGGGTAAGCCTCCTTCCAGTCCTGCAGCCTTCCTTTCTCGGGGAGAGACTGTCTTTTGTATGTTTCTTCATCCTTGGAGCAATCGAGGGGATTAGTGATTCCCAGAAGTTGAGCTGAAAAAAGGTGTGCAAGGGGAAGGCGAGCTAAAGCTAGAGGAGGATCCTGGAAAAAGGGGAAAGGAGAGAGGGTGAAAGAAAGGCGGGGGAAGAGGAAGGATTAATATTTAATGGAGGAGGGGCTTGTGGAGGTTTCAGATGATCCAATGGCACACACAACACAATTCTGTGTGAGAATTTTGGATGCAATCCTAAGCACAATTTTCCCGGGAATAAGTCCCATTGAACTAAGTGTAGTTCACTTCTGAGTAGGCATGTATAGACTCATACCATTATAAAAATATACAGGTGGGGAAAAGCAGAGAGAGATATTTTTTCTTTCTCTTCCCTCCTCAAAAGAGTGTGTGATTTATTTATTGTAGTATTTATAGCCCATCCTTCCTCTATGCAGCTCAATGTTCTCCCCTTTCCATTTTATCCTCTCACATCCCTGTGAGGAAGGTCAGGCTAAAGAAATGGTGAATGGCCCAAGGTCACTGGGTGAGCTTTGTGGCAGAGTGGGGACTGGAACCCTGGTCTCTCAGGTTTTTGTCTGCCGCTCTAACTGGTCAGATTCCCAGTGGAGACAAGGTTTAACATGGACTGGTAACAGAAAATAGGGGCTGTCCCTAGTAAACAGTTTTACAGTGTAATGTATATAATGTACACAGAGCTCTCATATTTAGAAGGCCTTTGTGTGTGTGTGTGTGTGTGTGTGTGTGTGTGTGTGAGAGAGAGAGAGAGAGAGAGAGAGAGAGAGGGAGAGAGAGAGAGAGAGAGAGGGAGAGAGGGAGAGAGAGAGAGAGATCTGATCCTATTGGTAGATCTTGAGGTGATTTGCAAATTAGCCCGAGGGATTTCTGATTCCGAACTAACAGTAGCAATAACAAAAATACCCTCCCTCACATCCTAAAGTATATCGCTGAAATGAAAGACTCTTGGGATAATCAGGAATTGACTTGTATGTGGTTCAAAGTTCTTTCAGAGCTCTTGTTTCAGTTCTGAGACTCAGAACCAGGGGTGTAGTCATCCAGGTCCTTAGACTCCTTACATTTTTGGCAGCAGGATCCCAGCAGGGTCCCTTTGTTTCCAGCATCCTGTGAGGCAATCAGCATGAAAGGGGAGTGTGTTAGCCGCTGAGAAGAGTCTTCTAACATGCTTCCTTGTCCTTTCCTGGTGACTGGAGTCAATTAGAGTGAAAGGAGGTGAGTCAGCCACTGAGAAGATCCACTCTCCCTATTCATGCTGACTGGCTCCTAGGGACACCTGTTGTTGTGGGAGAAGACATTAACAAGGATCTCATTCTCAACCCAGCAGCAAAAAGGAGGGCAGGAGCATGGCTGTGACTAACATGAAGGGACCCTGAACTTCTGAATTTGCCACTATACTACTGGGTACCAAAGTAGCCCCCTGCAATGTCTCTTGAACTGGAGGAATTTGCTGGTCACATATTTTTCTAATCCACCACAGATTCACCAATCAGCTGCTTCTACCAGACACTGCTGGATCTCCTAGAAATTTGATTGGAAAAACAAGTTGTGCCCACATTATAATTTTTTTTATTAATTGTTTCAACCTCAGGTCACAATTGCAGCATTTGTTTTGCAAAAGGAGCCTTCTTGTTATTGCTCCCTTTAAAGCCATCTGGCAGATTTTAGTCACTGAAGCAGCTTCTGCAGAAAACATCAGGGCAATATCAGAACAGTGTAAGCTGCAGCAGAGAGGCAGTCTTACAAAGTTTACCTTGCATTATTTTAAACAGGGAGTGCTTTTTCTTTTAAAAAGCTCCATGGCATTCTGGGTAAATAGAGACACAAAGTGGATTTTGTAGATTGTGCTAACGTTTTGGTGTCTTTCTCCAGATCATTAATGACCTGTTCCTATATATTTACCATACCCTCCAATATAAAGCTAGGTTCAGACAAGAATTTAACCGCATGGGTTAGGTCAGTGTTTCCCAAACTTTCAACATGCGCGTACCCCTTTTGAGACATTGATGGGAGCTGTAGTTTAAAATAACTTTTCCAAGCTCTGGCTAAAAGCTGCTATACAGATCGGTTAAAAAACAGATTAAACAGTCGTGGGGAGGCTGACGTTTTGGTGTATATCTTGGGAACCAGATGACCTAGAAACCTAGGTGTTTTTTTTTTTATTGAAGCTGAGAGTCCGGAGATTAAGGTAAGTTAGCTGGAGACCTGGAAGGGACCCCCCAAAACCGGAAACTCCAGCCGAAAATCATGCAGCATGCAGCGGGTTTACAGAGGCAGCACTTGCCTGGGCTGGAGGTTTGAATCTCCCACTCTTTGGCTGCAGAGCAGTTTTCCCCCCATCCTGCCTGGGAAGCCACTCAGGCACGCAGCCCAAGAGCAGGCAGGGCATTCAAACCTCCCGCCTAAAATTCACAGCTGATGAGCGGGCAGGCCAGGCAGGATGGGGCAAAAAACCGCTCTGCAGCCGAAGAGTGGGAGATTCCCCAAGAGTGAAGTGGCTGGCGAGATGGCTGCTGCAGGGCTGAAGACAGAGAAAAAAACCCACTTCCCTGCTTCCCGGTGTGAACATTTTTGTAGTCGAGCATACGCATAAATATTTTTGTGGCGCCATCTGTCTGTTTGCAGAAGCGTTTTTTGGTGGCCAAAGTCATTGCGAGGGAGTCCGATTCTTATGAGAAACTGGAGGGGTGCACGAAAAGACAAGGAATGCATTGAGAGTGAAAGAGACTATGCGTTGAATAACATTGGGATAAACCACTGTTATTATACTGATCTTCCCTCACATGATTATGTGAGAAACTGGAGAAATCACAAGAACTGTATTTTCTCTTAAAAGAACACACGCACATGTTTTTTGCCGCTAAAACCCAATGATAAAGTACAAATAAAACACACATTCGGCCATGTACCCCTTGAAACCCTTTCGCATACCACCAGGGGTACGCGTACCACACTTTGGGAAACACTGGGTTAGGTAAACAACCATGAGTCTTAAATAGTCATGTTTTGTACATAATCCTGAAATGTAAATTCATTATATGCTGTCATAAAAGACACAAATGTTGTAGAACCAATGCATTTCTATTTTAAACCCAAAACATAATTTGGGAGATTTGTTTAAATTCATTTTCAAGGAAGGAAAAAAACCCTAGATGCCATTAAATGCACAGCTAAGACAAAGTTAAGAAAAATTAAGCTCTGCTCCCGCAACCCCCCACACTCACACTCCAAAACCCACACATCATTTTGGAACATTTCTTACCCCTGGTTGCCTACATGGTATCTGTAACTCAGGTCTGCAACATGTTATTTCTTGACATTCTCATTATGTTCTCCTATGTCCACTGGGAAACTGCCTTTTAAAAAGTTGCCTTTTATAGGTAACAGCTTGTCTCCTCATTTGCACCCATACCTAGAAAATCACCATTTCTTTATTTCAGAATTTATAAACCTCTCTGCATTCAGAGAATATCCAAGCAGTGTACAGAAATAGAACATAAAACATAATACAGAACATAAAATAGTACTAAAATGTAAAAACCAACAAGAATTAAAAACTGCAGTAATAAAACAGACTAACTTGGGAAGGCTTGGAAGAAAATAGGTTTTCGAGAAATCTCAACAAATAGTTGTACTCTCATCACCTTTCCTGTCTAAACAAACTCTTGTCTCTTTCGGAGGAAAAAGAGGGAGAACTGTACCTGAAACAATGTTTTTTTTTACTGAGGAGAAACCTTTCAACATTAACTTGGTACCACGCCCTAGAGAAAAACACTGACACTGACCAACACTTCTTACATTGCATGGTGAGTGTCAATGACTTTCTAGCCAACATGGGACAATGGAGAAACAAGAGCAAGGGATCATAACGTTCAGGGAGAACACAGGATATTTTTTACTGCAGCTTCTCAACATTTCAGATCCAAATGCAACTGGACTCACAAAATCATCTACTGATGGACATTTAACAAATTTCAAGGCAAATACTCAGAAAGGCTCAGACTTTGTCTATTCAAACTTTAAGTTCTTGTTATAAATAATTTTTTTTTAAAAAAAGCCTTCAACGAAGCACCTTCTCCTTAGCCTAGCAGACTGCTTATTTATCATTATGAAAACCTAAACCCCAAGGGATTCATATTCTGCTAAAGCAACAGAACCAGGCCACTAGGGGGCAGAAAGAGGTGAGGAAAAAATATGAAAGGGACCTGAACTAGATACCCTCCAAAAGAGCTGTACAACTACAATTTTTCAAATTGTGTTAGAATGCACCAGTAAAGACAAATTTTATGTCTTTCATAATATAAGCTTTTCTATTCTGTCATGACACTTAGGATTAAAGGTTGAGCTGAAATGTCTGAACTTTTATTAAGAGACTAAGAGAGCTCTTAGCAAGTAATTTGTGAACCTAGAAACTATTTTTTTTATTTAAAGGCCTGTGGGATGCCTCAGGAGTCCACCACACACTATAAGAGGCATCATGGTATTTGGTATGATAGAAACTAAGCAGTTTGCATGGTAACAACTAATGTGAGTGCTTGCAACTGCTGTGCCACAACTCTCTCAATCCCTTTCCCTAAAAAGGGGGTATTTGCAAATGGGTGGTAGTTGTCACAAACCAATGTGTCCAGGTGTGCTTTTTCCGGAGTGCCTCTTTCACGGTGGCTGGGACAAAGATGCATTGAACACACCCTAGATCCATTCAGTCATACCTCCTTGGCAAGCTTTAATAAGCCAAGAAGCATAAGGGTCGAGAGGACATGTTGCTGACCGCACTGTTGCAAGCACCTTGTCCATGTCTTCAGGCCGCATCAACTGAAACTAATCCCAAGAAGTTGCAGCAGACATTCCACTGGACACCTCAAATCATGGATGAGTGTGACCTTATTGTGTCTGGAGTTAAACAACAGCACACACACGCCAGTGGGCACAGCAGATAAGCAACCAGGAACCTGTGCATGGGAGGAATGGAGGCAAGGAGCAAGGTGTAGATAGCCTTGCCCTTGTCTTCCATGGAAGTTTATCACCACCCCATGACTATATCTCTCTCAACCCATGATCACTGAAATTTGGGTGGCATCACCCATGTCCCTCCTTCCCAAGATTCCTCCTAAACACATGATATACACAACAACAACACAACAACAACAAAAGTCTAAGACCACACCTTATTAGTGCATGTCAATAGCTGTTGCTGCCCCAAGCACAGAAGAGTTTGTTTCAAGAATGAGAGCAATGGCACAAGGTACATCAGGTATTTAATGTCCAAACTCTGTTTGTCAGCAGTACTCAAAAATCACACAATCCCTGAAACCCTTGAAAATACACTGCCAGCGAGATAATTCTAAATGGGTATGGCTGCACAGAGAGAGAGAAAGATCTGCTTCTCTTCCTATTTTGAGACAAAAACCAGGAGTTTATTCTACACTGGGAAATCACATTTTAGCTATCTTTCTTAGTTCATGCAAGTGCAACATTTGTAGAAAACTGAAAAATGCATCTATGCAAGGTGACAAAACACCCTATGCTAAATTAAGTCTGAGTTTGTAACAATTGTCCATTCTTTCTCTCACTAACATCATTCTTTCCAAGTCTAATATTTCATTCTTAACCTACTTCCCATATCAGCCTCCCACATTCTTAACCCAACATCCCTTAACTTACACTTCCTGGAGTCTGACATCTCTTATCTTAAGGAAGATACCAATTGCCCCTTACAAACAAGGCCTCTTTTCCTGTCCTTATGATTGGGGTGAGATGTATCTACATTTCTTTGATCCTCAATGGGCTGTGCTCAGATATTTTGCATTCTTCCCCCCTCACTCCATTTGTCTTCTGCAACCAATTGTCATAGCTAGATAGCATATCGGATGAGTAGATCAATATTGCCATTCTATACCCACTCTCCAATTTTTGTTTTGGTGTCCACCATTTCAGTTTCACTGTCAGAGCTATACGATGGGTGTTATTAGAGTGGAGGTGATGCAACTTTCAGGGTCAGAACACAAGAGCAGGCAAGGGTCCATCTACTGAAGTACCTTTTTTCCCCAAGTAAAAAGCCAGATGATTCCAGGAAGGCTCTGCTATTATGGAGACCGTGAATTTGTCAGGGCTGAGCATTTTTCCTCACTCAGACTAAAAGCTCATAACTCAGGAGGGGGAACCTCCACAGTCCTCCAGATGTTGTTGGGCTAGAACTCCTGACCATTGGCTGATGGGAGGTATAGTCACTATAGCTGATGGGAGGTATAGTCCAACAACATCCAGGGGCTGGAGGTTTCTCCTGTGGTGCAGTTGTGCTAACCCCAGTCTGTCAAGATTACCCAGCCCTCCATCATGTATAAGCAGAGAAGTCACATCCTTCCTGCCAAGGTCCCAATATACACCTAGAGGAAAGGCTTCTGTTTCACACATGGACAGCCCCCAATTCCTGCCATTGTCAGCCTGCTTGTTTCCTTCCCTAGCCTCTGTGCATTTTCTAACTAGGTAACTGCCTTGTGATCAGCTAGAAAATGCCATCCATCAATCAGCACCCACCTGGACCTCAGACCTTTAAAGACGCTGGTTGTCAGACTCTCCTTTATCCCTCTTGATCCTCCCATCTTGCAACTGATGGCTGAAGATGCCAGCGCAAGAAGTGACCATTGAAAGTAAGCTAGTTTGGACTAGTGCAGGAATAGTTAGACCAATATTCTGGTATAATGTTTTATTTCATTTTTGATGTGCTCTTTCTCCCCCTCTTCCTTATTACATGTATTATTTCTGAATAAACTGCTGAAATGGATTCCTGGGCTGTATGGTTTCTGAGCACACTCAAGAGGTGGTTGTTCCCCAACATTGCTCAGGCTGATTGGGCTACACTACTGGTTGGTAAAGTGCCTGGGAGAACAAAGAAGGGAGGCTGGCTGAAGTTGCCAAAAGCAGGAGACTTGAAATTTAGCTGACTGTTCCCTTACTCCCAAGGAGACCACTGTAAGGCAGTGGGAATCCCATACCCTTTGTCCTAGGTGACACGTAAGTGAGTAGTGGAAGCAGACAGAGAAACAGGACAAAAGGCCCAGGGCTACTACCCTACAGGGTTGGCGCTGGAGTAGGGGCTGCCCTTCAGTATCACTCCGATACCAGGCTTATAAGTACACATCTTGGCAGGGGGGGAAAAGCAGGGCTATTACATTGTGGAAAAAATGCTGTACTAAGGGCAAATCCCCTCACCATTTTTTTTGTAAGACCTTCCTAATAGTCTATAAGCTTCAAAACAATTTTTTTGCAATAATCAAGGATGTTAATAATTAGAAAATGAGAGTTTGTTTATACACATTTCTCTGTTAAAAGTGACAATGGGGAGGGGAGGTTCTCACATTTGTAAATGTGATAATCTAAATGACACATTAAACAAATTACATCTAACTTGCAAGCTAATATAACACTATTAATTATGTGTGACGAGTGAGAAACTTAAGGAGTTGGGGAATTTAACCAATTATTTTCGGAAGGTGTGAAATATCTATCTTGAGGGCTAGCCCCTGATGTTTCAGGAGCATCACCCAACAGCTCTTTCCACTTTTAGCTTTGTTTATCGCTTTCTTCAGTAAGAGTTTTTACTTGTTTCCTGATGTCTTAATTTCCTGCAATAATACATATGCCATGAATAATTAAGCAATGCATTTACTGCTTGCTGAAAGCCAAACAAATGCTATAAATCAGATATGGGATCCACTGCCAAATACAGAGACACGATCAGTTCTGTTCAGACTCTTTACTGCAGACTGGAAATGGGAATCAACAAGCAAGTTCGCAAGCATGTATCAACAGCACCTGGCACTCCATATCCCAATTCTGGCATTAAGTTAATAATAAGTAAGGTTATTAATTTATTGTTAATGTCGAAATGCAGTGTTTTAGAGGATTTTATTTAAAAAAAACCTTTGCCCTTAAAGAAGAGGGCAAGCTTAACTATGCTACAATGTTGACAATTATTTTTCCAAGTTATCTTTCTCAGCTCACTATGACATACTTTCTAAGATTTGAATTGGTTGTCCTAATCAGAAGGTGAGTTATTGGAGGCAAAAGGTGATCATACGTTTGCCTGAGGGAAAGAGCTACTCTTTTCATCAGCTTGAAATTGGGCATTAACTAGAGTATTTGGCTGTCACAACTGGCCAATGTCATTTCAGATTTCTTTGCCCTTTAAATATAGACATATTAGTTCTGTCTTCTTTTAGAAACAGAAAACCTCTTCCTCTTACTGATCAGGGTTACTGTCATCCAGTTAGCTCAGCACGTGAGAGATTTCCTGTTTTTTTGAAGATACATACCTGCTGTATAAAATAAAAGACTACAAAAACACAAGCTATATCACTTTCCTAAAACCTTACTGCTTTCATGCATACCAGGGTACAAGAACAATAAAACAACTTTCCATTACCTGAACAGCATCACCTTTTAATTGGAAAGGGGTTTGCAGTACAATCACGTTAGAGAAAACTAAACTACCCCAAACACTGGTGTCTTAGGCTTGGCAGAGCAAGCACATTAGAAAACTAATCAAGTTCAGGTACTCAGCCAGCCAGGTCTACCAAAATGTCAGAGTAGCCATTAAAGATTCTGCATGTCTTAATTTGAGAATCTCACCAATTCACAGGAAGATGCAAAAGCCAAGAATATTGATGAAAGGTCAAAATGTAGAACGGTTTGTCATTAGATTTCCCTACAAAAACCTTCATACAGAAATAATCCATGTAATGTTGCTGTTGATAATGCTGTTGACAAAGCACTGTACATCTTTTCAAATCCTAACTCTTGGCAGCTGTGCAATCAGGCTGTGGAGCTGTTGTGCGCAGCAGCAACATTACCATATTCTATAATTCATAACAGGCAGCTATATTTCATTCTTATTCCTAGAGAAATATATTGTTGATTTAAATCCACATGCCACTGGAGAGCATCCTGACCATAATAGTAAAAGCTTCCAGCCCAGTTACAGGTAGCAGACATCTTCTTTTGATAAGTTTACTAAGTATTTCAGGCCAATACCAGCATGGTAGCAACTGTGGTTTCCCATTACAATAAATGACAAAAAGTGATGTGTTTAAGAACATAAGAAGAGCCTGCTGGATCAGGCCAGTGGCCCATCTAGTCCAGCATCCTGTTCTCACAGTGGCCAACCAGGTGCCTGGGGGAAGCCCGCAAGCAGGACCCGAGTGCAAGAACACTCTCCCCTCCTGAGGCTTCTGGCAACCGGTTTTCAGAAGCATGCTGCCTCTGACATGCTACTGAAATGACAAACAACCTTAGCTCATAGTATTAGCATAATTTTTATACCATTGTGACATCAGTAATGTCTCTCTTGTTAAATTAGCATAATATTGATGCCAGCCTTAGACTGTTTCACACGTGAAACAGAGCATCAAAATGTCCTTGATTTGAAATAGAGCTCTTTTTAAAAACAAAAAACCTAGAGGCAGTAACATGGTGTTGTGTGGTAAGTCTGCTAGATAAAGCAACTCTAATGAGACATAACATGGGAAACAGTCATAAATTAGAATCATCTCTGTAACCGTAACTCTGCCCTTCTGACATGTGAGTTATAATAGAATCATTACTACTGCATCTATTGATTCTCCCCCACCCCGGTGGCCACAAAAAAACAAGGAATATGTTCTGTGGCACTTAGTAAAATACACTGTAGCATTTCTGTGTTCTGTGCACAACATTACGGACCAAATCAGGGATGGAGAACCTGTGGCACTTCAGATATTGTTGGACTACAATTGGGATGACAATGCTGACTGGGGCTGTTGTGGGTTGAAAGTCCAACAACTTCTGGAGGGCAACAGGTTCCCCGCTCCTGCACTAAATAAATAGTATATAGTAGTGACAATAAGCTGCAATGTAGTTTGTAATGCATTTCAGCAATAGAGTAATCCTATACAATATATTTGCAGTTTTCAACTTATGAGTAATTAGCGTAATTTATCACACAGCAATACAAACTGCTTCTTTAAAATTCCCAAGTTAGCTATACTCCAGTGCAGCACAGCTTCCCTCCAATCTTCATTGGATGAGTTTAGCAAGAAAATTCAGCCTATTTTGGACATGTAATATGGTACAAGCCATACCTCTGAAATCTAACTAATTTTCATTAGATAGAAATAATATTCTGTGTTTAAGACTGCACATTAAAAAAACACATTCTTCAAAAAGATCAAGTCTTTCAATTCTGTATCAATGCAGCTCTGGCAATAAACTTTTCAGATGGTTGACATTCTTTGTTACACCTATGCCACTTCTGCTCTTACTTCCTCTTCCCCCTCACTCCGACATGGTGAGTTGCCACTATTACCCAGTCCTTCCCCTACCTAGGACTGGCAACAGGAAAACAATGATGCTCATTGTTTCCACTCTTGTCTTAAGAGCCAATAGCTCTTTAATACTTAAGGGAGAAAAAGAACTGTAGGAAGAGATTTCATAATGCTACCCTATGTTAAGGTAGTCTATGGAATATGAATGTGCAGCTCTATTCTCACTGCTGTCAGTCATTATGGCATCACTGGGAATGCCTGGTTGTCTGTGGGCAAGGGTGACTCACCACTCACAATTCTGCAACTGTCAAATTACAAGGCTAATTGCATTATCTGTGTTGCCACTCTAATAAGACCTGCTATAGATCAAAATGCACAATTAAGAAAAACTACTCATACAAAATTGGGCAGAAGACATTGTTGAAACATATTTGTCTTTCCTGGAGGTATAATAATGCCTTCTTTTCTTCATATTTGTTGGAACTGTGTTTACCTTTATCCATTTGGGAACAATATTATCAACATTATTCAAAGGATTGTTGGAGGAACATAAGAACACAGGAAAAGACCTACCAGATCAGGTCAAAGGCCCATCTAGTCCACCATCCTGTTTCCACAGTGACCAACCAGATGGCTATGGGAAGCCGGCCAGCAGGACCTGAGTTCAACAGCACTCTCCCCACCTGTGATTCCCAGCAGCTCGTATTCAGAGGCATATCACTTCTGACAATGGAGTAGTAGCCACTGATAGCCTTATCCTCCATGAATTTTTCTAAATCCATCTACGTTGTGGCCATCACTACAACTTATGAAAGCAAATTTCTGGACTACAATACAGTGATGAAAGATAAGTCACACTTCTTGGGCAGAGCTTATCCCAGAAATGAGGATAGGGATGCAGCCATTTTACAGTCTCAGCTGACCCTATTTCCAGCAATAGTTTAACCCTGATAATTCCAAGTAGTGAGGCATGTTTTCAAGTGTTACTGATAAAAATGGATAAAGTGCAAAGATATCTCACAAATGTTTTCAGATGGAAGTCTAAAAGAATTTGGGCTCCCAGTTTACAAAAGATGTAACTAGAAGGGATGCCCTCATTATGTAATGGCTTTCCTACCCAAACCAGTGAAAGTCAGACGCAGACATGAAGGTACATTTTCTTTAATAGATTTAATGGAAAATTTCAGTTCAGAGTGCTTCATGAATCAGCTTACACAAAATTCAGCATCTTTACTAGGAATAGCTAGGCATGACTACACTGCACTAAGATGTTGTTGCAGCAATTAGACATACCTCCTTACCTGCCTTAAGTAAGGATAGGCAGGCTCCCTACTCGAGTGAGAAAATGTGACAGTTGGGAGTAACCACAAACGCAAGCGTTCCTCCTCAGAGAACAGTGGAAACCCTTTGAGTCTGCTGGCGCCACAGCCTATGTGTTCAAGGAAAGGTGGCTGGAGCACTTCAGCAAGGTCAGGAGCAGGGCTGCGTGGCAGCGATGGTGGGGTGAGCGACGAAGGGGTGTGAAGGGAAGGTGGAGAGACAACTTCCTGATTGGGCAGCACCTCATCAGTGGTAATCGGATCTACAGGGGTGCAGCTGTCACTGTGAGCTACACAGGAGCCTTCAAGCTCAACCACGTCTGAATGCACGTCACCAGAGCATTCCCCCCAGTCCAAGTCTGTCTCCTCCTCCTCATCACTTCACGTCCTTTCCATGGGGCTCATGAGAGTGGCCTATAAACTAACAATAAAACAGTGGTGGGGAACGTATGGTCCTCCAGATGTTTTGGGACTCTATTAATTTCAATCAGCATAGCCAATGGTCAGGGATGATGGGAGACGTAGTCCAACAGTATTAGGGCCATAGGTTACCCATTCCTGCATTAAATCTTAATGGCCAACAGCACAACAGATTTTAGAACTGAAGTTTTTAATATGTTTTTTAACCTTTTTTTAAACAATATGTTTTTTAACCTTTTTTTAAAGATGTCTTCAAAGCTTTTTAAAAAAATGTTTTTAAAGTTGTTTTGTTTTAATGTATTTTAAAGTCTGTTTTTATAATGTTTTAAAGTGTTTTTAGTGCTTTTGTTTGCAGCCCTGGACTCTTCCTGGGAGGAAGGGCAGGATATAAATCAAATAAATAAATAATAAGTTAGTTTACTAGTTCAAACAAGGCATTCATCTGAATGTTTTGGAGGCAGTGTTTCAACTCTGCAAGGCTACTTGGAGGATTACTGAAAGTCAATGGAAAAAAGCCAGAGATATTTAATTTATTTTCCACACAAGAAAAAGAATAGTACAATAATAGCATACTTTGTTCCTTGGATACTCATATGCAAGATCCAGAGACAGCAAGAATTCCTGAGTCAAGAACCAGAAAGCCCACCATTCTTTCACTAAACAAAACTTTTATCTATGTAAAGCTGCTTAATGTTGAATTCCAAGTTGACCAATGAAGGGTTCAAAATGTGGCAGCAGCTGCAACTAAAAATCATTAATCTCTTTTGAGATTTCTCCAGCATTGTTTTGGTGACCACTGTGCCTTTGCCAGTCCCAGGCTATGGTCTGAAAGCTCATAAGGCCAGCTCCCTGCTGAAGCTAAGCAGGGTCAGGTCTGGTCAGTGCCTGGATGGGAGGCCGTCTGGGAACCATATGTAAGCCGCCTTGGGTTTCTATCATGAAAAGAAAGGTGGGGTATAAATGTAATAAATAAATAAAAGCTCAGTATGTTTTGCTGAGAAGGCCAACAGCTAATGAATGACTTGTAGCTGTTAAATGTCTACAGCCAGTACAGATTGTTCTATGATTGTCACTAATGCCCTAACTTACACCAAGGCCAGTGCATTTGGCTGCAGTTTACACTGTGCAAGATTCCCCATCAATTACCACCCCATTGTGAGAGAAAATCTCCCTGCTGTCACAGTGACCAGATATCTCAATCATCAGAGTTAACCACATAGTTTCACACTGTATGCAGACATATCACTAAGTGAGGGGCTTTGTCTAGTTTAAGAATTCTGAATTATTCTCAGGATCCCAAAAAGTCTGCCAACATCTGCTTTTTATCTTATCCAGCCTGTACTTCCTCAGGTAAAAAAAATCATTATTCTGGGTTTTTTTGTTTTGGGTTTTTTTGCTGTGGGGCCAACCTTCTTCTGAGCCGAATGTTTTCAAAGATGTCCATGTCTTTCTTTGATTGTCAAATGACAGTTGTGAAGGTGTTTTCACTCCATTTCTTTAGAATGCTCTTTAAACTGAAAGCATCTGAAATATTCCTTGGCAGCTGAAACTATTTCCATGTTTTGAGAACTGTTAACTTGATTTTACTTTTAAGAACATATATTTCTGATGTACTTGCTTCAGAGTTGAGTCCTAGGGGATTTCAGAGCAAAACCCATAGTTATATGGGTCTGTGTTAGAATTGCTTCTTAATATTTTTTTTAATAATGTTTTTAACCGCTTTTTAAAATATGCCTTTAAAGCTTTTTTAAAAAAAATGTTTTTAACGTTTTGTTTTAATGTATTTTAAGGTCTGTTTTTATTATGTTTTAAAGTGTTTTTAGCGGTTCTGTTTGCTGCCCTGGGCTCCTGCTGGGAGGAAGGGCGGGATATAAATCAAATAATAAATAAATAAATAAAATATATGCAGAACATTCTCAGAAAAGGATGGAACCACCATCCAAACCTGAAGACTGCCATCATAATAGCCATTTGTATGTCAAAAAGGGTGCTTAAGTGAAAATTCTAGTCCTACTCTGGACAGGGAATGTAGAAAGTACAGAGGAAAGTAGAAAGGAATGTAGAAAGTATATTGTTCTATCTGCAGACTTTCTTGTTCTAAAGCCAACTGTTAAAGTTGTTAGAGTATGAACAACGCAGATGTACCTTACTAGCAGTTTTCTAAACACAGCAATGAGCACCTGCCATTATACTAGCAGTTAGCAAACTTAACACAAAAACAGCATATCATCCATATATGCCAGCTGATCTCCAGTTGTGTAGATTCTTCACTTATCCCTACACATATTGCAGCTATCTGCAAGGAACATTATAGTCAGTAATTTAACAGGAAAGAATATACTCATCCATGCCAAATATATAACTCAGAATTTGCAGGGCGGGAAACCAACTAACAGGAGGAATAAAGTTTACTGTTCCTAGTCAAAGGAAATAACTTGACTAGGTGTCCCATCATTCCTGTTACTTCTCTATAGATGCAGAATATTTAAGGAAACACTATTAAGAAATAAGTCAATTTGTGAAGATGATAGATGAATGTATTGTAACAAAATAGTAATAGTGATAGGAAACACTGTCACTAGTTTATCAGAGGAAGATAAGATCATTATTAAGAGTTTGGGATAGGACAAAAGACAAGTTTGGCAGTGAATGGATAGTTCTGGCAAAATTAAAACCAAAGAGTTTTTGGATTTATTGTATAAGAGATATCAGAGTAAGCTTTGTGGAAAATTATCCTGAATAGCATTCTGGAGTCTTGGAGATGTCAAGAATCATCACAGTGCAATCATATGTGTGTTTACTCAGAAGTAAGTCTAGTGGGCTCAGGATTGCAGCCTCAGCCTCCGTTTGCAGAGGGTTCTTCTAATCTTATCCAAGTTTGCCTTACTCCCTCAATCAGTAGTTCCCAATCTTTATCAGTATTGGACTTTCTTGGTAACCTCAAATTTTTTTGCAATCCCCAAATGCTAATTGTTGTAATTTTAGTCTCTGTTAATTGAAAAAATACATAATGAAGTGTTAAATAATGTCACTTTTTATTCATCACAAAAACAAATATGATGATGAAGATATTTATTACCTGCCCTTCATCAGAAGGTCTCAGGGCAGGTGGTAGCAATATAAACAACTTTTAACAAATGTTGAAGGAAATGAAAGGAAGGACATAAAAATAAACCACCCAGAGTGGTGAATAGATCCTGGTTCATAGAATCATAGAATAGTAGAGTTGGAAGGGGCCTACAAGGCCATCGAGTCCAACCCCCTGCTCAATGCAGGAATCCAAATCAAAGCATTCCTGACAGATGGCTGTCCAGCTGCCTCTTGAATGCCTCTAGTGTTGGAGAGCCCACTACCTCTCTAGGTAATTGGTTCCATTGTCATATGGCTCTAACAGGAAGTTTTTCCTGATGTCCAGTCAAAATCTGGCTTCCTGCAACTTGAGCCCATTATTCTGTGTCCTGCACTCGGGGACGATCGAGAAGAGATCCCGGCCCTCCTCTATGTGACAACCTTTCATGTACTTGAAGAGTGCTATCATATCTCCCCTCAGTCTTCTCTTCTCCAGGCTAAACATGCCCAGTTCTTTCAGTCTCCCCTCATAGGGCTTTGTTTCCAGTCCCCTGATCATCTTTGTTGCCCTCCTCTGAACCCGTTCCAGTTTGTCTGCATCCTTCTTGAAGTGCGGAGACCAGAACTGGACGCAGTATTCAAGATGAGGCCTAACCAGTGCTGAATAGAAGGGAAAATGGAAATTTTACTCACCATGAATTTCTATTTGTAGATAGTGCTGGAGGACATTCTTCAGTAGGGATGACTCCTCCTACCGGTCGTGACAGGCAGGGTCTCTAAGCTTCTTTGTAACCTCTCCTGGGGGAGGAGTCGTCCCTCTCTCCAGACCGAACTGACAGAGCCAGGAACACCCCTCAGGCCCCAAATCCACAGCCTCGTGGAAATCCCCAAAGTGGAAGCCTAAACCAGGAGATAGCTGAAGAAAAAATGGTAGACCAGCACAGAACCGATGTGCCGGAAGACAGAGCACACACGAAGGGGGACACACAATACTAAACAACGTGTGCAAATGTAAGGCGCTGGCAGAAGCCCTAACTCCCCCACTCCCCCTCCCGCTCCAGAAGGTTGACGCAGAGGAATGAGAAGTGGGTGGAATGTCCTCCAGCACTATCTACAAATAGAAATTCACGGTGAGTAAAATTTCCATTTTTGCTAGATAGTGCTGGAGGACATTCTTCAGTAGGGATATGACAGAGCAGTTTACAAGGACTCCAGGTGGGATTCCTCTAGCTATGAGGCAACACCTTCTGGAGCACGTTCCTGCCAAAGGCAGCATCAGCTGAGGAAAATGAGTCTATTTTATAATGTCTGATGAAAGTGTGTGGAGAAGCCCATGTAGCTGCCCTACAGATATCCATTATGGGGAACCCCCTTTTAAACACTGCTGAAGCCGCTGCCCCCCTAATTGAGTGTGCCGTGGTACCCAATGGAGGTTCCTTACCTAGAGTCTGGTATGCATGGGCTATAGCCTCTCTGAGCCAGCGCAAGATAGAGGTGGTTGTCACCTTACACCCCTTTGATTTCCCAGAGAAAGCCACGAAGAGGGCCTCAGACCTCCTGAATTCCAGGGTACGATCCAGTTAGAAACGAAGGGCCCTCCTCACATCTAGAGAGTGCCACCTACGTTCCTGGGAACAGGAAGGAGCGGGGCAGAATGATGGGAGAACCACTTCCTGCGACCTATGAAAAACCAAATTGATTTTAGGCAGGAAAGCTGGGTCTGGTCGGACAACCTTGTCCTGATGGAAAGCGCACAATTGAGGGTCCGAAGATAATGCCCCCAACTCGGAAACTCTGCGTGCCGATGTAATGTAAACCAGGAAAACTGTTTTGAATGATAAGAGGTTCAGGGGGCAGGTAGCCATTGGTTCAAATGGCGGTCCTGTCAACGCCGTCAGCACCCAGGTAAGGTTCCAGTTTGGAAACCTGTGAACCATTGGTGGGGAAACGAGCGTCACCCCTCTTAGAAAGCGTTTAAGGAAAGGGTTGGAGGAGAGCAGGGGGCCCCCCAGGCAAAACAAAATGCTACTAAGAGCCGCAGCTTGTCTCTTGAGGGTGGCTGCGCTCAGACCCTTATCAAGACCCGACTGGAGGAACCTAAGGGGACCTCTGACGTCTCGAGACCAAGGGTCCACTGTATTGGCAGAGCACCAGGACAGGAACACCTTCCACGTGGACGAGTAAACCCGGTTCGTGGACTGTCTACGCGAGGCCAGTAGTGTATCTAGCACTTTCCCCTTAAAGCCTTTAGCACTCAACCACAACCGCTCAGTCTCCAAACTGTCAGCCGGAACAACTCTGGACGAGGGTGGCAGATTGGGCCCTGGATCAGAAGATCCGTTCGAGAGGGAACCTGCCAGGGTGTCTCGACTGACATGTTCAGTAGGTCCGGAAACCAGGGGCGTCGAGGCCAATGGTGTGTCACTATAATGATTTCCGCCTTCAGAGTCCGAACCCGCTGGATCGTGCGTTGTATCAGCCCGAACGCAGGGAAGGCGTACAGGAGGCCTTTTGGCCACGGTGTGACTAGTGCGTTTGTGCCCTGAGCCTGATGACATGGATTTCTTGTGAAGAACCGGCGTAACTGTGTGTTTGCAGGTGTTGCAAAGAGATCCACTACTGGTTCTCCTCACCTGCGCACCACCTGTTGGAAAACGTCTGGGTTGAGTTGCCATTCTGTCTCTTTGATGGCTGTCCTGCTGAGCCAGTCGGCCACAAAATTGTTGGAGCCCGCCAAGTGTTCGGCCTTCATGGAGGCAAGATGCCCCTCCGCCCATTTGAACAGGCGCTCTGCCTCGAGCATCAAGCCCTTTGATCTCGTGCCCCCTTGTCTGTTGACATAAGATTTCGCCGATGAGTTGTCGGTGCGTATGAGGAGATGCTTCCCCTCCTGGGCGAAGGCCTGAAGGCCCAGTCTGATGGCCCGCAATTCCAGTATGTTTATATTGAACTGCACCTCCGTTGCAGACCATGTCCCCTGAACTACCTTGAGGTCCAGGTAAGCCCCCCATCCGTACAGACTCGCATCTGAGGTCATGATTATGCGTGGAGGGTCTTCCAGGCTGACTCCATGGGTCAACCTCTGAGGTTCCAGCCACCACCGGAGCTCTGTCCGTACTGCTGTAGGCACTGAGATCGAGCGTCTGTGTCGTAGTACTATTTCTTCCTGGTAGGGCAGAAGCATCTGTTGCAGAGTTCTTGAATGGAACTGGGCCCACTGAACTAGGTCGTATGCCGACACCAGGGACCCCAGAAGCTGAGCCAGCCTCATCAGGTCCAATACTGGAACAGAAACCGCTTCCCGAAGCCGTAGCTGGAGTTTCAGTGCCCTTTCTTCGGTGAGCCTCATGCGGAAACGTTGCATGTCCAGGATCACCCCCAGGTGCGGAATAGTTAGTGACGGGGTTAGCATGCTCTTTTCCAGGTTCACCATGAAGCCCATCCATTGGAGCCACGATACGGTGAGATGGGTGTCTGTGTGTGACTGGTCCCGGGATGGCGCCCTCACCAGGATGTCATCCAGATAGGGGTGCAGGCATATCCCCATAGTTCTGAGATGCGCCACCAGAACCACCAGTACCTTGGTAAAGACCCTTGGTGCTGAGGAAAGGCCGAACGGCAAAGCCCTGTACTGGAAGTGTCTGTTGTCGTACGAGAACCGGAGAAAGCGCCTGTGCTGCGTGTTGATTTGAATGTGTAGATACGCCTCTGAGAGGTCCACTGAGGTCAGCCAATCCCCTTTTCTAAGGGCTGCTGTTATGGAGCGAAGGGTTTCCATTTTGAAGTGCTTCTTGGCCACCCACCTGTTGATCCATTTGAGATCCAAGATAGCCCTCGTGTCGCCGTTCTTTTTGTCGACCAAGAAAAAAATGGAATATACCCCTGATTTCCTCTCCAAGGGAACTACTGGCTCTATTGCCCTGATGTCCAGCAGGTGTTGAATAGCTTCCAGGTAGCGCAAGTGCTTCTCCGGCCTTCGGGACCTCGGAGTGGGGCAAAAACGGTCATGTGGAATGTGTCGTAACTCTATGGCATATCCCATGGAAACCATGTCCAGTACCCATTTGTCTGAGGTGATGCCTCTCCAGCGGTGAGCAAACTCTAGAAGCCGTGCTCCCACTCCGCGAGAGGCCTCTGGCAGCCACCAGTCATGAGGAAGAGCCCTTTGGGGCTCCCCTCTGGTTCCTCCCTGAGGAGAATGGTACGCCTCCAGATTTAGTGGAGGAAGCGTGTCCACCCCCTTTGTCTTGTGTGCCCCAGCGAGGCCTGTTGGGTGGCCGAAATCTAAAGGGCTGTTTTGAGGGACGAAAAAACTGGTTCTGTCTGCCCTTCCGTTCCTCTCTTCTGGCCATAGGGAGTGTTTTCTTCTTGTCCCTATTTTCCACCAGGTGGGCCTCTAGAGGCTCCCCGAATAACTTGGCACCTGAAAAAGGTAGAGCAGTGAGGCGGGTCTGTGACCCTGAGTCCACAGCCCACTGTCTAAGCCAAATGTTGCGTCGAGCCACTGTGGAGGCAGCCATAGAGCGCGCTGCAAACTGTAGGGCATCCATGGATGCGTCGGCTGCCAGGGCTGAGGCGTACGCCATTTTCTTTAACCCGTCCTTTACAAATTTGGGAACATCATCCCGTGCCCCAAACTCTTCAGCCCACATAAAAACCGCTCTGGAGAAAACTGAGGAAGTGGCTGCAGCCCTGAAGCCGACAGCGTCTGCTTCGAAACCCCTACGAGGGGCCCCTTCAACTCTCTTGTCGCAATGGTCCTTGGGCCCCCCCTCCCCTTCTGTTGGGATCACCGCCAAGCTAGTAAGAGCAACAATAGGCGGGTCCACTGTGGGAACACGGAGTCTTGCCATGATCCTGTCGGCAAAAACATAATGTTTCTTTGCCCACTTGGCAGGTGGCTTTGGCTTGCATGGCGATGACCATTCGGCATCCCGCACGTCATCAAAAGCCTGGGGAAAGGGAACTGAAACCTGTTTATTGTCCCTGGAGAGGAAAGCCTTTTTTGCGCCTGCCGAGACTGACTGAGTGGGTTCGTCCCCCCCCCTGCCTCTGGCAGTTGCAGTACCCTGTGGGTCTTGGAAAGGAGAGGCTGAAAAACCTCAGGGGCGAAGAGTCTGGGTTGTGCCTGGGTGACCTCTATTTCCTCACCCGAAAGTTCCCCCTCTTCCCTGTCCTGCTCTAGGAATTCCTCAGAATCTGATGGAGAGCCCAGTGTAGGAGGGGCCTGCATAGGCGACCGTGCCCGCGCCTGCCGAGCCCGGGCCATAGAGGAAGAAGGACCTACATGAGACTGTGGGTGTGATCGCCTTGCGACCCCCCCAACACGCTGTGACCGGGGGGCTCCTTATCACCCCTTGGTGAATCCTGTGTCGACTCTTCATGTAAAATGCATGCGGGAGGGGGCGATCCCCCCCGCCTCATGGCTTGGTATGAGGGAGAAGAGGACCTGGAACGGTTGTCTCTTAGAGATGAGCTGCCATGCCCGTCCTCCCTGCTGGACCCTGTGGAGGAGGACAAGCGCCTGCGCTTTCCCCTGTGGGAGCACTTCCTCGAATGTTTGCGCTTCTTACTTTTACGCGCGTGTGAAAGAGAGCCACTGACTTCAGAGGCAATGAGCTCTTTAACCCAGGTCATAAATTTGGGGAATTGAGAGTGTGTGTGTGGGGGAAATATCCATACCTTCATCTAGGAGATTCATACCCCCGCTTTCTACGCTCTGGGACAGAGAAAGGACTGATTGTTGTGAGTGCTCTAGGTCCCTTGCCTCTCCCACGAAGCAGGGCTCTTGGCGGGAAGGCAGCGGGCGAGGCCATAATATGGTGGTGCTGACTCCCTGACGTTGAGGAAATTGCACGGGAAGTCAGTTTGCAGGCGAGCCGCGTAGCGGGCGCCACTCAACCCCCTGCTGAGGCTTCCTCCCTCAATGAGGCGAGCCCTTGGCGAAGGGTAGAAGGGAAAGGGGGGGAGCCAGGAGCCGCGAGCCCGCTGAATGCGAGGGTTGCGGAAACGCGGCTCTGCGGAGCGGGCGAGAAACTCCCGTGCGTGCGGCTGCTGCTTTTGTTGTTATGATGCAGCTAGCCGCACTCCGCCCGTCTTTGGCCTCCTTCGTCGATGGCTGCGAACCCAGCCGGGCTCGACCTGGCCTCACAAACCCCCAACCCACGGAGTGAAGGTAGGAGAGGGGGAAGGTACAGGCAGGATAAATAAAACAAACATAAGGAGAAGATTTGAACAATAAAAGACACTAAGAGAATAGAAACCAAAAACAAAAGAAAGAAGCTCTAGCTAGAGAGGAGAGATTAAACTCCAGACCTTCACTGACCGCAGGCAGGGCCGGTCTGAGGAGAGGGACGACTCCTCCCCCAGGAGAGGTTACAAAGAAGCTTAGAGACCCTGCCTGTCACGACCGGTAGGAGGAGTCATCCCTACTGAAGAATGTCCTCCAGCACTATCTAGCAAACTAGTACTTCACGCAATTTGGAAACTATACTTCTGTTAATGCAGCCTAAAATAGCATTTGCCTTTTTTGCAGCCACATCACACTGTTGGGTCATATTCCACTTGTGATCAACGACAATTCCAAGATCCTTCTCACATGTCGTACTGCTGAGCCAATTATCCCCCATCTTATAACTGTGCATTTGGTTTCTTTTTCCTAAGTGTAGAACTTTGCATTTATCCCTGTTGAATTTCATTCTGTTGTTTTTAGCCCAATGCTCCAGCCTATCAAGATCCCTTTGAATTTTGTTTCTGTCTTTCACGGTATTAGTTATGCCCCCCAGTTGATGCCAGGGCATTTAGACTCTGGTTTTAAGTGTTCCAGAGCCAGTGTGGTGTAGTGGTTTAAGGTGGTGGATTACGACCTGGGACCAGGGTTTGAATCCCCACATAGCCATGAAGCTCACTGGGTGACCTTGGGCCAGTCACTGCCTCTCAGCCTCATGAAAACCCTATTCATAGGGTTGCCATATGTCAGAATCGACTTGAAGGCAGTACATTTACATTTATTTAAGTGTTCCACCTGTATACAATTATGCCTCCGTTTAGCACTCTGCTCAGGAAGCTCCATATGACAATAAGAATATGTCTAACAGGCAAAGTGTCAACAAGTGAAGTTTTCTCCATAATTGTATTTCCATACAAGGCTTAATTTAATTTCTGATTAATTTATGTCTGCCACACCGCTGTTAACGGTGCAAGAGCCCTGCTCTCCTTCAATGCCAATGCTAAACCATGCAAAGACCTCAAGCTAAGAGTAAAAACAACAAAATTTTGGCAACGTAACGTATTTTAAAATATTTTAAAATGTATTTAAAATGAAATATACAACTGTATAAAAACCATACTCGATAGCAACAAAAATACACTGAGCATGTGCAATTTCACTTTTTAAACACTTACTTGTATCCATTTTCTTTTTTTCCTCACTTACTGCTTGGGGTCAGCCACTAATTCTCGGCCTAGCCTACCTCTTATGGCTGATGCTCCACTGAATTCTATAGGACTTCCTTCCTTATAGACATAAATGTTTACTTGCTTTAACCAGAATGATGCATCTTTGTACTACAAAGACCCATGTCCCCCTCCGCCAAAAAGAATCTTAGTCTAGTCTGATGACTGCAATTTGATTTGCCTAGAAGTTTCATTAAATATGAAGAGACTTGCTTCTGAGTAGACATGTATATATTGTACTATAAATTAACTATACAATGAATTTTAATGAGTGCGCAGGTGTGCATTTTGTGGGGGGACGCTTCGGGACTCTGTCCTGCTTTTTTGGCAGGCACCCCACCTCCGGGTCCCTCTGTCTCTACACTCAGAGCCAATCAGTTCAATCGATCTTCCCCCACTGCTGCTGATGGGGAGGCGCTGGAGCAGAAATAAGCCCAGCTAGCCCCTTCTCTTGATGCACTCACTCAAGTGCTGTGCTACTGAGCTCTTGGTGTGGCAGGACCTGACTATGCCAGCTGGAAGGAAGGAAGGGGAAGGGGAAGCAGCTGCGTGCACACGCAGTGCAGACTTGCAAGTTGGTGGTGAACAGACCAGCCATTAATTAATTTTTAATTAATAAATAATTATTCCCTTGGCTCTTTGCAACCACTCTGGGATGACTTCCCGACCCTCCAGTTGAGAACCACTGCCCTAGATCTTGCTTTCCCATATAACTCTGCTGACTGTAATAAAATTGAGGTGAAATGCTTTTTCTCTTAATTAGACAAACTTACTGAGAATAGAAATCATAAATTGTGACATGCCATCTGGAACTGAAAAGCCATCTTTAAATATTTTGAAAAAAATCAGTGTAAGGTATGATAATGCTGACTACAAATTATTGGTAAATGAAAAGACAGGTGTGATAACGTTTAGGGCTTTTTGAAGATCAGATTTCAAGAATACTAGACTCTCTGGTGCTAGGTATGGCAGTCAGCATGTCAGCAATGTTTAATATACACACATTCTTCAGCAGCATCAATTTTGTCTTTTTTCAGTAATGTATTATTAATTTAACTTGTAACTCGTTTTTCTCACATTTTCAGGGCATTAAAGCTACGGAATATTGTATAAATATCATACTGCCTGCTTCCCAGTGATGTTATTAGCATAAAATCTTAATATTTGCTCTTAATACACAGATTACACTAAATTTGATCAAAAGCCTTAGACTGTAGTTTCCCCAAGAGGGTTCAGGAGGAGATCTTTATGCTTCTATCAGCAAAGAGCTATAAACTGAGCTGGGCATTAGCAATGTCAGTGTTCTACTAATTTAACTCACTGCACTGGTCATCATGCTGTAGCTAGTAGGGCTGTACACTGAACACAGTCTGCCCCAAAGCTCCAATCTGGAGAGGGGGCATCAGGCCAACCCACCGTGGGCCAACCCAGGGATCACCCATCCCAACTCAGAGCCATTTCGAATAGGTTCTGGGGTGGGGCTCATGTTTAATTAGGGTTTTAAAAAACCCTAACTAAACATGTGGAGGGGAGTCGAGAGGAGGAAGGAAATATTGCATCTCCTTCCTCCCTCCCGACCAAGAGCAGGGTCAATCCTTGCAAACCAGCACTCCCCAGGATCATTCACTCAGCTCATGAAAGGAGGGAGCAATCCTGCACAATGCTGTTTGCAAAACAGCACCCATACCTCCAGAGGATCACTGCCTTCGTTGATCAGGCAGGAAGGAGAACTGCACCTGCCTTTTCTTCCTGTTTGATGCCCCACCCCAACAACTCCATGTTGCTCTGAGTCACTGTATCTGACCTGTAACGATCTGTGGTTGCCAGAACCCAAGTTGGCCAAGGCCCAAAAACATCCAAATGGGCCTGATTTGGCTTGGGCCTAGGCTGAATCCACTGCACAATGCTATTAGCTAGTAGCTACTTCAACTGGCCAAAGGAAATATATATATGAAAATGGAAATGGACTGCCTTCAAGTCGATTCCAACTTATGGCAACCCTATGATCTAACAGCACACCTCTGATCTTGAGAAATTCCACTATATGTTTTCCACCAGCTTAAAATTTTATTTTTAACATCATGCTGTGTTGTTTTATAATAGATTTAGATGATTGGCTATTATACAGTTAATCCCTGCAGACTATGGCCACACACCCCAATTCCTCATACTTCTGAGCAGCTACACATGGAATTGGGCTTACCACATAATCAAAATACCACACATTACTGCCCTATTCATAGTTAAAGATGCCACTAAGCAGCTAATATATGGTTAGCACTGTCAGAATACATTCCTGCAGTTCCTCTGTTGATACCAATTATTTCAATTTTAGATAGCAATTTCCAATGTGAAACTGTGTTTAATTAGATCAGTATCAAATGTTTTACTAAAATCGAGATACAGAGCAATCCTAATCCCTGATCTGTGTTGCTGGAGATTAGGATGAGGCAGAGATTGCTCTCCACTGGTGGTGGTAGGTGGGGCTCTGCTGCTGCGGTGGTCCTGAATGCATGCACCAAAAGCGTGGTGGCATGTGCGCTATTGCCGGTGGTGTTCCCACGGGCAGTACTATCCTAAGGATCCAAAATGGGGTGTTATGGGGCAAAACAGGGCCAGTGATGGATCTGCTGATTCCAAAACTAGCTCAAAGCTGGTGCAGGAAAAAAGGAGAAAATGCCTCCCCCTTCTGCCTTGTCCAAAACCCTTGGGGTGGGGGGCAGCTACTGTATATGTAATTCAATTGCTCATAAAAATTCACGTTTGCAATCTGACTGAATACTTGCTAATATCTAATGTATTATGTATGTATATGTAACTGACTGGACTCACTGATTTCATTTGGATAAGGTATATTATATGGGGGAGCACTGACGAGCCAGAAAAGTTCATCATGTTATCTAGATCAAATTGAAACAATCTTGTTGATCCAATTCTAAGGAATATGATTATTCAAAGTCTGCTTTTAAAATATACTTTGTTCTCTAAGACCAGTAGCAGTCCAGAATACTGACAAATAAATAGGAATCTGACCAAAAAGCAGAAGGCATAATGAGTAAAACTGAGACTAACATACAACTACTGGAAACATTCTTCAATCCCCACAGTCAACCATTTATTAGTGTTATATCTAGGAACTCAAAGATTATAGAAGATTGACTTCTCCTTGATCTCGCTGTCCAAACTATGAATATCTGAGCAAATATTAATTACAATATGCAGAATTTTCATGTGATGCATAGGCACATCAGTAATTAACACATGCAAATCCCTGAGACAAGCTTACCCAGGAAAACAGACAATAGTTTTCCAATGTAAACAGCAACACAATCTATTAAAAACAATGCATGAAATATTATTTTTCTCAATCACTATTAATAAATCAATTCTGGATATTATGTGAATCTAGCCAACACAATCAGTGAGATACACAAAACATATATCCTGGATGCAGAGCTTGGAAAAGTTACTTTTTTGAACTACAACTCCCATCAGCCCCAGCCAGCATGGCCACTGGATTGGGCTGATGGGAGTTGTAGTTCAAAAAAGTAACTTTTCCAAGCTCTGCCTGGATGTCACAAAATAATATGAGCAAAGAATCTTGTAACACTTTTTTGTTGTTGTTATATGCCTTCAAGTTGATTACGACTTATAACAACCCTATGAATCTTTTTGGATATATTCATAGGGTTGTCATGGTAAGAGGTATTCAGAGGTGGTTTACCATTGCCTTCCTCTAAGCCTACAGCACCTGGTATTCCCAGGAGGTCTCCCATCCAAGTACTAACCAGACCTGACCCTGTTTCACTTCTGAGATCAGACAAGATCGGCCATGTTCAGGGTAGTATGGCCTGTAGCACTTTAAAGACTAACAAATAAATTGTGTCTTAAGATTTTGTGGGCTACAGTCCACTTCATCAGATGCATGCATTATTATCCTGAGTTACAGGTATACATACACACATAGGTTGAGGGAGGAAGGATTGTAAACAACGAGGTCAGAGGGAAACAGGATGCAGAAAAATGGTCATTCACAATATAGTTCTTAAACATCCTGGTGCTGGGAAGCTTATTAACACATATAGCGTGCTAAAAAAATCCTTTGAAAATGCTCAGTCCACAAGCAAAAGCACTGAACCTCTTGATGTACTGTAATTCAGCGGTTTCACATTGAATCATAGAACAGAATAATAGAGTTGGAAGGGGCCTATAAGGCCATCAAGTCCAACCCCCTGCTCAGTGCAGGAATCCAAATCAAAGCATTCCCAACAGATGGATGTCCAGCTGCCTCTTGAATGCCTCCAGTATTGCATACAGTACTGCATAAAAGCTTATACCATAATTATACAGCCACAAGAGTGGCTGTATACTATAGCCAGTGTGGATTTTTCACATTCCGCAATGTTAAATTGAAAATACCTGCATGCCATTCTGATGCTTCCCATAAACTCACTTCAAAACAAGACCTTACAAAACTTATAATCCTGAATTCAGAAACGCTTGCTTAACAACCCTGTCAATTTTCATGGTGATACACAAAGCATTCAGAGAGAATCGAGAGTTCAAAGTCTAAGAAGAGAGAAAAAAACCTCAGAGCCCTTTTGGACTTTTTTCTCTGAGAGTTCTCATAATCTGTTGAAATTCATTAAAAATCAGCCATGTTCACAGAGTACTTGTAATCCTAATACTGACCTTGCCCCATACTCTGACCTTCATCTTCTGCAGTTTAAAAGTTAAAGAAATGCCTGGCTGATTTCTAATTAATTTAAGAAATTTTGGCTGGAAGCCTGTGATAACGAGGGGCATGCTCAGTAAGAACCAACTGCCAGTGTTCTAAAAGCCTCACAGCTGCTGGGCTTGGCTAATCAGGGGGCCACACCCACACCAGACTTGATTTCACTTGAGACAATCATGGCTTCCCTCAAAGAATCCTGGGAAGTGTAGTTTGTGAAGGGAGCTGAGAGGAGACTGCTATTCCGCTGACAGAGCTCCAGTGGCCAGACTGGTTTAACAGTCAGCCACTGACTGAAGGTCTGTGAGGAGAACAGGGCGTCTCCTAGCAACTCTCAGCACCCTTCACTAACTACACTTCCCAGGATTCTTTGAGAGAAGCCATGACTGTCCAAAGTGAAATAAAGACCTGGTGTGGATGTGGCCAGGGACAGCTTTGGTTGAAATTTGGGTGGGAGGCTACATGTGTCTGCTGTAGAATAAAAAGGTGGGGGGGGGACCCTGAAAAGCAACGATACTGTTCACAATGTTTTCCTTTTACTCTCTGCTATCTTTTTAGCACCTTTTGAAGACTTTTCCTCTTTTAACAAGCCTTTTAAGTTGAGACCTATCCCAGTCTGCGTCTGTGTTAGAATTGCTTTTAATATGTTTTCTTTAATAATGTTTTTAACCTTTTTTTAAAAAAAAATATGTTTTTAAAGCTTTTTTAAAAATGTTTTTAACGTTGTTTTGTTTTAATGTATTTTAAGGTCTTTTTATGATGTTTTAAAGTGTTTTTATCATTTCTGTTTGCTGCCCTGGGCTGCTGCTGGGAGGAAGGGCGGGATATAAATCAAATAATAAATAAATAAAGGGGATCCCCTTCTGCCCAGTACCCACCCACCCAATCTCCTCCCCCTCCCCCTCCCCCAGGTCAATGTTGGACTATGACCTAGGAGACCAGGGTTCGAATCCCCACACAGCTATGAAGCTCACTGGGCGACCTTGGGCCAGTCACTGCCTCTCAGCCTCAGAGGAAGGCAATGGTAAAACCACCTCTGAATACCGTTTACCATGAAAACCCTATTCATAGGGTCAACATAAGTCAGGATTGACTTGAAGGCAGTCCATTTCCATTTTCAAACATGATTGCACAGAAATAAATCCCACTGCACTCAAAAAGTATGCAAACAATCAAACCCATCCTCCCTTCTCCTCCCTCCTATTCCCTCCCTCTAGCCTCTTCCCTCCCCCTTCCTTTGCCCCTCCCTCCTCATCCCCACCCCCTTCCAATCCCCTCCTTCTCCTTTCCCCTCCACCCCTTCCTCCTCCCCATGGTCAGTTTTACCTATCTTAAGCATGACTGCACAGAAGTAAATACCATTGAACTCTATAAGACTGCAAATGATCAAACCTGCCCTCCTCTCCCCCTTCTTTGCCCCCTCCAATACGGTCCTTCCCCATTCCCCTCCTCCTCCCCCAGTTCCCTCAGTTTTTCCTATCCTAACCAAGACTGCATAGGAGTAAATCCCGCTGAACTCATGCAAATGATCAGACCTACTCTTTTCCCTCCTTCCCCTCTACCTTCCTCCTCCCCTCCCCTCTTCCTTCTTCCTCCACCCCTGCCCACTCCAGCCCTCCCTCCCTTCCCCCCCCGGTCAGTTTTACCTATCCTAAGCATGATTGCATGGGAGTAGATCACACTGAATTCAATAAACATGCAAATGATCTAACCTGTCCTTCTCCCCTCCCAGTCCTCCCCTCTGTGTTTCCTTCCCTCATCCCCTGTGGTCAGTTTCACCTATCCTAAGCATGATTGCAGGGGAGTAAATCCCACTGAACTCAATAAGCATGCAAATGATCAATCCATTCTCAGCAAACTTGGACAGGATCCCATTTCTTACCCCCCGGATTAAAAAGCGGGAAAATTCACTAATAGGCAAAAAACCTTGCGGTTTAAGAACGTACCTATAGCCCACAGCTCTTTCTATCAAACTTTAAAACGCAGGGAAATTGGGCAGCTATAGTGAATGCACCAGGGGAGCAGGAGACCTGACCTCCTCTCTGAGATATTGGACTGCCCTACAAATTTGTCAGAATGCAAACACATTGGTCTTTCACAGTCCAATCCACTTGCTGTGTAGCTTGCAAGAATTTGGGAACATGTGCCTCTGAGCATATGGTGAGTGCTGGCAGCAATACCTGCCATCTCCAAAGATAGAGAATTATATTTGTGTATGTTTGTTGGTGTTCTTCTTACTTTGCTTCTTTCCTGTGTTACTAATGTTTCTACAGAGAATCTAATCTAGAAAATTTTATTTCCCTCATTATTCATCCTAGAAATCTATGTCAATTTTTTAAATTAATTTCAAAGTCTTTTTATTGGTCAATGTCATACGATGGTGAAGACAGCCTTTTGTGTTTCAAATTGGAGGTTATGTTCTATTTCAATTTTGTTAGCCTTAAGGTGCTACAAGACTCTTTGTACTTTTTGCTGCAAAAGACAAACACAGCTATCCCTCTAGAAGTTACTAAATAATATGACCTACTAAAATGGGGCTTCCTTCTGTATCAGGATATAGGATGCAAAGAATTATTTTGTACCAACAGGCCATCTGTATATTGTAGGATAACTACTTTTTCCAGGTTCATTGTATTAACATGTCATAAGTAAAAGCTGTGCAGTCTGAAACAGACCAAGAGCAGCAACTTAGTGCCCCATGTTGCAATTTTCACAGGAATAGCGGTAAGAAGAAAATATTTAAACATACACACACAGACATTAAGTTCAAGGTAACTGCATTTGCTCACTTTCAGTCCTTAGCTCCTTACCTCTCCCTTCTCTGCCTTCCCTCCCCCAGCTCCTAAATTCAAACATTAAGGTCCTTAGGCCAGGGACCAGTCTTTTACTGATGTTATTCTGTGAAATGCCATGTATCCTGATAATACTACATATAAATAATAACAGAAGATATGAATAAATTCTTATCAGTCAAGACTGATGCTTCTTCACACTTAAGGTCTCATTAAACCTTTGTCAGCTGAATGCATATGACAATCAAGAATGTTTTTCCTTTGGGAACAGGCTAGGAGGTTAAATGGCCCCAGTAAAGCTGTTGTGATCATCTGTGGATAAAGGGATTTGATACTAACTGTGACTTCTGACCCCATTAGGGTTACATTTGTTCTTGACAGATACCTGAGGCATTCTGCAATCCTCTACAGTCTGGCTCTTGTGCCATGCCTTTAAAACAATCTATAAATAAAATACATCACAGAACAAGCTGGAAGAGGATTCTTATGAGTAAAGTTATAGCATGTAAATATTATATACGTCATGAGAGGACACCAGATAGAGTAGCCTACATACATATGTATTTATTATCTTATTAAGCTGCCAGAGGCACAGGGGTGTAGTCATCCAGGATCTCAGGGGGTCTTAGACCCCCTTACTTTTTGGGGAGCAGATGTCTCCAGCATCCTACGAGCCAATCAGCATGAAAGGAGAGTGTGTTAGCCACTGAGAAGAGTCTTCTAACATTATTCCTTATCCTTTCCTTCTGATTGGAGCCAGTCAGATGGAAAGGAGGGGAGTCAGCCACTGAGAAGACTCTATGCAGTAGCTAACATTCTCCCCTTTCACGCTTATTGGCTCCTAGGGACATCTGTTGTTGTGGGAGAAGGTATTAGCAAGGACCCTTTTCTCAACCCAGTAGCAAAAAGGGGAGGGAGGGGCATGGCTGAGACGAACATGAAGAGACCCTGCACTTCTGAATTCACCACTACACTACTGCAGAGGAAGTACACTACTACTATTAGACAGAGGGAGACAGAAGCAGCAGCTACCTGGGGCAGGGATCGTCCTGAACTTTCTAAGCTAGCCCACTGCCATCAGGTCTAGTGAACAAAGCCATCCCCAAGATCCCCAAGATCCCCAAGATCCCCAAGAGTTGAACAACTTTCGCCCAGTCTCTAATCTACAATTTTTCGGCAAGGTGATTGAGCGAGTGGTGGCCACACAGTTACAGACACACTTGGATGAAGCAGATTATTTAGATCCATTCCAATCGGGCTTCAGGACTGGACATGGAACTAAAACACCCTTGGTCGCTCTGGTGGATGATTTGAGGAGGGCGTTGGATAGGGGAGAACATGCATTCCTCGTCCTCCTGGATCTCTCAGCGGCTTTCGATACCGTTGACCACGGTATCCTCTTGGATCGCCTGGAGGGGATGGGAATAGGGGGCACTGTTTTACGGTGGTTCCGTTCCTATCTCTCGGACAGGCACCAACGGGTGGCATTGGGAGATGAGGTTTCAGACCCTTGGCCTCTCAAGTCCTCACCAGAGTTGGCTGTGGATACCATTTCCAAGTGCCTGGAGTCCGTAAGTGAATGGATGGGAGGCAATAGGCTGAAACTGAACCCTGACAAGACCGAGGTGCTGCTTGTGGGAGACAAGAGAAGGTTGGGAGATATTGACCTGGTGTTGAATGGGGTAAGATTGCCCCTGAAGGACCAGGTTCGCAGCCTCGGGGTCATTCTTGACTCCCAGCTGTCCATGGAGGCTCAGGTTTTGGCAGCGAGCCGGGCAGCTTGGTATCAATTACATCTAATACAGAGGCTGCGACCCTACCTTCCTGTCCATCTGCTCCCACGGGTGGTACATGCCCTGGTCTCCTCTCGCTTAGACTACTGTAATGCGCTCTACGTTGGGTTACCCCTGAAGACGGTCCGGAAACTACAGCTGGTTCAGAATGCGGCGGCACGTTTGATTAAGAACAGCCGCCGCCGTGATCACTCCAGTGCTAGAAGATCTGCACTGGTTACCAGTTGTTTACCGAGCCCAATTCAAGGTGTTGGTATTAACCTTTAAAGCCCTACACGGTTTCGGTCCAGTTTATCTAAAGGAGCGCCTCCAGCATCATCAAATATGCTGCCTGACGAGATCAGCCTCACAAGACCTTCTCTCGGTCCCGCCAGTTAAAACAGCTAGGCTGGTGCGGACCAGAGAGAGGGCATTTTCAATTGTGGCCCCCACCCTCTGGAATTCTCTGCCCTATGACATCCGCCATGCCTCCTCCCTGGCAGGTTTCCACCGAGAATTGAAAACCTGGCTGTTTCAGTGGGCCTATGGGACTTTTGGGTAATCTCGTTTTATTCTGTAAAGATGTGGGTGGGTTTTGATTATGTAGAGTTGCTGTTCATTTGTATTTATATGTTATTTTATTTTTTTGTACGTCGCCTAGAGTGGCCGTTTCATATGGCCAGATAGGCGACTTAGAAATAAAATTTATTATTATTATTATTATTATTATTATTATTATTATTATTATTATTATTATTATTATCAGTGTTGAAGTTAAGATTCAACTGTCAGTCTGGTCAGGTTACATAAGTGGAATAGGTGGTGGGGTTGCCATCTTGTACTTCACCTCAGATAGCAAAATGCCATGGGCTGGCCTTGCAAATTACAAAGACTCCAGACTACCTTGTTTGTACATGTTAGTTTGCTTTACAAGTTATTCAGTGTGATTGCTTAAATCCTTTACTTTGAAGAAGCTTAAGCTACTGGAACATATTGTTGATAGCCGCACTTAATAACCTGCAATTTAGATACATTAGTAAGCAAGTTCCATCTTATTAAAACTAACCTCAGTCATGAAAACAATTCTGGAAGATGAAGAATACAGAGAGGTCAAGGATGAGTCTCTCTCTCTCTCTCTCTCTCTCTCTCAAAGCTAACCTAAAATGGTCATTCCTGGGACTTCCCAGGTGTAGAGTCATCATCAAGCAGCATGGTGTAGTGGTTAGTATTGAACTAGGACCTGGGAGACCAGGGTTCAAATCCCCACTCAGCTATGAAGTTTGCTGGATGACCTTGGGCCAATCAGAGTCTTTCAGCCCAATCTATCTCACAGGGTTGTTGGAAGGCTAAACTGGAATGGGAGCAGAACAACGTGAACCACTTTAAGCTCCTTGGAGGGAAGGTGGAAGATAAATGTAATCAATAAATATACCAAGCACCAAGAGGCACAGATGAACCAAAGAAATAAGATGAGTGATGTGTTTAAGGAACAGAACATCCAAGCAATAGTGATTGTTCCTTGTTTTTCCCAGAGATGAAACTTCTGGGATCCATTTGGACCCCAGGTGCACTTTTAATTATGTCATTTACACATAATCAGATTTATAGAGGTGTCCTACGACATTGTCACAAATTTTATTCTGTACAACATCCCTGAATTTCAGCCAGTTATCACTTACAGTTTTCCTTCTGGAAACAAAACAAAACAAAAAATCACTGGAGTCCAAAAATACCCCAGAAATTGTGTTGTTTTACTGAGTATTCCTGGAGAAGGGACCAATGTAAACTGCTCAAAAAATTCTACCTCCTCTGAATAAGTGTTTTTTGGCTCAAGGTATTTGATATTGTCAAGCATATTTGTGCTGACAACACAGACAAAAATGTTCTCTGGGGGACAAAGTTACCTCATCCTTCCATTGGAATCTCATTGGGGTACAAATATACTTCAAGGTCAGCCAGTGTAATTTTGTTGCCATATCTGCATGAAGGTTGGACAAAACTCCAAAATTTGAAGATGTCTATTAATTCTGACAGTTAAAAACAAGAATTGACCCTCAGGCAGAAGCCACTAACAAGAAATGCTTCTCAGAAAGTCCATAATTTCATATGGCCATTGCCAGGCACGCAACTGTGAAGCACAGGGTATTGGAAAGAGCAGGAAGAGAGAGTACAGGAATGACAAGCTGGTAAGCCTGGCTGTGAATAAGAAGCACAAAAGACAGAGGTAACTCCAAACCTCCTTTGAGAAGAAGGGCAGGATATAAATTTTGATTCATATAAGCCTCAGATTCTGCAGTGCAAATGCCAAGTGACAAGACTGTTCTCTTTACTTAAGCATCATACATGCTCTTTCTCCAAAGAAACACCATTCCTCCCAAATGTCAAGAAATCAAGTGCAGGTAATTGAGCATATCCTATGTTAGTTCACACCTCCATTTATGTAAACTCCACTTTTGCTCCTCCATCATGCCAGGTCATTGCTGATGTAGCTTTTTTCTTCAAGGGCTTTGAAACTGTGTTTGAGATTATCTGAAACTCTGGTGGGTCACCCAGACCTGCCCCCAGCCTTGCCCAAAATCTCAAACACAAAGCCTAATAAAGAGGGAAATGCACAACAGCCTCGATGGCCTCTGCTGAAAGAATTGATTTTCAGTTCCTAGTTTTCAGAAAAAGATTTGCAGTGTTTGGGGTTTTAGTAAGCAATATATTCCAGAAGCCTGGAAAGAACATCTTTTCCTTGACAATTGAAATGAACATTAAATGAAATCTGCAAAGCTATTTTCCCTTGCACAGTCAAGAGCTGACAGAAGGGGAAGCAGAGAGGGCACGTAAAAGACAAACATAAAGAAGCTAAGGGAGATAGTGTAGAACAATCATCCTGAATTGCTTCCAAAATGCTGTAATGGAATTAGGGTCACCCTGACAGAAACAGTCAGATCAGAGGAAATTTAATATTTTTTCCTGTGCTCTGCAAAGGAAAATATGTAAGTGTTCTGTCAAATTAGCATGTGTAAATTAAAAAAGAGCATATCAGACATGTACCAGTAAAGGCTTCACCCTCTATTTTCACTAGCAATTTTATGCCACCTCAACAAAGATGTTTGAGCGATCTGGCTTACTGTAGTGGGTTTTTACAGTACGGAACTCAACAAGCTCCCCTCTGTTCTGAAATATCTGAGTCACATACTGATATATCAAGACTACCTTGAAAACTTAACTCTCAAAGAGTCCATATTTATTACATGTGCCAGTCCCACTAAACGACACTCTTAACAATCTGTTTTATTTCACCCTGTAATGTCTCACTATGTGCACAGCTACCTAATTACCAAGAAGCTACAGCAGCAGCAGCAAAATCTGCTGCAGTGACAACAAAACAGATTTTTGAGAGTGGGAGATCCTAGGTTCTGTGCTTTTGTGGAAAGTTGCTTTCAGATACACACAACACAAGTGATCCATGTATATCCTGCTGCATTATCAATTATGTTCCATTGCTAGATGTAATTCTCTCACAAAGCCCAGGGACTTAGGTCAATTATAGTTCTATTCTGCACTATTGCCTTACAACAGAAGAATCCAAAACACTTAGCAGATATTAATTGGGCTTGACATTCCTATGGTACTTCTCAGTGATTTCAGAGCAGCAGAGCGAATGCCTATGTGCCAATTTGGAAGGTGGGGTCATGTTTATACAAATTAAGCCTTCACATAAACAAAGCCAATGCCTGGCTCCAAATAAATAAATTTAGTTGTCAATCACTCCCTTTTTTTAGACTTCCCTTTTTGAGCAACCATTTTGTATTGCTATTCACCAGCATATTCTGTTTCTGCAGAAAACAGACAGCCACAACTGCACGGTGTTTCAATGGATTTGTCTTTTTTGTAAAACACACAATTTCCATCTTCAGGTAGCGTCAGCACTTAACTGGGCATTTGATTGCTTTGATTCCTGCCTGTCACACAGGCAGCATGGAAAAATGAAATTGCCAATGTTCAGCAGTGCTGCCAATTGCAGCTGATGCACTTCCACTCTGCCCCCTAATGCAGTGATTCAGACCAATTTGTTCTGAACAGTATCACCTTGTTATCAAGGGGACCAGCAAGGATGGATAAGGGAAAAATTGGAATTTAGAGTCACACATCAAGAACCAAGCCACCTATCACATGCCGCACAACTTATGTTAATAAGTGTGCCTCATCTAGGCTGCAATGCCACAAAATCTGCCTTCCTAATCAGAAAGCAAATTCTGTGCAAGAACAAAGAAGAAGCCTTAGGTTTCTATGTCCTCAACACATCTCAGGATATTTTTCCTACATGGAAATAATCTCTGTATAAGAAAAGGCATGTAGATTATTACACAGAAAACAGAGCATACAAGTGTATCGTGGTGCATATACAATAAGAAATGCTTTTTCTATGCAGAGATGCATCACCGTCTAGCAAATATGTTACCTGTGAAGCAGCCCTTCATAAGAAAACTGGAGAAGGCCTACAGATGAATACATTACACCATTATGAGGAAGTATTAATTACTGGCATTCAAAAGCTTTCAACTGTGATCCCCAACTAATCCATTTTACAAGCCTCTGGGAGCATTGCTAGTTTTGCATCAGAGAACACAAAGGTGCTATAATCTCCTACTGTGCCCCCACACCTGAATGGAAGAAGCCTAGATCCTCCATTGCTTCATTTCTAGTTCTGCATAACAGAATAATATAAAATTAGCTAAGTTAATCATTTCAGGTCAGGGAGAACTAAGAACTGGAACAATGTAAATAAAATTCCTGTACCTGTAACTCTGGAACAGAGGATATGACTCCATCAATTGCAACAGTGCTAATTACTGGCAAAAAAACCCCTCAAACCATGAAGAAATCAGGACCAATGGCAACTGGTCCTTAAGGCTGCTGATGTGGATTTAGAAATATAAGTTCAGCATAAAAACTTGTGTTAATTTAGGAAACTTAGGAAAACAAAGGAAAAACTAGGCCCTAGCTCCCTTCCAATGCCCTTCTTAGAAACTGTTATTTACAGAGACAGGCAGTCTCAAGGGAGGGAGGAGGAAGGAGGGAAACTGCTGGAGCTCCAGGGAAAGTGAAGGGAGATAAGAAGTGATGTTTTGTCACTCTCTGTAACTTCCCATGAGAACAATGCTTTGCTTTTAAATGTATATAAATATGGGTGGTAACTTTTCCTTGAGGAATCCCTCAGTGCTATGATGGCCCGATGGATTCTTCGCAATGCATTGGCTAATAAAGACTTTTTAACCTCTAAACTCAGAGTGATTTTTCCACAACAGTGGGGAGAGGAAGGGACACTATCCCTCCCATTCAATCTGTCTTTCCCTACATTCCCCTTCAGGCAACAAGTCAGCAGCATACACTTACATTCTTATAGATGGGACGAGAAAAATCAAAAGAAATTTCGCTGTCTAGGAAGAAGAGACCACATGCATGATTAATACAGGGAGAAAGAGGAAGTATTACTCTGTCTTACCATGATGTGTTTTGTAATCCTGCTTTGGATGCAGGATAAGAGAGTGTATAAGTACATGAATAAACATTTGCTAATCCGATTTTTGAAGCACCAGACACATACCCACAGCTCTCACCCTCGTTACACACATCTTCGGATGGGGAATGCACTGAATGGCCCCAAGATGAACATTAAGCATGAAATACTATTTCATGTTTTTGTACCTGTTTTGTTGTCCCTCTGAGTAGCTGCTCTGGGGTATTTCCATCATCTTACTGACAACTTGATCTCAGATCAGGAGGATGGCATCACAACGCCCCATAACCAATTCAGAATGAGGTCAATACTTTCTGTTCTCACAATGAAGGGAATAACCAGAGCATGCTCAACATGAGGGGTACATTTCATTGGGGATGGGGGAAAGATTTCAGAAAAAGCACTCCCTCTATTTTACCTCCATTCTACTATTCATGTTTCCATGTCAGTAACAACAGATTGCAGCAGAGACAGAGAGAGACTTAAACCACAAGTGCTGCCTCAGCAAATATGTCCAAGCTACCATCACAGCTTTACTTAAATATTTTGGGTTCTGAATTAGCTTGTGACTAATTCCCTGAACACATTTGTGCAATATATAATTGGGATACAAACGGAAAAGCAGACATTAAAGATTAAATAGGAAAGTAGCAGAAAATAAACCAAGATATGAAAATGCCATCATAGAGATCCATTGTGGTCAGCCTACTTTAAAAACATTTATCTCTTCCTGTTCTTCCCAACGTAACAGGTTTTAAGTGTATGTGACACACAGACACAGAAAGGGCCAAGAACACTCTCCATGTAAGAAGGGACAAAAATGATTATTACTCTTTACCTTATGAATAAAATAGCTAGAAGGAATATGCCAGAACTATATGAAAATCATAGAGAACACAGGGAAGATTTCTTTAATGTTCAAGTCGATACGACAGGGCACAAGACAACAAAGAAACAGAAAAAAATAAAAATAAAACAGATGTGTGCTTTCAAACAAAAACAGGGATCTTAGACGTGGTAAGAAATGAAGCACTGTCCTCCTTTTCATCTAACATGACCTGAACTTTGGTAATAGATCATTATACTCCCATCATTTTGTGATTTATGCAAGCATCACACATTTTGGAAACAAACTGACACTAGATGACCAAAGGCCCTTCCCAAATCTGCTGAAAACTTACTGAGTCATAAACATTCCCATTTCAGTGCTACTTACTGTCTGCCTCCACTGATGAGATCAAGCAGCACAGAACTAATGCTGGCACAACAAATACTAGGATGCTGAAGTATGGCACCATATTCCAAAGTGGAGAAAGTCACCTTTACTCCAAGGCAAGCAGTCAATACATCCAGTGTCACTGATGCAGACTTATTCCTGAAAATCAAAAGAAAGAAAAACAAAAGTCATCAGACCCCAAGCAAATCTAAATACATTTGAAAAGGAAGACACTTTCCCTATCCAAATGAGCAGGTACCTTGTTCCATATCAGTGTATATATCATGCTAGAACTAAAAACAGATACCTGGATTGCTTATTTATTGGACTCTGTGTTCCCAACTCTAAGGAGGTCACATTATTTTACTTCACATGTCTCCTTCCTATGGAAGCACATTTGTTTGTGGCAAGTGCTACATTTCACAACCATATTGCCTTTCAAAAGTCCACAAACAATTTGTAAGATGCCAGTTGTAGGGACTTATTAAGTTGAGATGCTCCCTCAAAAAGATGTAATTTCCATGTAGGAAAAGTCTATACATATATACAGTGTAACATGCCATAAATTCACACACATTCATTTCTTCAAATGCATGAAGAGAAGGTACTTTAGAAATGTCCCTGGAGGAAGGTCAACCAGCAGGCTTGTTATCTGATCAGCAGTTTACCAAGAATGCAGCTAGATGTTTTTTGAAAATTAATAGTAGCGACAGTGCAAGGAGAAGGGGCAAATAATTGGATTAGGTATGTGACGCTTGAGGACAGCAAGTTAACCCTTTTACCAACTAAAATCCGCCCTATTATTTGCCCCATTTGGGAAAATTTACAGCTATCCATATAATACTTTAAAGTTGTCACCTGTGGCACAAGTAACTTTGGGGGATTCTAAATGGCATCAGAAAAATGGCACAGGGGAAAGATTAACCCCCCTCTGAGTGCTATACTTACCAGCTAGTTCAGCTCCACTATTATTTTTATTTTATAAATTAATTTATCTTTCAGGATCAAAGCAGCTATGTTTACCAAAAACAAATTATGAATGGCAAGTTATTAACATGGTGCTTTGTAGTTCTGCTCTCTCAAACATTATTCATTGTTATGTTTGTCATCACTAGGAATGTAAGCTTTTAGTTGAACTCCAAGTTAAATTGATTAAAGTTTTAACAGCAGATTAAAATTTACCCTCTAACCAATTAATTGGAGGAGTGGAGATCAAAGAGCACACCACCATACAGACCCCACAGACATGCTGATTCTCTCCTCCCTGTGCTATGCTTTATTTTTTTTTACTTAAAGGAGGCTTTATAAACAAAGGTAGCAGATAATAGCATTTCAGAGTGAAACTTCTATGACCACAGGCAACAGAATCCAAATTGTCAGTTGAAATGTCAATATATCTTTCCAATCTCAACTACTTACATTACTGATGAGATTTGAACTTGTTCATCTTGTAAAGCCGTTTTGGCATATATGCATTACTTTAACAGAAAATATTCTATATTTGAGATCTCCACTTTGATTTTAAAAGAAACAGGCTTTTTCTTCTTACAATAAAATGTAGTTTTTGTTCAGTATATTATAAGTTCTTGGACAGTAGAAAAACTATATCCAACCTAAAACTTCCTCAAAAGGCACCTCTATACAAATGTATTTAAATTTAGCAGAACATTTAGAGGTCAGGTAATTAATTAATTAAAATGCCTCAATACTGATAACCCTAATAATCTCTCATCTTGGTTAAGAGAAATCAGTTCCCTTAAATGAACAGTATTCTTACTTCATCTGTCCTCTCCATATCAGTGATGAATAAGAGTCTATATCCGTCCTCAAAAGGAAAATTCCTTTTTTGCTACTCCTCCATTGCTGCTGAATACAAGGAGACTGTCCACATACAATATGTACTACATACAATACGCACATACACCAAGGGATGGGGGAAGAAATCTTCAGCTTCCAAGCTATTCTTGAAGAGATTACCCAAAGCCATGAAAATTGTAAGTGAAGTGCCGGAACTTTTCTCTCACATTTTATTTAATAATTATGCAGTTGGTATATCTCAGAAGCCCAATGGATGTTGTCATTTACCCAAAATTCTTCACATTTTAGGAGATCAGTGGGATGTGTCAGAAAACTGTGACACTAGTAAATCTACCATAATATAAAGATAGCATTTGAATACTCTTTCTCTCTTCATTGCCAGCCTTTTTATACACAGTTACTATTGTGAGTCCTTTGAGGAGAAGAATCCATCTCTCTTTTTTAGTAAATGTGAAACAGTTACTTGCACTATGCCCTTGAGATAGAACCGACAAATCAAAATTAAAAAACTAAAATCAACAGTAAATGCTTCCAACCTTGTGTGAATCCTGTGCATTTAGAAACAACATCAGTATCCCTATTATTTAAATTGGCCGCCTACCCCACTTACTCTCTGGGGCATCATGTCACTCATGGAAATGAAAGCCAATTTATACCCTATGGAATAAAAGCACTGGAATAAAAAGCACTGAAGCTTAAAAGGCAAAGTATACATCTAGCACCATCAATTGTGAGCACCACAGAAACATTTAAAAGCCCAGGTTTCCCAGCATTGAAGAAAAGATTGAGCCACCTAGTTTTATTGTTGGAACCATGGCCATTTTAAATGTGTGTGCAATATTCAGCTATATCATGTTTCTATTTTACCACTTAACTTTGATACTTATTGTATCCGAATTGTTTTAAAAAGTAAAGAATGGATTAGTTCTGAACATGATATGTTTCAAAAACACTTGAGATGTTAAACAAGTGCCATTCTACTTCTGACTTTTACAGAATTACTGAAAATGCAAAATACTAAAAACTGAATTTCTATCATAATCAACTCTTCTAAATTGCTGCGCTAAGGGCATAATTTCTGTTAACTGACAGGGTGCAGGATTCTATTGACTATGAAGCTGCAAAGTAAAGGGAATAAATGAATGTGCACAAATTTGTTTGAAATTCTGGCATCTATTTTGCTAACATGGCAAATTATTGTAAGACTGGATTGGAGAGGTATCAAGTACCTCCTCCATAAACTCAGCAGCAATAAATAAATAATCTCACAAAAATGGAAGCAAAAGAAAAGCTATGCTGTGAAAGAGATAAGCAGAAAGAGTTTGGGAACTCTGAATTCAGAGTATGAGAAATCCCCTTGCAGAACACAAGCTGTCCCTCATGTGAATCTCTAAAAGGAAGAGCGAGATATCTCCTCAAACAACTGAAGAAATGGGTCACTGTGCTTGAGCTTCGAGGATGAGATGCTGAATGAGAAGTTGAACAGAAATAAGCCATGAGCAAGGCACTTTCACAAGGGGAAAGGACATACTTATTAACTTCTGCCAGTTTGAAAAACATAGTGAGGACTGCAGCATGGCTCTGTCCTACCCCAGTCTACCACTTTAGGATTACCCAGTGCCTGTGACGTAGGATTGTCATCTAGCAGGGAAAGTGGGTAAATCAGGCAGTAATTAACACTTGAACAGCCCACACCTCCCTGCCCTTGCCACTTTGCTTACTGCATCCTCTAGCCCATGGCTGCCTTCCTGGCTATGTAGTGCTGCTCATTCTAATGACTCCACAGAGCCTCCCACAAACAGAATCCACCTGGGTCAAGAGCCCTTAAAACAGAACTGTGGCCAACATTCTTTGTCCTGCTTGACCCCTCATCTTGCAGCCAATGCCAGAAGCTACCAAAGCCAGGTGATCACGGAGAGTAAGACTGCCATGTTAGTTTTGCCTAGTGTAGGACCAGTTAGACCAATATTCTGGTGTAGTGTTTTATTTTAATTTTGAATTGTGCATATTTCATTGTTTCTCCTCTTTACTATGTTTTCTATACCCCTTTTGAATAAACTGCTTAATTAGATTTCTTGGTTGTACAGGTTTGTATAGGCTGGTGGGCAAATATAAAGTTATTATGAGGGCAAATATAAAGCTGCTTTAGGCATGGAAGTTTGTATATGATTTTCTCTCTCCTTTGAGCCTTGGTATCTGTCAGCACTTGCAATGATTTAGCATCCTCTTGGCAGCTTGGTAGATGGTCAAAGTACGGTCAGTGTGTACAGTTAGCTGAGCTCACAGCTCACCTGGTCCTTATCTGAGGGGCTAACGAGCTTACCTTGCCAGGAAGTGGTCTGACTGTGCTGCCAAGAAGAGCAGCTCTAAGTTTCATCTAAGGGGGCTAACGTGGCCAGGGAGTGGTCTGATGTGCTGCCAGGAGAATAGCTCTACGAGGTCAAGATGATCTGCTTGTTAGTAGTCCTGATTAGTGCACTGTCTTCTCACTCTGAATTTACTAAAATAGATGAATCAATCAAGGGCTATGATGCTTCAGATCAAATGCTGTGATGCTTCAAAGATAATAGCTATAAATTGTTATCATTGCAAGTATTTGCAAATAGGTTTATCCATAGAATCAATTTTGATGCTTAGCTTGTTATAGGACAATTAATCATGTATTGTGTTGAGAAGCAATGATTTGATGTAAGATAGCAACTAATCATTTATCCATCGCTATTGTGCCTTGCCAAAGATTTTGCTATATAAGTGACTCTTTTTTTTTTTTTAATAATTTTTATTCAAATTTTTCCAAAAACAAACAAAACAAAGTCAAAAAGACATAACAATACATCAACAAAAAAATGAAAATAAAATAGTTGACTTCCGATTTGTCGCAGATCAGCTATAAGTATATAATATACATCAAACCTGTCCCTTAATGTATACATACAGAGTCCCTTTTCTCCATAGGCTGTCTTAATTAATCGTCAAACTATATAAGTGACTCTTGATGCCCAGTGAGGTGTTCAGACTGGTCAACGTTCTGTGCAAGACCCTGCAGTCTGTTCCACTTATTGGGTATGTGTGTAAGCTGAAAGTTACTCAATAAATTCTCCTTGTAAGCAAACCTAGACTCTGTCTTATTGTTTCCTTGGTATCTCTCAAACCTGAAAGCCCACAGCCGGGGCAATACAAGGTTTCTGTGCACACTCAAGGGCTGGTGGTCCCTCATATTGCTTAGACTGTTTGGGCTATGCTACTAGTTGCCAAAGTGCCTGGGCCAGGAGACAGGCTAAAGTTTTCAAGCAGGAGACTTGAAATTCAGCTGTCTGTTTCAAGGCAGGGAGAAACCCACATCCCTTGTCCTAGAAGACACACATGTGGATGGTGGCAAGCAGAGAGAAAGAGAGATATAGGACAGGTCACCTTTTGCTACTGAGCTACCCTATTGGGATGGTCTGGAACAAGGCAACACTCTCCATCACAAGGACAAGATACATTAGACTACTAGTGAAGAGGACCTGCCGGCAGCAAATGACCAAGAGATAAAAATGACCCCATTTTCTCTGAAAAATGAAATAGCAATGCATCAGGAATTCTGTTAAGGAGAAAGGCTGCTTCCTTTGTTATCCCCCATCAAAAACAAGAACACTACTTTAACATAGAGGGACAAAGTCTTAATCTTCTTTATCACTTTCCAAGGAGCAACCACAGGAAGAGGGGCCAAAACTCACCTTTCTATAGCCCTCTTCAGGCATTCTACTTACAATACAGTAGTAGCTCCTCCCCCTGGCATCCATGAGTCAGTAAACATCTGAAGGAAAGGAGCCTTTGCATGTACAGGTTTCTACACAGTTTGGAACCCTGAGAAATCAAGTTCCAGGTCATGTTGTAGCCAGGACATACAACAGCTCCTTCCCTTCAGGTCTTTGCATTGTATGCATGGGTGCTGGGGGAGGAGGCTACCTGACATGGTCCCACTCATGTCTTCTCTTTAACTGCATGTATAATCCCCGAAGAGAGCTAGAGTCTAACAATGAAGTGCATCAAACTATGTGAGAAATTGGTATTGAGGGAAGGAACCAGTCCTACACGTTCCTTTTTATATTTTCCTGAGAAAGTAAAGAGCATTTACAAATGATCCTAAGGGACATGTGGAACTAACTATGCTTAGTTATAATCATTAAACTCTGACCATGTCTGACCAGGAAGGTACACACTGTGGGCCATGTGATAAATCATTCAACAAGTGAGCACTCTGAACGAGATCAGCAACATACTGTCCAAATGCCTCTTTCCAGTGGACACAAGCCAACCTGTGTATTGCACAAGAAAAGGAAATGAGAATACAGTCATTGAATTAATTACATTGTACACATACTGCATAGTGTGGAAGCACTCTAAAAAGAACACAGTTTGGTAATAGTGAAGGGAAGACACTGAAAGAGTTGCTCACTGAGGTATAATTAGAGGAAAACAATGCCAACAGAATTATTGCAGTGGTGGCAATGTATCTCTTGTACTGCATATTAACTGTAGTATTCCTGTTAACAATGAACATAGGTAACTATGTTACCTGTTCCAAGACTGTATTTGCCGGGAAAACAGCCAAGGTCATAGATTCAACATTTCAAGCTTGGTTATTCTGTTCCCCCACCCCCCATATACTGTGCAAAATAGACACTCATGACTGTTCAGCATTGCTGTTAGCAGACAGCCACTCCCCACTAAGTATTAATCACCTGCACTATCAGTCACCTACTTTCCATACAGTACTGTTGTTTTAAAATGGAAGAATGAAGACAAGTATAGTAATATAAAAAGTAACAGAAATGAAGGTTACAAAGGCTCAGTAACTACTTCAGCAAATCAGGCAGAGCAGTCTTTCAAGGAAAACATTGCAAGACCCAAAACTACCATCACTGGAAAACTGGGAAGGTAAGAAGATATAGATAGAAGCAAGCATGTGTGGCACAATGTTAATGGAGATCTAAAATACATTCGATATATATAAAAAAACTTTAGTAGATTTAAAACATGCTCTTAAAAAAGAATCTCCCCTAGTTATACCTGCTCTTCCTAATAACCTAGGATAAAGGCTGCTATTCGTATATTTGTCAGATTCACAAAATGCAGCAGGACCAAGACAGGATATCAGTGATGCCTAGGTCCTCTTCCAAGATTGTATTTATTCATGCAGAGTTTGTCTTTTTAAAGTTGTTATTTCCCAGCAGGCAATACGTTTTCACTGGCACAAGACCTGAAGAAAGTCTTGTCAAACAACTGTAAAGTTGGATTAGAAAGCATTCATCCCCTTGGGTATCTGAAGCCTCCCATCATCAGCACTGCATACTGGGCACCAAAAACTTCAGGGAACACTGACACCCAAAGTCCATTTCAATGCCTTTAAACCGAGAGATAGGGAAACTGTGGTCTGTATATCACACTCTCTTACATAAAATGCATACAGTATTTAGCAGAATAAGTCTAGCAGCTCAACTCTCATTAGGGATTACTGATTGACTGGTAGAAAACCACACCTCTACCAGAGGGAAGCAGCTTTGTCATGAAACAATCCTTTAAAATGTCATAAAGCTGCCTCTCTCACCCTGATCCTGACATGATATATGAACAGTTCATGTGTAAGCAATGAATGATGCCTCTCATTACTGATTTATTAGATTTCATTCCCATTGTTCCTCTCATCCCACTATACAACATTTTATTCTCTCTTATTTGGATGCACTCAAATGTTGCAGTGATGAGGGTACCAGCAATACAATACTAAGTAGCTAGTGAAACCCCAAAGCATGTTTGTATTCCAAACTAAGGATCTCCTGTGAAATGACTAATTCTGTGCTACAGTTTGTGTTCAATAGTCTTCTACATCCTTTGAAAGAACATTATAGCTAATAATGGTGTTCCAGCTACATATTCTATTGCTGAATTCATATCAAACATCATGGTTAGAAACATGTAGTCATGACTCCAGAGGCCACAGCACCTGTCATTAGGAATGCTCAGAAGATCAAAAATGAAAAAGGTTGTATAACTGTAAGCTTAAACCATTGTTTAGGTTTTATTTATTTATTAGTTAAATTGGCTAGCTGCCCATTAGCTACCATTAACTACTGGGCTAAGTTCAAGGTTCTGGTTTTGGCGTACAAAGCTCTGTACAGCTTGTGACCAGGATACCTGAAAGATTGTTTTACACCTTATATATACCCAGTCGACACCATCCTCCTGCAGACACCATCTTATCAGGAGGTCCGGTCCATACAACACAGGATTTTTAGTGTGGCGACACCTAGTGTTTGGATTTCCTCCCCTTAAATATTAGACAGGAGCCATCTCTGTTATCTTTGCGGCACCTACTGAAGACCTTCCTCTTTCAGCAAGCCATTTAAGTAGAGACCTTATCCCAGTCTGCATCTGGGTTGGAATTGTTTTTTAAGATATTTTTAAAGCTTTTTAAAAATATGTTTTTAAAGATGTTTTGTTTTAATATATTTTAGTGTCTGTTTTTATTATGTTTTAGAGTGTTTTAGTGTTTTTGTTTGCCCTCCTGGGCTCCTACTGGGAGGAAGGGTGGGATGATTTGTTGTTGTTGTTGTTATTTATATAGCCAGGGTTCCAAACCAATGTTACAGCAACCACAGTTTGTCATGCTGGTGAACTGAGCTTGTGTAAAAACGTTTAAAATATTATATAAATTAAGAGACAGGAAGCTTCAAACAGAATGTACGCATGAGTTTATTTTAAAAATTCAGAACTGTTCAGTCAACTGTGCATAGATAAAGACTATATGGACCTCGTTTCTGGATGGGACAGCTTGACCACAGTCATTCAGGCAATGGTAACTTCAAATCTGAGCTACTGTCGTACACCCTACATGTGGGGCTTCTATTGTGCTTTAATCCAGAAACTGCAGTTAGTGCAAAATGCTGCAGCACAATTGCTGACAGGAATGAGAGTGTGTCAGCATATTACACCCTGTGATCTAAGATCTGCATTGGCTACCAGTTTGCTACTAAGCTGGTATATAAAACCCTTAATGGCTTGGGACCAGTTTACTGAAGGGATCACATTATCCCATATGTGCCAATTTGGTCACTTCGATCTACACAAGCTGCACTTCTACAAGTGCCACACAATGTCTGTTCCGCATTTGCGATGAGTCACTTATTTAGTATGGCAGCACCTGTATTTTGGAACCCCCTGCCTACTGACATTAGGCAGGCACCATCACTATAGTATTTTAGATGCCTGCTGAAAACTTTTCCGTTTCAGTGGGTATATCCAGACACATGATTTGGTTACATCTCTTCTCAAATTTGTTTTTGATGTTTTGTTGTGTTTTAATGCTTTTAGATTTTTTAAAGTTTTAAAATGTTTTAAATATGTTTTCATTTTATTCTAAATTATATTTAATTATATTTTTAATCACAGAAGTGTTTGCCACCCTTTGGGAGGAAAGGCAGGATATACATTTAATAAATAAATAAAATGTAATCCCTCTAATTCAACAAATGTGTTTGATAGGCTTCAAAATATGCTTCCTAGTCTCCTAATGCCCAGACGGATGCAAATCAAATGCTGTGGGAAGAAGAGACTGCATGTGATGTTTCAAAAATTGTTAGAGAGAGAAAGACAACTACTTATATGAAAGAAGGGCACTCCTGCAGACATGAAGAACAGTCCATTTAAGAATAAGTGGTTTGGAAAACATTCCAATTAAGAAATAGTTTCTTGGTTCACATGTCACTTGGTTGACATCATTTTTTTTCTCTAAAGCCTAAATCGCTGCTCATTCATTCCCACTGCCCTGCAATCATCCACTCCTTTGAGTATGATACTTGGTTACATTACTTTCTATTTCCTATGCTTACATGGCTTGCAATATTACCATATGGGCATATATACTGCAGTCCCCGCCCCAGGTGAGTATTGCGTGCATACTGAACATATGAGCTGAGAAAGACAAGACTGCTGCATAGTTATTTCTGCAGTGCTAAGGAGCTGCTCATTAAATGCTGAAAAATGGAAATGAGAGACAATAGAAAGATGTACTCTAGAACATACAGCACATTTCTCACAGCCTAGGGATAAGTAAGCAAACAGTAGTCAGAGATTAAATTCTAGAATGAATAATTATGGCTCTTCAATAATAAATGTAATTTCCTCATACCAAACTAGCCCCCTTCATGTGTTCTAAGTAAACACATGAGGGAGTGCAGTGGGGAAAAGCACACTAGCTCTATCTCCCATTCTGGTCACCTTCCAACTTGTTGAGGGTGACTGCAATGGGAAATCTTCTGTACTCATGGAGGTTCCTCATGCATTTTAGAACCCTGGAAAAATCAGAATTGTGAAACTTTCAGGGAGATTCCCCAAATACAGAAAACTCCCTACTGCAAACAGCCACCTTCCACGAGTTAGAGAGGAAATAAAACAGCAATGGTGGTGGACTTATTACACTCGACCCTACTCTACCCCCCCACATATCTTTACTTAACTCCTAATTAGAATGCATTAAGAGGGCTATAGTCCTCAGTATTCTAGTGTTTAAATGCCTTTTAAGAGCTTAGCTCCCCAGGGGGCCTACAACAAGTGCTCCCAGGTTTCATCTATGGTATGCTGTGACCTCGGGTCCATAGATTTTGGCTTGACTTACTAGACAAACCATTACCTGTGGTCACCACTTACTCTTCTCCAGTGCAGCTGATCTTCTAGGGCTATTGGGGCACAGCTGTCCCAACCACAATGTCAAGCAATTAAAAAAAAACAGCTCCCAAAAAAACTCAAAGCCACACACTCGCTCTTCTCCAACAGACATTTTATACTTCTATAAACTTCCAGAGGCTTGGGGAGGCATTTCTGTTAATCTCCTGTTTTCAGGTCTCTGCACTGCTTCACCTATCCAAAACTATAGATATATGTTTCAAAGCAGAAAAGTCATGTGACTTGGGGAAATTGCCTGCATTTGTAGACATGAATATCCGAGTTGTATCCCAGATTCGTTTTTCTTTCTGTTTTAGGTTGGGCTTTTTTCATTATTCCAAACCTGCCCACTCCCCCAATTCAAAATTAAGGGCAGGTAGGCTAGAGACAGACTTTTGTTTTGATTGTTCCTTATTTATCAATATTACATTTATATCCATTCCACCCTTTCTCCAAGGAGCTCAGGGTGGGATCCATGGGTCTCCTTTTCCCCATATTATCCTTGCAACAATCCTGTGAGGTAAGTTAGGCTGAGACACAGTGACTGGCCCAAAGTCACACTGTGAGTTTCATGGCTGATGCTGACGCTGGTCTCCCAGGTTCTAGTCCACTTAATATTTCTCCACTTTATTCTACACTGTGGAAAAAAGATGTAGAAGTTAATCAAATTGGGGAAGGGTACTCATTTTTTTCAATAGGTCTGGAAATTTATGGGATCGCTTGTAAACAGTCCTGTGTGGCACTTTTAAGACCAACCAATTCAGCTGCAATATCCTACATACGTATAAAAGAGCAATCCACATGGAATTCAGTGAGGCATCCTTCTGAGTAATGTACAGTTATTGTAACATGATTAGAAATTGTGACAGCAGTGACCCCTTCTGATCTAAATTAAGACACTTAGGTGCTAAGTTTTTAAGTGTTCACTGGTTCTTCAAAAATGAGGACGACAGGGAGAAAACCAGAAGAGGTGCAAGCCACACAACTTTTCCCAGCAGAGAAGTAACTATGACAGCAGGGATCCTATCTGAACCAAAGTAAGACACTTCAGTTTAGGTAAAACTGCAATGCTTAAGTGTCCACAGTATCTTTGCACAGGAGGAAGATGGGAAGAAAACCAGAACTTGGCCATGCCCCCATGACAACTCCTCGTTGGGCACATTCCTGTGACCTCCTAGGTGCCTCACTAGATCCAGCGGGCACCAGCTCACACTGCCCCTCCCTTCCCCAAGCCTTTTGCATTAGATGAAACTTGGTGAAGGGATGACTATTTGTCTTTGCAAAACAATCCATGGAGAGGGAAAGAAACCACCTCTTCTTTCAAGGAAGGTCAGTTTTCTTTCCTTGTCCTTGTTCTGTTCCAGGGTGGGGGGTAGTAGCTACAACACAGAAGTAATACTGGCAATTTCTGCAAAAGCCCTTCTTGAAAGAGCGAAACAGTGTTTTCTCTCCTGCATACTGGGACCCCTCCTTCCCATTCCCAAGTTATCCTCTGAGCTTCTCCTGCTGCTTTTTGCAAAAGCCCACTTCATAGGCAGAGCTTGGAAGTAACTCGTTATTTTTAACGAGTTACTTGTAATTAGTTACAATTTTAAATAACGAGTGGGTAATTCCATTACATTTGGCAAGTAACGGAACGACTAGTAATTTCTCTACTTTTCAGCTGCAACTTTAACGTTTCCACGTTAGGTTGGACGTTACTTGGGGGCGGGAACAAGGGGAAGTCAGCTCCTGGCTGTGATTGGTTAACACAAGACATGTGCCTCACACTGATTGGACCTCTGCGCAGACTCTCTCTTCCCTCGTGATCTGTGTTAGGAGGCACGAGGGAAGAGGTGAATAGGCAGGGCCTGCTAGCGTCTGAGAGGAAAAAATGGACGCCGGAGGAAAAACCCAGGGCAAGGACAATGAAGGAGAAGGCAGCAGCAGAATGGCGAAGAGCTGTGGAGGTGAGTGACGATGATTTGTGTGTGTGTGTGTGTGTGTGCACCCCCCGCGGCCCCTTCCACCCCCGTGGCATTTTTGCCCCCCCGCCCCCCCGCGGCCCCTTCTGCCCCTCCCACTGCCTCTCCTTGCCTTGCTGCCGCCCCCCCCATCAATCACAAGGCACTTCTGAAACTTCGGCCTACTCAGAGCTTGGAAAAGTTACTTTTTTGAACTACAACTCCCATCAGCCCTAGGCAACATGGCCACTGGATTAGGCTGATGGGAGCTGTAGTTCAAAAAAGTAACTTTTCCAAGCTCTGGCTACTTCTCTTCCTTCCCCCCCTTTTTGAACTCTCCCCCTTGTTCCCATGCATACCTGTGTGCTGTATTTATCCAGACAGAGCACTCCTGCCTTTTAAAATGCCGGCTAGATTTTTATTGTATATTTATTTGAACTCCATCTTTCTTTTTATTTGTATTTTTGTCCTGTTTAATCACAAGACTGAATTGTATGTGGGACAAAAACTGTCTCAGTAATAATAATAATAATAATAAAAATAAAAAATCATTAGGCGTATAATAAATGGCTTAAGGCTGATTTTTTTTGTTCCTGGCAGAGATGAGGTGAGAAGTAGGGTCCTTGCAGCTCCTTCTCTCAGTCCTCCAGCTCTCAAACTCATGTTCTGTGAGAAAGAGAGAGATTCCCAGTCCCAGAGAGAGATAGACTGTTGACAATCTCTGCTAATATCTATACAAATGTACATAACATGCATCACCTGAACTCACATGATCTAGAGTTACCTTAGATCTTGCAAGATTTGCAAATGAGAAGCAATAGGGTTTTATATTAGTTCTGATTGTCTGTTGGGCTATCATAGGTTATATGTTTTTTTCATTTTCTATGGCAAAAACTCCAACTTCAGTGGAATTTATGTGATGTGTTCTAATCATTTGAATTTGGCTAATGAATGCTTTATTCTTTCATCAGAACTTTAGCAGTAGTACTAAAATGTTAATAAAAATAAAAGAGAAAGAAAAAATACGTTACATACATCATTCAGCTGTATTGCTAATTATAGATATAGATATAAAAGATAAACGGCATTTTGTCAAAAGTATTTTTGTCTACATTTTATACCTCATCCTTGGTTTTCCAAGCTTGGCATGGACTGCTTCTCATACAGAATTAATTTGAAATGCTGCATATTTATTATCATAATCATCATATTCGAAATAAAAAATATATGTACCGCCTTCAAGTTGATTCCAACTTATGGTGACCCTATGAATAGGGTTTTCATGAGGCTGAGAGGCAGTGACTGGCCCAAGGTCACCCAGTGAGCTTCATGGCTATGTGGGGATTTGAACCCTAGTCTCATTTTGTTCTCACAACAACCCTGTGAGATAGTAGGTTAGACTGGCCCAGGCAGGGTTATTCAGTGAGCAAAAATGATGCAAATAGGATCTCTTTTAATTGTGCTATCAACCTGCTTACTTCCACTCTGACTGGGGGATCTTGCAGCATGGGGAAGAGATGGGGGCACATCACAGCTGAAGTTCACCCATATAGGAGCATTATCTCTTGTTTATTACAGAGACGCCTGTTGCAGGTTTTGCTGCTGAGAGCAGCAGTCAGTGCGGCCACTTGAGTCACAGCTCGTTGATCCTGAGGAGGCAAAACTAGAAAGTGAGGTTCAGAAAGGAGGCCCTGTGCATGAGGAGGAGGAGGGCATGAAGCAGTGCCAGTTGCCCACAGCCACATCTGCAGAACAGCAAGTACCATGGTTTGGCTTTGAGAAAGCTTGTACATTTGTGAGCCAGAGTGGGAAAAATGTTGTTGTATGATGCAATTACTGCCTTCCAAGGATAAAAAATCTGAGATCAGCTGTTTCCTCCTCATCCAGTGTGAAGAAACATTTTGAGGTAAGCCTTTGTCATGCTGGTCCTCAAAGAGTGTCCATTGTCTATTTATGTTTAAATTGTGAAGTTCCTCTTCCATTTTTTCTTGGATTCATGCTTTGTTCTTCTTCCTCAGAGGGCACACCCTGAGAAGCTGAGAGCAATTGAAGAAGCAATAAAGGCAAGGAGACGTGGCCTTCCTGAACCATTGCATGACACCCCTCCTCCCAAAATGCTGAAGCAGCAGCAGACAACCCTTGAGAGGTGGGGATCTGGCAGGGAGCCTGTCACCCAGAGCAATCTCGACAGGAGAATCATTGATTTCATTGTAGAGGAGACATTACCACTTCAGACTGTGGACAAACCATCATTCATTAATCTGGTTCGCATTGGACTCCCCAAAGATCTCACCATCATATGTGCCAAGACTCTGAGAGACAGAATTGAGAAGAGAGCATGCCACATGAGAGAAACTCTTGCAAACCGAATGGGTGCTGTGGCATATATAGCAACCACTGCAGATTGTTGGACCAATGGCAAGAAGAGTTACTTTGGGTAACAGCCCACTGGATCAACCCAACTACCCTGAAACGTGAGGTCGGGGCCTTGGCTTGTAAGCGTCTGAAGGGGCGCCATACATACGATGTCCTTTCAAAAGCACTGTATGATGTACATGTGCAGTACAGGATCCACAACAAAGTTATGTGCACTACTACAGACAGTGGCTCCAACTTTGTGAAAGCGTTCAGAGTTTTCATGGCCAAAGAACCAGTGGAAGCTGCAGGCACCAGTGACGATGATGGTGATAACCAGGAGGAGGAGGAGGCTGAGGTGGAGTTTGTGCCTATCTGTGAGATCCTGGACACAGGACCTGAGGCAGAGGAAGAAGCTGCAGACTCAGGAGAGGATTTTGTTTTACCACCACACCAGAGATGTGCTAGCCACACCCTCAACCTTGTGGCAACAGAAGACATAGAGGCCATGCTTTCTGACTCCTCCAAAAGTAGTCTTCTTGGTCCTTTCAAGAAACAGTTTCATTCCTTGATGGGAAAGTGCAGCAAGTTGTGGTCCAAGCAGAACCAGTCAGCACAGATTGCTGAGTATATCCATGCGCAATGTGGTGTGTATCTGAAGGTACCGAATAAGACCAGGTGGAATTCCACCTTTGATGCGTTGAAGCAACTACATGAGCTCCTGTCAACTGTGCCACTAAAAATGCATGCCATAATGGACCGCTGCTCCTTGTCCAGGATCACAGCTGCTGAGATTGAAGTGGTACAGGAATACACAGAGATTATGGAGCCACTAGCCCAGTCCCTAGATATCCTGCAACGGGAGAACGGCATGTTCATGGGGTATTTGCTACCAACGCTCTGCAATCTGGACCGCAAGTTAGAAGGACTGGAAAACAAACCTGAGAGGTACACATACTGTTTTCAGCTGCTGAGAGGTGTGCGCGAAGCCCTAAGAAAGCGGTTTGCAGCTATCTGGGAGGACAAGAGGCTTCTTCTGGCAGCCTGCCTACACCCTCGCTTCAAACTAGATTGGCTGGAATCGTGTCAGGCCACCACCCATACCAACAAGTAAGAACATTAGGGAAGCCCTTTGGGTGGATTACTCCAAGGGAAATGTTGTCTCAAGGGAGGCATCAGAGGGCTTAAGGTGGTAGGCAGGGTCTGGGCCTTTTCTTCCTGGGGCTCCTCATCACAACCTTGGGTTGCTGCAGGTAATCCTTAAGGGTCTGCTGTGCTGCCCCATGAGTGTGGTGACTTGGTCACCTTCCTACCTTCCATGTCATCATCCACAGGCTCAGGCTGGACCCTGAACCAGGGGACATGACAAGCATCAGGAAATGAAGAGCAGATGATGGTTTCCTAACATATGTGTTAACATATCCTCTCTCTTTCTTAGATACACAATGGAAGCCTTGTTGAAAGCTGAAATAAAGATGGGTGTACTTAATGAGGACAGTGATCAGTCTTCAGATAAAGACCAGGAAGGAGATGACTTAGAAGATGACTTCTTTAACTTTCTGCCCCAGGGCAAGAAGTCAGCAGTGGACACTGCTGAGGAGGAACTGGTGAGGTACCTGAGGTCTCCCAGCAGGGAAGTGTCATCACTCCATGGCTTTCCACGTGTGCTGCGGTGTTTTTTGCAGCACAACACAGGCATGCCTTCAAGTGCCGCAGTAGAACGCCTGTTCAGTACTGGTGGCAACGTAATGACTGTAAAAAGACATTCCTTGTCTGACATGCTCTTTGAGCATCTTGTTCTTTTGAGACATAACAGAAACATATTATAAAAGCATTTCAAGTGTAAAATTTGATTTCAAGAGTTGGGGTATCTTCATTGCTTGGGGGGATGTGAGATTCTGTTATGCCATTATGTTAATCTTATGGATAATTTTTTTTATTCTACTACCCCCTGTGTGTGTGTGTTTATTTTTAATATTGTTTTAGGCTTCTTAGATGTGCAGCAGCCGAGGCCAGCACCTTGTAGGAGTTTTTTAAAAAAAGTAACTGAGATGTAATTGTAGTGATTACTTTTGAGAAAAAGTAAAGTAATCAGTTACTTTCAGAGCAATTGTAACGGTAATTACTACTTTTTTTGGGCCAAGTAATTGTAACTGTAATTACTTTTTAAAAGTAATCTTCCAAGCTCTATTCATAGGAGAGAACCCATCCGGCCTTTAGACCATGGAAAACTTTGTGTGTACTTATGAAAGAGGTGTGATTTCTCTCATTTCATTTCCAACAAAAGCCCAATGGAATATGATTGGCAAGCCCCAAATATGCATGGTCTTTTGTGGGCAGCTGTGTTAGGTTGAATCTACTGGGATAGAAGGAATGCCTGAAAAAAATGTAAGATTTAGATTAACATTATCAAGAGTTTAACTGACAGACGGTACACTAATGTAAACTGTATGATGATATTTGACTTTGTATTTCACCTTTCATTGTAAATAAGTTACTGTTGTTTTTGGGGGGGGAAGGCCAATGGAAAATGAGGGGGGGAAACAACCATTTTTGAAATATGGGGTGAGTTCTTTCCCCTACCATGGAGATTTACAGAAGGCGGCAGCATGGTGGGAAAAATCACCCCTTCCCCCAAGCTGTCTCCCAGAAGGAAGACTTTTGCTGTGTCAGGCACTTGTCACTGGCAAGAAGTTGGAAGAATTTACAGAACCTTAAATGTGATACTGGTACTACAAAAGCTATGAAATCAACAATACAATAGAACAACAAAAGACATGTTTTTCAACATGGAAATTATCAACCCTTATTCCTATGCAGCATGTGTACATGAAACTGAAATCAACTGTACTTTTGTGAAAGTCTGACATCTCCCCATTCATCTTTCAACCTGTGTGTTAAGGAGGAAGGGAAACCACCTGCAAAATGCAAGACCTGAACATGGCATTAAAAGAAAAAAAAGAGTCAAGCTGCTACTATCACAAATGACAAGTGTGTTTTCCTTATATCTCAGTTATACCTTACAACCTTTATATACCTTGTTCACCAAGGGAACTGTCCTCCACTAATAGACTGATTTAAGATAAACCTGGATTGTAATAGAAGATACACCTCAATGAATTATGTACCTCACAAAAGGAAGTGCCTTTTATAATGAAGATTTTTGCTGACAGTAAATGGAAAGGCCTTTGAAAAAGGGCGCCTTCCATCTGCTATCTCAGGAATGCCATTCCTTTGCTACTGAAGTTTCTCACTCTCTTTCCAGCCTTTAAATGACCTTGTGAGATACCTAAAGGGGATACAGAATGTGCAGACTCTTGGGAGAGTTTTCAGTATTTTATTTTTTTAACTGAATTTGCCGAAGGAATCAAGTTACTGCTAGTTGATTTTCAAATCCATTCAGTCATTAATGTGCTGAAATGTACACTCCAAGTCATTATGATCCGATTCATCACACACACACACACACACACACACACACACACACACACACACACACACACACACACACACACTTTACAGCACAGAAGGAAAACTATATTCATTCTGTTGGTTGCCAAAGCTTACATACCTAAAGGCAAAAGCTTTATTGAGGCAGGGGGGGGATTAATGGTGTGAGAGAAACCAAGCAAATTTTATAGCATTAGTCTATTTTTAAGACAAAGCAAAAATTAAGAAAAGGTTCAGCATACTGCAAATATATCTCCTCCAGCTGCAGAAAAAAAGTAAAAACCACATCTCAGGATTCTGCTCCAAGACACAGCACCTTTATATCAATGTTGCTTTGCATTTTCCAATTCCCCACCTTTAGGGGGAGTTAAACTTTAACCTGGAATGGTTTTTTTTGTACCATTTCAGCTATTTTTCTTGTAGAGTATGGAATCTCCATCCTGTCTAGGATATGGACATAGCAATGCTCTCATTAATAGTGCTTTTCTGTTCTTCCTTCATACTGCACTCTTATTTGTAAGCCGGTTGTGCACATGAGAAGGTTTTGTCTAACTGGAATGTGCCCTTGAACTGTGATAATGCCTCTTGCCTGCGTAAATGGAGGAGGGAGATACGTGTATAGCTGTGTGTATATATACACAGAACCCTCTGACTTTTATATGATTGAAATGTAGTCACATCGATTGCTCTGCCCATTTTTCCCTCTGCCCCCCTCCACCACTGGAACGTGGCCCTGGAAGACTGCTCATGAAGGAATGTGGCCTTTGGGTTGAAAAAGTTTCACCATCCCTGCCCTAGAACCTCAAACATACCCAAGCAACCCAAATGGAACTGGTGCTGGTGGCAGCAGTTGGGGGGCAGGAGAGAGAAAAGAGTTAGAAGCTTGGCAGACCGAATTTGATGCATATGCTGCTTATTTAGAATTACGAAATACATCACTTAGAACAGAAAGGATTTCTACCCAAAAGTGAAGAGGCTTGACAGGTCTGATATGGTATGGCAGGACATGGAATAATATGTATATTTTTATGCCCAGATAAAATTTGCATAGAACTATGATGGTGAAAAGTAGGTATCTAAACAAATTCTTAAACCTGCCTGAAGGAGAATGATGATCAGGATCTTTCTCCTATTGACAAGCTCTTTATTAGATCAGTTTCAGTGTCTGTGGTTTTTAATGATGAACAATCACCAAAAGCTGTTGTATGCATATTTTAGCAATCATAAGAATTAAACACTGCAAGTATTAAAACCACAAATATTTGCTGTTGCACCTTAGCTGCAACTGCTACAATTATTAAGCCTTTACAAATCACATACCCCATACAAACAAATCAGCATACCCCATACAGTAGTCCTCCCTTTCCTTTAGCTCAAATGAAGCACTGTTTCAAGTATTCCGGAATTATGGATAATGGGTATTTCACGCAGTAAGATTTCCTATGCAGTAAAACAGGCTTGAAAACAACTGAGACATGTAAGAACTGCCTCCAGTTGAGACTGATCTGTGAGCATTCAATTACTCAGGAATTTTGTAAGCAGTGCTCTGAGCTGAAATGTCTCCCTTTGCAGGAAAGGAAAGAGAACCAACTATGTGCATCACTTTGAGAGCAAAGATGTTCTACTCTCAAGGCTGCATGTTAGGCTATTTTCGTGGTGCAGTAAAAAGGTCAGGGAGATTAAAGAAAGAGAAAAACTCCCACATATTGCTCCAGAATGCAGCTCGGTATTACAGCGCTCCAAGTGCCTAAACTGACAGAAAAGAATTTAACACACCATTTAAAAACTGTTACAGGATTGACAGAACAAAAATATTTTGGCCCCCCACCTAAAAATGAACGTTTGGACCTCAGCCAGCATGCTGCCATCCTAAAAGCCTTGTTTCATGGCTTTGTCAAATGTGTAGAGTTCTTCTCGCACAACAGAACTTCCTTTTTCACCCCCCACCAGCAATCACCCAATTTTAAGTCCTTTGTAATTGCAAGAAACTTTGCTGACAGATTAAATGGGGGGGGGCATTGCTTTACACCAGGGGACATTACTGACTTATGTCAGATAGCAGGCTAAAGGGGCAGGGGGAACAGGTGTATAATATGCAGAAGACAAGACTACTCAGCCTCTATGAACTATTTTATCCAGAAGTGAAAACTGGGGGAAAAAGTTTACTCTTCCATTATTTACAAGGAACTCTGTTTGGTGATGCTCTCTAAATTATATAAATACATTAGGAAAGTTGTTCCAATCAATTAGAGCACTCTTGGGCCCAAACTGAAACCTATAGCTCCAAACTGGATATTTAGCTTCCTCCCCGTTTATGCAGTTATGTTTTTTCTCCCCTCGATGAAAGTTGCTCATTACTCGATGGCCAACATCACTAAAAAATTTACTACAATCAGAGACTACCTTATTTATTCACAGCAGATGATAATAACCACCCTCTCAAGCCCATAGAATATTGTATCAGAATTAAAATGCAAACATGGCCAAGCTTCAAAAGGTCCATAAGAAAGGGCCAACAGAACTTCAGACATCCCAGTTATGTAATTTGCCATTTCCAGTGTTAAAAATTCAGACTTATTGGACAAGAGTCAAAATTCTGCTATGGCACATGGTTTTGAAATATTTATTAAACTATTACCTTCAAACATTCCCGCTCCATGCCCGGTACTTACCGGGCCAAAGGAGGGGGCTTTGCAGCCGCAGCTGATGCTGAAGCTGCCATGTTGGGGGGTGCATGCATGTCATGGCAAAGAAGTGCAGGAAAAGGTTAAAAGGGAAAGGCAGCTAGGTGACACCTTTAGGCACCTTTGGGGGTGATAGGCGGTCCAGAGGCCTGCAGCTCAGGGCTATACGGCCCGGGGGCAGAATACAGACCACTTTTGGGGCCAACATGCCTCATCCGCTCGGGGTTTCAGGGCCCCGGGGGGCAGTGAAATGGGTTGGACCCCCTACACATCCTCTGGGTGTGGCCTGAGCTGGGGTCTGGCACAGGGCAGCCCCTGGCTCAGGCAGGGTTGGTTGCCCTATAGCTCATCAGGATGCTCCCGCACTTAATTTCCCCTCTGCTGGTTCATTATGCTAATTGGATTCTGTTTAATAAAGTGGCCCATGATTCAACCCAACAAACGGTGTCTGTGCTTCATTTTGGTGGTAGGCTGCAATCCCAGTTAAACACTAATGCAACAAGTTTCCTACCTCTGGAGACTATGAAAATTTATGGCATGAATCACCAATTTATAAAATTCATTTTTGCAGAGTTTAAGGTGTTAACTGCCAGAAGAGCACATGAGAAACTGCAAGTGATTGTTAAAAATGGTTTGCCATCAATAACTCCTTTTGTTTGATGCAGTTTGTCATTTTTCTGGACAGATGAAAGCTTTAGGCTGCAGACAACAAACCAGATCTTTAGGCTTTTGTTTATTAGAGGCCTGGGCTTATTCATGCAGTTTTGAGAATCTTAAACTGCAGGAGAAAATCTCTTGAACCGTTTTATGCTAGGCTACTGGACTGCAAGGATGAAAACACAGCCTTTTTTATATATATAAAGATCCAACTACGTGTGTGCGTGCGTGCGTGCGTGAGAGAGAGAGAGAGAGAGAGAGACATAACCAAACAGAGGTTTTTATTGTATTAACAAAACTTTTCAGCTTCCGCCTTCATCAGCTGCTAACAAGGTGGCAGTTATAGAGCTTGGAGGATGGAATGCTCAGAGGGGCTTCATTTGCAGAAGCTAAGTAGTGCTGGTACTGTCCTCCAGGTTCAGGCCATGTGGTGCCAATGTGTCCAGAGAGTAAATCCAAAAGTTCTCCCTTTTAGTCAATGCTGCTGGATCTGCTGGCATCTCTATCGCTGTAATGGAAAAGTCCAACAGGCTGTGACCCTCGATGTTAAAATGCTTTGCAACTGGTTGCTCCACTTTTTTTGTCAAAATTGCTGACTTGTGTTTCCTGAAGCGCGTGCGTAGGTCAGTTGTGGTCTTTCCTACGTATTGGATATGACATCCTGGTCTTTTGCACTCGATGATGTAAACTATATTGCAGGACCTGCAGGTGATGTTCTGTTTGATGTAATATGTCCTGCCTGTCCTAGTGCTTGTAAAAGTGGTTGTCTCCCTGAGGTACACACAGGTGATACAGCATTTGGAGTGACAAGGATGAGACCCAGGATTGGTGATAGGTGGCTTAAGCGCAGCTCTCACCAACAGTCTGCGCAAATTAGGAGGTTGGCGAAATGCTATAACAGGAGGCCTGCTGATGGCTCTGGTAAGATGTTCAGAGTTTGCCAGCAATGGGTAGCTCTCCCTGATTGCTCGGTGATAGTTAGGAGATGCTGGATGGAAATCTACCACAAATGGAATCCGTTGCTCTCTGCTCTTTGACACCTCAGTATGATGTAGGAGGTTTTCTCTGGACAGAATGGAGGCTCGGTGGATGTTGCACTTGATAATATGCGGAGAATATCCTCTTAGAAGAAGGTGTTCTTTAAGTTCACTGATCCTTCTCTGGTATTTATCTTCAGTGTTGCAAATAAGTTTGATTCTCAGAGCTAAACTATACACAATGTTCTTCTTTATATGCCTAGGATGGCAGGATTTCCAGTTTAAATAGGTGTGGGCATCAGTGGGTTTGCTGTAGAGATCAGTGGCTATTTTGTTGTTTTCAATGGTAAGAAGGACATCCAGAAAAGGGATGTGCGGGTTGTCATTTGTACTATTAAATGTAAACTTAATAGATGGATGGATAGAGTTGATGTAATTTTTAAATTGTTCTAAACTCTCTTTATCATTCATCCAGACCATAAAGATGTCGTCAATGTATAGCCACCATATAAGTGGTTTGTTGATGGCCTTTTTGAGGATCTCTTGTTCCAGTTTACCCATAAAGAGATTCGCATATGATGGAGCCATGCGAGTCCCCATAGCTGTGCCTTGTAGTTGCAGGTAGTGTTCTCCATTGAATGTAAAGTTGTTACAAGTCAGGACTAGCATAGTTAAAGTTGTGAGAACCTCTGTTGGAGGATTGTTCATATATATATAAAAAGATCCAACTACCATCACAACTCATTTGTACCAAAAGTGGTTGAGAATATGCATGTACAGTACCGCAGACAAATTAAGACTTAAACACAGTTATTACTATCAGACCATCTTCAACTGAAGCAAAGTTAACACATAAGTATTAAGCAAATTTTTTGCTAAACACCATTAGACACAAGGTCTTTTCAAAACACAGCTATAAATAGCACTCTACAGAAAGCTGGGCCAGATGAGATTTTGAGTGACTAACTTTAACCCAAGAAGCTAACACATTGCTAGGGAAGTTAGTGATGTCTGCATGCCAAACTAGCAAGTCTGATTTTACAAAAAAAGTTTTCATAGAAGTTTAAGGCAATTAATTGGTCTCACAATTCACCTAATACTGAAGGAAACTGAGATTTCTCCTTGCAACTAATTCTACTCAGCATGAAACAGGTAGCTTGCCTAATTGATTTCACAGAATCTTCTCTTCAGTAAGTATAGCAGCAGAGCACTGAGGAAGGAGAGGAAGAGAATTACTGAATGAATCTGTGGTATTTCATTACTAAATGACTGCTGACAGCTGGGCAGCCCCATTCATTGCTCACGACATTCTGCCAGAAGGCCCAACAGCATTTTATAGCAGGGACAATTGGGACATTTTTTACTGCATTACTTTATTGCTTTCCCCCCCAGGATCTCTTAATAGATGAAATAGGTACTGCATACCATTACTGCACTCCATATCTGAATGACTCTGTAGACAGATACAAGACACAGATTTGATGTTAATATCTGCTATAGCAATCATTAATATATAAAATACATTGCAGTGTTTCTTAGATGACCTGCAGAATTGGACGGGCTTTCTATTTACAAGGTGCTGATTTAACATTTACTGGCACCTCTTCTTGCGACATATTTTCAGGGGAATATATATGCTTTTAGTTAAATGGGTATAGGCATGTTACATATTTATATACGGCAAGGCAGAATACAAATTTCACTGGCACCTCCGCTTAGCATGACATATTTTCAGGGGAATATATGTGCTTTTAGTTAAATGGGCATAGGCATGTTACATATTTATATACGGCAAGGCAGAATACAAAAGTATATAACTATTCTGTAGATAAGCAAGATATTTGTGCAAGCAATTCAGGACCTACATCTGTCTGAATATCAGAGAGGATCTTGCTGCTCACAGAAGGCAACCAAAAAAAAACTATTTAGGTAAGGTAAGGAGAGCTAATGCTTTGATTCTACACAAGGAATAGAGAACATATGACCCCCCAGATAATAGATTACAGTTCCCGTCATCTCTGGCCTTTGGCTATGCTGGCTGAAGCTAATGGGAGCTGGAATCCAAAAACATCTGGAGGGCCACAGTTCCCCCATCCCTGTACTACACACTGTCTTACTGTTATAAACAATAAAATGGGTCTATATAACTTTGTATACCAAAAGCACAATCTCGTGGCTTACCCTTACTACACACCACATTTCTCTTAAAAACTATTTCACTCTTCCACTCTGTGTATTTTTTAAATTCATTTCCAGACCGCCAACTCATATAAAAATATATCTACACAATGTACAACATCACAATTAAAATTAAAAAACAATAACAAATAAAATAAAAATAAAATACATTAAAGAAACAGAAGTACAAAATGGGTCATCTGATATAAAAGATATAAAAGGTTGAAAATGAGGGGAGCATCAAGAAGGGTAGGAGACACCCTTCTGATGGAGCCCACCTATCTTTGCCAAATATACAGTGCCTTGCAGCAGACCCCTGACCAGTGCTCTCATATTACTGAATTACAAATGGCACACTGTAATTTTGTTCTGTATGATATTTTATTTTGAAACACAAAATCAAAATCAATTATTGTAAAGTGACATTGGTTTTATGTTGGGAAATGTTTGTAAGAAACATAAAAAACTGAAACATGTTGCTTGCATAAGTATTCAACCCACACACATTAATATTTGGTAGAGCCACCTTTCACTGCAATAACAGCTTAAAGTCTTTGGGGGTAGGTATGTACCAGCTTTGCACACAGTGTTGGAGGGATTTTGGCCCATTCTTCTTGGCAGATTCACTCCAGGTCATTCAGGTTGGTTGGACGTTGCTTGTGGACTGCAATTTTCAAAAAGCACCACAGATTCTCAATGGGACTGAGATCAGGACTTTGACTGGGCCACTGTAGGACATTCACCTTTTTGTTCTTGAGCCACTCCAGTGTTGCTTTGGCCTTGTGCTTGGGATCATTGTCCTGCTGAAAAGTGAATTTCCTTTCAAACTTCAGTTTTTTAGTGGACTGAAACAGGTTCTCTTGCAGTGTTTCCCTGTATTTTGCTCCATCCATTCTTCCTTTAATTTTAACAAGATGCCCAGTCCCTGCTGATGGGAAGCATCCCCACAGCATGATGCTGCCACCACCATACTTCACTGTAGGGGTGGTATGTCTTGAGGCATGGGCAGTGTTAGGTTTGCGCCACACATAGGACTTTGAGTTTTGGCCAAAAAGCTCGATCTTAGTCTCATCTGACCACAAAACCTTTTCCCACATCACAGCTCTTATGCTTTCTGGCAAACTCCAGACATGCTTTCAGATGGTATTTTTTGAGTAACGGCTTCTTTCTTGCCACCCTCCCATACAGGCCAGTGTTATGCAGAGCTCTTGATATGATTGACTGGTGCACCATTACGCCACTCCCAGCCACTGAATTTTGTAGCTCCTTCAAAGTGATTGTTGGCCTCTCTGTGGCTTCTCTTAAAAGTCTCCTTGTTCAAGTGCTGAGTTTTGAGGGACGGCCTTTTCTTGGCAGTGCCTGGGTGGTGTGATGCAGCTTCCACTTCCTGATTGCTGCATTGTTATTGTTTAATTGTACTATTTTAAACTGAGGTGATTTATTAAGTGTATGTTTGAACGGTTTTAATATTGTAAATAGTTTAATTCTATTTATTTTAGATTATTGTATGTTCTTAATTATATGTATTTTTATCTGGAAGCCGCCTTGAGTTCCAGTATGGAAAATAGGGCGGGGTAAAAATAAATAAATAAATACATACATACATACATACTCCAATTGTGCTCGCTGGGATATCCAAACACTTGGATATTATTTTGTACCCTTTTCCAAATCTATTCATTTATATTACATTATCTCTCACTTCTGTAGAATGTTCTTTGGTCTTCATTTTCCTTCAGATCCACAGCCTGACCAATGATCCTTCCACAGTGGGTTTTTAACCTGACAATGTGACCGCAACTTTAATGGTTCACAGGTGGAGGCCAATGGTAAGTTAATTATGCTCTCGATAGGGCAATTTCTTCCATCTGTGTAAACTGGGAGCTTTCATAGCACAGGGATTGAATGCTTATGCAGGCAACATGTTTCCGTTTTTTATGTTTCTTACAAACATTTCCCAACATAAAACCAATGTCACCTTACAATAATTGATTTTGAGTTTCAGTGTTTCAAAATAAAATATCATACAGAACAAAATTACAATGTACCATTTGTAATTCAGTAATAATGGAGCATTGGTCAGACTACTTTTGCAAGGCACTGTACACACACACATATATATATTTAAACGCTTGCTCAAAAAGATACATTTTTCCAAGACATCTGAAAGAAATAATTGATAAGGGCAGAGAGAAAAATATTTCAAAGTGCTGGGGCTATTTTTGGCTCACTGCACCATGGAGCATGGTGCTACAAGTAAAATTTCACCATATGATCTGAGTCAGGGTTTTCTAAAGTGGCCAATATTGACCCCCTCCTGGGTAAATGGGGCTGTGCAGCAGGTGAATAAAGATGTAGGGGTCAAAAGGAGCCTAAGTATGCAAGTTTGAGAGGTACAGTTAAAAAAATTAATTAAGAATTATGGGTCTTAGAAATAAAGGGCATGGACATGTACAGAGTGCACCTCCCTGTCATGAATATCGTGAAACGTTCCTGGAGTGATGATGAAGAAGACAAAAATACAGGATGGGACCCAGGGCAGGGTCCTAGTGCTTTGCTACAATGAAGTGTTGAAACAGAAGGCTTCAGCACTTTTGACAGTGACAGCTCCTCCCCTTTAGCTCTAGTTACAACAGAGGCAATGCTGGGTCATCAAGTGTCAGCCCCTTCTCCTCCCCTCTTTGCCCCAGCCTCAGCTGCCCCGCACACCTTCTCTAGGAGGAGGAGGATCTCGATGAGGTGCTGCTGTCACCATTGTCCCAAACACACAGACAACTGCGCTGGCAGGCTCTGCTGGCCCCCACTTTTCCAACTAGGAGGAGTGCTCACATGTGCGTGCATTCCAGTTCTGTGACACCTTCTTAATGCAAGTAGAAAGAGTCTGCTCAACCGACTTATGGGTTGTAAGGGGATGTGTCTAATTACTGCGACAATGTCTAAGCTTTGAGTTATCATGTGTAGTTATGCTGTATCAGAGCTTGGAAGAATACGTTTAAAAAGTAATAAATTACAGTTACGGTTACATGGCCCAAAAAGTAGTAATTACAGTTACAATTACAATTGCTCTGAAAGTAACTGATTACTTTTTCTCAAAAGTAATCACTACAGTTACATTTCAGTTACTGTAAAAAAAAACACCTACAAGGTGCTGGCCTTGGCTGCTGCACATCTACGTAGCCTAAAACAACATTAAAAATAAACACACACATACAGAGGTAGTAGAATAATTCTTTTTATCCATGATAGTAATGGTGGTCTCTCCGCTGGTAAGGGAGGTGGGGAGGGAGGCAGAGGCCACTACTCAGATCTTTGCACGTCAAACCAAGTGCACCCCCCCCAGCCAGCAAGCATAATCTCTCTCACTTAACCACCTCCTGGACCCTGCCCTGCCACCAACTAAGGGACACTCACCCAAGCAAACATTTTCCCCTGAGATGCAAACAAGTTAAAATACTGCAAATGTGGCACAGTAGCCAGAGACTGTGGTGGAGGCCACTTTGTGTGCCTTTCACCTCCACAGTTATATATCTCCATTCTGCTGCTGCCTCCTTCTCCTCCTTTATCCATGTTCTTGCCCTCTGGCTCCTTTTTCCCTCCACTCCATTTTTTTAAACAATTGTTTTCTCCACTCCACCCTGTCTCACTCTCCATCTCCTCCCTTGTCACCTCCTACCCACCCACAGACCATGATGATAATGAAAGTTAAAGAGGAAAGCACAAAAGCAGGACTACAGCTGAATATCAAGAAGACTAAAATAATGACAACAGAAGATTTATGAAACTTTAAAGTTGACAATGAGGACATTGAACTTGTCAAGGATTATTAATACCTCCGCACAGTCATTAACCAAAATGGAGACAATAGTCAAGAAATCAGAAGAAGGCTAGGAGTGGGGAGGGTAGCTATGACAGAACTAGAAAAGGTCATCAAATGCAAAGATGTATCACTGAACACTAAAGTCAGGATCATTCAGACCATGGTATTCCCGATCTCTATGTATGGATGTGAAAGTTGGACAATGAAAAAAGCAGCTAAGAGAAAAATCAACTCATTTGAAATGTGGTGTTGAAGGAGAGCTTTGCACATACCATGGACTGAGAAAAAGACAAATAATTGCATGTTAGAACAAATTAAACCAGAACTGTCCCTAAAAGCTAAAATGATGAAACTGAGGTTATCATACTTTGGACACATCATGAGAAGATCTGATTCACTAGAAAAAACAATAATGCTGGGGAAAACAGAAGGGAGTAGAAAAAGAGGAAGGCCAAACAAGAGATGGATTGATTCCATAAAGAAAGCCACAGACCTGAACTTACAAGATCTGAACAGGGTGGTTTATAACATATGCTATTGGAGGTCGCTGATTCATAGGGTTGCCATAAGTCAAAATCGACTGGAAGGCACATAACAATAAATGGCATGGTCATTGCACATCTTGGAGACGATTGCCTCTCTTATGTCCTGCTCTACAATAAATGAAGTATAATTTACTAAGCTTTTTAAGGGTGAAATGACATTGTGTCCAGAACCAGAAATAAAGAGGTGAGTCACAGATAAATGGGTTGAATTAGGACCACATTTATTTCCAAGCACATCGGCAGAGGAAACATAGGGGAAGGGTTGTGACTCGGCTGCTCAGTGTCATAAGAATATAAGAACATAAGAGCATGCAAACATAAGAAGAGCCAGCTGGATCAGGCCAGTGGCCCATCTAGTCTAGCATTCTGTTCTCACATTGGCCAATGGGAAGCCTGCAAGCAGGACATGAGCGCAACACCACTGTCCCCTCCCTTGGTTTCCGGCAACTGGCATCCAGAAGCATACTGGTTTAAGTGAAATTTCGGGGGGTGGGGCTGGGATCCAAACTTACCCTTGTTCCACCCCTGGCATGACCCTAAACTGTCTCTGATATACCCCCTTTAACCCTACTGACACCTGTTCTCTAAGGTCATATCTGCACTATAAATGTAAAGTAGTATCATACCATTTTAAACAGCCATGGCTTCCCCCAAAGAATCCTGAGAGCTGCAGTTTGTGAAGGGTGCTGACCTTGTCAAGAGATCCCAGTTCCCCTCAAAGAGTTACAATTCCCAGAGTTGTTTAACAATCCATCTCTGTTCCCAGGGAACACTGGGGACTGTAGTTCTGTGAGGGGAATAGAGGTCTTCTAAACAATCCTCAGCACACTTAACAAACTATAGTTCCCAGGATTCTTTACGGGAGGTCATGACCGTTCCAGTAGTATAAGAATATTCTAAGTGTATAGTGCAATACCTAATATTCATAGGGTAGGAGCTGCAGAAATTTGTATGGTGGTCTGAACAGGAAAACCAACACTGGATGAAAACCAATACTCTCTGGCCTGAATAGGGAGGTCCCATGCTTTCTGTGGTCCTAGGGTCCTGGCTCATGAGCCACATGATTTCTGTGTAAATCGCCCTGATCACATCAATCCACCCTGACAGCTGTTGATTAGCCCCATCACATGTCCTGCATGGTGTAGCAAGTTAAAAGGGCCAATTCATACGTTCTTGTCTGTGGTCACAAGGCCCTCAGTGACTCTGCTGCCTCAGTTCCATATAAAGTAGTGTTACAACTGATTATAATCAGATAAATAGTATAACTTTAACTTTTTTAAATAGCATGACAGACAATTAGGCAAGAGAAAATCAACTCACTTCCTAACCGTCATACATCAATCAGTCAATCCATTAAACAAACCAGTTCCCAGCCCCCTATATAACAACTTCATCTAACTAGAGCTGGATATACATATCATTCTGTTCACTCAAAGATACCCTTACACGATCAACATGCTCACATCCATCAAACACAATCAATTACATTTTTACAAGTGTAAAACTAATTATAAAAAATATATCCACACATAATTAAAATACACCATGTCATCAAAACATCAAAAACAGTGATTATTAAAATGTACAATGAAACAAATGTCTGGCGTGTTCCAGACTCTCCTATAAGGTAGGTTATCCCATAGGGCTCCATGGAACCCTTTTTCTTTCTGTCCTTCACAGGTTTTCGGGTGGGTGTGCAGTGTGTCATTACTTTCAAAAGGAGGGCCACATTCACACCATACATTTATTCCACTATTATTCCATTTCAAACAGCCATGGCTTCCCCTAAAGAATCCTGGGAAGTGTAATTTGTGAAGGGTGCCAAGAGTTGTTAGGAGACCCCTATTCGCCTCTCCGAACTGCAATTCTCAGACTGGTTTAACAGTCAATCCCTCTTTCCAATGAACTCTGGAGACCGTAGTCCTCTGAGGAGAATAGGGCTGCCCTAACAACTCTCAGCATCCTTCACAATTACACTTCCCAGGATTCTTTGGGGGCAGCCATGACTGTTTAAAGTGGTATAATGGTGGAATAAATGTATGGTGTGCATGTGGCCGAAGTCCATGATCATCACCCTTATGTATGTCCAGCTGTCCCTCTCTTTCCCAGGATCCCACATGCAGATGGAATGTGCCCTCAGTTATTAATTGGTATTACACACAGGGAATTATAATGAGAACCAGAGATCTTAACATATTTACGTTTAGGTATGATGGAAAATGCCTATCTTTTGTGCAGCTATTGACAAGTCAGCTGCTTGATAATTCCATCTTCCTAAGGCGTTACATGGCATTTTCTGGTTTTTTTGGGGGGGGGGTTGTCAGTGGAAAGAAATTGCCTGTCAGGCCCCTGGAAAAAAACACCAAATTATTTTAATGAAGTCCAGAGAGTGTTTTTCCCTCTCTCTCCCACTCTCCTTTCTTTGTATTGCTTAGATGAACTTTGTCAACATTCCACTCTCCCCATGAACCAAACGCCATGAAGACTTCATTCTTCTTCAGAGCTTCTGCCTGGCAATGGAATTTACTCGCTTTTTCCTGAAGTTAATGCTATGCTCCAAAGAGCTGATGGGAAACTACCATTATGTTATGTTGTTATTACTGGAATGAATTCATATGGGAATCAGCCAGAACTTCGTTAGGTGTTCCAGATGCTCACTGAGGGGAAACAGTTTTTTTTAAAACCCTTCTTAGAAATGATGAAGTATTTATTCAGGATTTGTTCACTGAGATTTTAAAGTAGGTGGCAAGATTTTATTCTTTCCCACATCCCTCAAACACCACTGCCAATCTGTTTTCACAAGACTCAAAGCTCTGCATTAAACCGAGGCAGGGGGGGCAACAGGACTAGCAGGGGAGGCAATGGGAGGAGTGGGGGGGCAGTGGGATGAGCGGAGGAGATAATGGGACGAGCAGAGGAGGCAACGGGACAAGCAGGGGAGGCAACAGGATGAGTAGAGGGGGCGGCAGGACGAGCAGGCTGGAAAGGGTAACACACATCATCATCATCACTCACCTCCATTCTGTTATTGCTGCCTTCTCCTTTATTCTTGCCCTCTGGTGTGGTCCTGCTCTCGACTTCCTCCCTCGTGCTTCCGAACACAGAGCATGAGGGAAGGAAGAATGTTGCTGTGCAGAAGCCCAGTTTGAGGCACATGTCTTTTGTCTACCAATCACAGAAGCAGAAGACTTCCCCTGCTCCCCCCCAGTAACGTCCAGACGTAACGCGGGAAACGTTACCATTGCTGCTAAAAAGTAGGGAAATTACTAGTCGTTCTGTTACTAGCAAAATGTAATGAAGTTACCCACTCATTACTTTAAAAAGTAATGAATTACAAGTAACTCGTTATTTCTGGTGGTTGATTATATATTGATATGTTTTAACTTATTAAATACAGAGGTTCATTATTAGTGTCCACTGAACTATGATTCCTATCCATACTTTGGATGTGGGGGGGGGGAATGCTGCTGCAGTGAGTTTGTAGGGTCTTGACAAATGTGGAAGATGTTAGCTAGCATTTTGAATTGGGCTTGGAAATAAATCAGAAGCCAGTGCAATTCTATAATTTACATAGGTTGTTGTTCCATTCTGCAACAGAAGACATTCCCGCTCTCCAAAAGGCAGTCCTATATAGAGGCTATTGCAATAACTACCCTAGCTATGGCTAAGAAAGTATTCATCATCATCATCATCATCATTGCTGCTGCTGCCACCGCCACCTCATTTCCTAAACGACCCTTCAGCAATTACAATTCCAGGGTGGCTTACAACCTATCCATTAAAATAATAAAATAAAACAACATTAAACCCACAATTAAAAGCCAAACCAAGCCAATGCAACACAACAGATGGACTTCATCAATTACAGTTGGCGTTAGTGAAGGTAAAGTGGTAGTTTATAGCCATTTTGAGTGGAATCTATCATAGAATTAAAGACTGAACCACCTCTATCTCTATTGTCTTTCATTCCTGAGTGTACACTGAAGCAGTTATCTTTGATTAGTTGCCTTCCCATTTGAATGAAACATGAATGAGCTTTTCTGTAATCCCCAAATCAACTTCATGACAACATTAGTTAATTGTGTTGACAAGACTCTTAAGCAGTCAATTCATATTCCTGATTCCACGTCTGCTTCACTGTTTTTAATCCACATATTAATAAATTATTTGCTACAATGGAAATTCAAAGTAGTTCCAGATATCACTCCTGCCACCATGAGGGGCTGTGCCCTCACTCTAATGAAGGTGTTTCATTTCTTCATAATGGTGGCATTTATATGGCTTACAGATTTATCTTGTTAAATCAAATGGATTTCCATGGCAATTCAGTGATGGAAACTTCTGCTTAGAGAGAAAACTGAATTTTCTAAGAATGATCTACTTAAATCTATATATGCTGCATTGACATCTGCCTGAAATATGAGTAACAGTTGAGATGCCATTTTATGTTCCTTGTGTGTGCCCAAGTTAATGCTGTTTTTTGAATAAGTTTTACTTTTATTAAATAGGCCTTGATTTGTCTCAAATAGCTATAAAAACTGGCTAACCTTTTGTCAAAAGTTATTCGGGACATGTTCCGAGAACAAGTAGCTCTGTGACAAGAACTCCTTGCAGATTTGGTCCTATTTCACATTATTATTATTTATTATGTTTATTAGTTGCTTTTTCACAAATTGACTCAAAGCAAATTTATTTATTTAATAAAATGTATATACCACTTGATTTAGAAAATCTCTGAGCAAATAAAGTATAAGAACAAAAATAAAATAGGAACCTAACATGTTGCATTCACAAAGTTTATTCAGTAGATGATAATACAGTACAAGCTTTGCATATCTGATTATTCCCACAGTTGAGTCCAACCATTAGGTAGTCTGTGGGAAATGCAAAAAGTTCCTGCCAAACACTGGTGTTTCACTACTTTTAAGACACAACATTTTGACATCCACATGGTAACAGGTATATGTATTTTACATGCATGCCCTGTGAGTGTAATAATTAGTGTTAGAATGAGATAGCGAGAAGATTGGCATTTCAGGGTACCCACAAGGCAACACATTTTCCCAACAGAGTTATGAATGCAATATCAGCATACAATGAACTCTTTACCCAATCCTAGAATATATATAATGTAAGAAGAGCAAGGGACAGGGTCCATTAAAACAAGTAGCAGCTTCTGTTACTTGAACATTAATGTACATGCCACTATACACAATAAATAAGCCTGAACTACAGCCAACTGCCTCTAAACTGATCCATTATTAGCTGGTCAATGAAAAGTATAATGTTTCTTCACAGACTATTCTATTACAACTTTGCAAGAAAAAGTAATTAATCAAAGCTCTATCATAACATATAAAATGAAAATGGCTTTAAGATATGCCTGTACACACCAATTAATTATTAAAAAGGCATTAGCTAAAGCTTTTCACCCATCATTTACAAAGTTAGGAGTTGGATGACATACCATTCATTCAGCTAATGCAGCACAGCTCATTCATATTCATCAATCCACGCCTACAGGAAGATCATCACTTTTGAATCCCACAGTCATATTACTATGATGCAGTCAACCACAGCCACCACCCACTATCTGAACATACCCACCAAAATCGTTCCAGGTATCCATTCATGACCAAAGGAAGTGTAGCTGCTTAGCAGCTATAGTGAGAGCGCAAATCCCCCAATAAAGCTGAGTTCATTGAGACGCATGCCTTTTCTAGCTATGAAAAAACAGCTCTCTCTGCATTTTGATACACAAGACTCCACAGAACAAAAAAGGATCCAGCATTCAACAAGACTGCTTTAAAAATTCTGCTTCTTCTGAATTTATCAATTACTTTATGTGGTATAACATAAGAAAAAACCAGAAGACATTTCTTCTACATAAAGTCAAAAGAGACCCTGCTGACTTGAATCTAGACACAATTTAAGGCTAAATCTCTCAAAGAAATTAAAGTTATTCCTAAATCCATACAAGCAATAGCACCAAGGCTACATAGCACTGCAACACTAGTGAGTTATAATATATTGATTCAAAATGTGACTTAGGCTTTTCTATAATTGCATAAATTGAAGAAAGATCTGAATACAAAATGGCATGTTGATGTAACCAGGACAGATTCTCTTTGCAAAATGGTCATTTAAGACCAAAAATGTAAAGTGGCTATGATTCTAAATAAAAAATTAAGAAACACAGAATGCTTTCCCCAGAAAAGTGCAGGGACTGCAAAGCAGCAATAAGTCAAAAACAACTTTGTTCTCCTAGAACCATCTCTGTCACTTGAGGCTCAGGTAGCCTCGGTGGCACGGAGTGCCTTCTACCAACTTCGGTTGGTGGCCCAGCTGTGCCCCTATCTGGACAGGGATAACCTGGCTTCAGTTGTCCATGCTCTGGTAACCTCCAAGTTAGATTACTGCAATGCACTCTATGTGGGGCTGCCTTTGAAGACGGTTTGGAAACTGCAGCTCGTGCAAAATGCAGCAGCCAGATTGGTAACAGGGACCAGACGGTCCAAACATATAAAACTGATTCTGGCCCACTTACATTGGCAGCCTGTATGTTTCCGAGCTCGATTCAAGGTGCTGGTTTTAACCTATAAAGCCTTACACGGCTTGGGACCACAATACCTGATGGAATGCCACTCCAACATGAACCAACCCATACACTATGCTCAACATCTAAGGCCCTCCTCTGGGTGCCTACTCCAAGGGAAGCTCGGAGGGTGGCAACAAGGGAGAGGGCCTTCTCAGTGGTGGCCCCCAAATTATGGAATGATATTCCTGATGAGGTGCGCCTGGCACCATCACTGTTATCTTTTTGGTGCCAGGTCAAATCTTTCCTTTTCTCCCAGGAATTTTAGCATATGTTTTTAAATTGTTTTAAATGTTTAAATTGTGTTTTAAATTGTTTTTAAAAGACGTGTTTTAAATTTGTATGTTTATTTTTAGTGTTTTTAGGTACTGTAAACCACCCAGAGAGCTTTGGCTAGGGGCGGTATATATGTACAATAAATAAATAAATAAACTTCAGGTTTTTAACATTAAAATTTATAGAAAAACTGAAGCAAAAGCATCTCCCATATAACACCATAAAAATGTAACAGTTTGCATCTTATCTTCTACAATCTCAGAAATGCATTTGTATGAATACAAATGGCATGAGAATTCATTCTATCTATTTTAACACCAGGCATCTATATAAAAATCTGCATCCCATTTCTTGAAAGAGTCCTGCTTGCATCAGGAATGCCCCCTACCCTACAGAATGCTGTAATATTGAGACTCCAAGCGGAGATTCATTTCTGTTGAACCTGATGAGAGAAGGGTCACATTTAACCATAAACTTAAAAAGCATTTCCAGCTATTTGCATATGTAACTGAATTGTGGTGTGTGGGTGGAGAGCAAAAGAGCTAATAAGATAATGTATGTTTTACATTCGTTGCTACTTAGTGGCCAAAAGGAAAAAGAGTTTAGGAAAGCAAAACTGAGCATGCTCCTGGAGTGTGCATCCTGTTTCTCCAAACAGATACCAGGCTGAGGTTGGTATAAACTATCACTATCATAACTAGTTGCTAAAATTTCTGTGTGGCCTCCATACTTTAAGCTACAGTTTGAAGCACTGAAGCATTAACACCTTGCAAACGACAACCATGGGTGTGGGGGATGCAGGAAGAAAAATGGCATGAGATTATATTTTGTAAACATCTGTTCTGCTTATGGTACTAGGTCAATCAGACACTCAAAACACTTTCATAAAAATTACCATACAGCTTCTGGATCCTGGAAATATACATGTCAGTAACCTGTTCTAACACATGGTTCACATAAACAAGGACTGATGCCAGAAAACATGCCATACCACATAGAAATATCCAAGTATTCAAGATTGTTAGCATATCCTCTCTGCCTCTATATCACTAAACTGGTTGAACAAATAATTTCTGTTATCTCTTTTACATATATGTGTCTTCACAACAGCAATGGCAAATGTACTTCAGTGTTAGAGCTGGATTCTGCACCAGGACAAGGTGACCTATTATGTCTTTGCACTGATGGGGAGACTTTACCTCCCTATCCCTATTAGAGTTGTTGGACTTGTATAACAGATCTTTGAACCACTCCATAATTCACAAAAAAATGAGTAACACAGAACACATTACAGAAGCATTTGAAATTTCAATAGGGACAGCTCTAACTCTTTGATTAAGTATAATGATTTCCAAGCTACCACAAGTGTGCTCTCTTAGGCACAAGGGCATAGTAGTATTTATAAAAAGAGTGTCATTGTGGCAGAACAGTGTCTTGCACATTAAAGAAAAGGAACCCTGAATGAAATAGACCTAAACTTTAAAGTAAGTTTTCCAGAAACCTGTAGCAGGATGGTAAGCAACAACATAATGTTGGGATGGCTCCCAAAGTTAATTCCAGATAGATGTGGAGACCTTCCCAACCCCAAGCTGTCAAAAATACCTGGTGCACGGCCATCTGCCTCTATTTCTATGGTGATAAGATATCCCCATAGACACAACAGGCTTCATACAGTATCACATCAGATCAAATGAGCAGGAGAGACAGTCCTATAGTTACCATTTGACTCTCTGTATTTAAAATTGCTGCCACAGTTGATAGCTTGAGACTGAGACAGCCAGTAGCAATGTTGCAATCTGAGCCTGGTGAGGAGATCAGCCCCATCAGATCAAGTGCTGGTTTTGTTTGTATCTGATGTTGAGCACTAAGGACAAGATGGAACTGTGTGAGTGCACTGACTATCCAGCTGCCCAACTGTTTCCCAGCCTGAGATGATGAAGATTATTTAATTTTTATTCCCAATGACCCCCAAACTGATTTTCCTGAGGAATCTCAGCATCCATTACAAAATCAAGTCAGGAACTACTCAGAACTTCATGTCCACCATGATATTGTCCCAACAGCTCAGTTCACATGCAACACTAAGCCAAACCATTACAGTGTGAACGAGTGAGTGTGTGGGTAGCCAAAGGAAATACTGTGACCACTTCACTCCGTCCCCCAGTTCTGCTACTGCTACATTACCCAGAGCAAAGCCATGGTTTGACTTCACATTAAGTCCAAACCCAGGCTAATGGATTGTCTTGCAACAGGTGTAGCCCAACAGATGGGCGGGTTAAAAAAATTCCTTAGCAGGAAGATGATGGTCTAGATGCGGGGAGCTTCTCATTAATTCTGTTGTCATGGTCAGACTACTATCTACTGGTTTAGGTGTACAGCCGCCGTTCTCCTCTGCATGGCAGACCTATTAAATGGTCTATCTCTGGATACTGATGGAATCTAATGTGTGCCTACATGCCCTTGGGGAGTTTCCAGTTGGTATAACTAGCATTCCTATCAAGGTTTTGCTCTGGTCATCTCTATATTCCACAATCAAAACAGTTGGTCCTAAGCATCATTTTCTATGCAGTAGAGCCCATTTAGCTCCTTGGTTTACTGGAGCGATGAGGACAATAAAAGGTTAGGAAGTCATTAGAGCACTCTTGGTGAAAGGCAATTCAAATTTTATCAGACATGGGTGGAAGCTCATTATCAGGCCTACTCTGTGGCAGCTGCATCAAAGAGCTTTTCTGGTTGCTTTGGGGGCTACTCCTACTTGACCAATGTGGAAATGTAAGGGAACCATTGGAAGCTCATTGTGACATGTATGCTAAGTACCTCAAGAACAAAAATCACTCACATTTGTCTTGGCCTACAGACCACTTTTTAATGAGACATGTCTGGTTTTGTCAGATGAGTTTTGATTGTGGTGATAAAAGGATTTGGGATAAGATATAAGAAGGGGTCCAGCCAACCACTTGAGAGCTCAATCCTTGCCTTTCATGGTTTATTATGCCTAGGATACATTGCCATAATTAGCCTGGATGTGATTAAGAAACACGTGACAGTTTGCTGCAGGAAACATTAATCATTAAACATTTGCCCTAAAAATAATGCAGAAACAAAAAGAATGAACAGAGATTAAGTGGGTAGCCAAATATGGATGGTAGAGATTAGGGATTAGTCTATCTTGATTCCAAAGTGGGGGAGGATGCTCTACAGCCAGGACATCTTCCAGGGCATCTTATGGCATGAAAAATCATCTGGAATGTAAGGCTAAATTAATATATATTTTTAGCAGTTTGCTCAAACATTTCAACTTTTTTGTCAGAATTTCACCCTCCATATCCTAACACTGAAATATCTTGAGTGTTCCTGAATGTGTTACAAGCTAACTCAGTCTTGTAATTACTTCATGACATTCTACACACCACACCACTAAACCATTATGTCCACTCCCTTTCCTCACCCATCCACATCATCTTCCTGAGCAAACTTGGCTTTTGGTACTCTTTAGTTAAACTGGAGCGGCAGTATATTGCTCTTCCTTATGCTATAAAGGAAACCAGTGGGAAAGAATATCAAAGAACATTTCCTCTCCTAATTTTAAATGGCTAGGAATAGCACTGGAGTGCTCTGAGTTGGAAAGAGCTGGTAAGCAACTTTGATCTTAAAGGTCCAGAGATTCCATAACTGCTCCTAGCAGAGCAAACAAGTAGAAACTCTGGTCTATTATTCTCAAGATCAGATCCTAGATTATCTGGGTTTGTTAACCAACATTAAAGCAGAGTTTCCCAGTTTGGGCATAACAGGAATCTCTAGCTTAATACAAGCCAGGATCTCCACTCTGAAGCAGGTGTACAACGGGAGAAGTGAGGGAGAAGTGCATGGCCACACTGCTCATCCTTGGCTTCATAAACATGGGTTTATAAAGCCATGGGTAACCATCCAAATACAGCTATTATCAGCTATGAAGTGAGCTAGTTTGCTCATCATAACAGCAAGCGATGATGTTCTTCTTCCTGTGTTTTCCCTCTACAATATCAACACATGATGGAAATAATTTGAGAGGACTAATTAGTTATCAAATGAGTATTTTCACTACAAAGTGGACTATAAAAATAGCTAGGCATTGTCACTTCTTCCCTAGTGTAAGGAGCAGTTTCTTGCAACAGCAATAGTTATTTCACTTTTTTAGGAGAGTTACTAGATTAAAAGTAAAAATCATCATTTTTCTCTGATACACTCCTAGCCCTTCAAACAGACAAAATGTTCATCTTCCAAGGTAAAAAAGTCCAAGCCATATCACAGCCTAAAGCAGAATATTTTAAACAAAGGTGTTAACTAGCTGTTTAATGTATTAAAGGTGACATGGAAAAACGTATTTTAATCACTGAAAAAAATCTTTCACAAAAACTGCTGAGGGATACCAAATTATGACTTAATATAAATGATAATCTATATAAATCCTAAAGCTAGCATTAGTACCTTCGGTATAACTTTTTTTTTTACTTCTAAACACTCCAGTAATAAGGAGAAACCTTCATTTCTAAAGCATTTCTAGTCAAATTCCAAAGTTCAAAAGAGTGCAAATTATATTCTTTTCAGCAATCTACTTTCCTTGCATTTTATGTGGTATTTAGAATTTGGTGCATAGACAGAATAGCGAAGTAGAGTTCACAGTTTAAACCACAAGCTGATCACATGATTGCAACATATAATCTACAGTATGAATAACAGGTTAACACTTTTGAATATTCTTTGTTACAACCACCTCATCATCAAACTGCAGAACAGTTGTATGGATAGCATTCGTCTTCAGTTGTATACAAAGACATGAGTTAAATTCTCTGTGGGTCATAGTATTTCACCTGTTAATGAGAACACATTTTAAAAAGCTAAAATGAGACATGGCAGATGGAACCATATATTCTGCCCATCTCCTGAGAGCAGATTTGTAATGCAAAATGCTGAATTCAAGATGTGACCCATGGATACAAGGAAGTAATCAGAACCAAAATGATTAAACAAGGCCCAGGTCTCAATATGGCACACAGAATGCTAAACAGAAACAAGGATGCCCTGGAGGAGAACAAATCACACACTGAACCGCAGGCCAGAAAAGACTTCATTTTCAAGATTATGGACTTTTTCCAAATATCATCGCAGCACTTCAAACAAATCACTACAGCTAAACATATCCATATCTAATAATGAGTGGTGTCCAACAGGATAGTCTTCAGATAAAATAAACCTTCAGAATCATATTGCTTGTTTATTTAAACCAGAACAGCCGACATGAAGGGCTTCCTATCTTCTGGGAACCTAGCTCTTGTAGCAACAGCTGCCTCTCTTGAGCTTTCTAGCTGCAGTTATCTTGTGACCTTGATCTTGGGTCTTGATTAAATTGAGGAAATTTTGATCTGGATTTGTTTCATGACTACCAATTCTTTGTTTCACCCTCTAACCTGAGCCATAAACCCAAACCACAGCAATATAATACCCTTTTCTGTGACTAGGTCCCTTCCTCCAGCATCTCTAGGCTTCTGTTCTCCAGGCTTCATCACTTCAGGACATAGCCTGATTCTTGACAAATATTTTCCCCAACATACATTTAGAAAACTGATCTTTGACAGGCACTCTCCTTTTCCATATCAATGCTGATCCAACTCCATAGACCTCCCACTTTTAAGTGCTTCATCAGCTAATGGAAACCTCTATTGTAGCCATCTGACAACTGCTTTCCCAGTAACACCCCCCATTTTAGCTGCCCTTTCTCAAATCGCCATCAGAAAAACTATAATTTAGACTTCCAACAGCTCCTTGGAGAAACATAAAAACAACCCATCACAAAGCTGGTTTTGTTCTGCTCCCACTCAGCAGGCCAGCCTACAGACTGCTGGAATCAGCCTCCTATTAATTCTGAAGTCTCACAACTGTCTGCAAAACAGATGATGTCACAACGCATGGCTACATCCAAGAACCTCTAACATGCAACAGAGAAATTAGCAGAGGTCTGCTAAACCTAAAACTAGACAGGCTTTTTATTGCTGGTCTGGGATGCAACCTTTAGACTGTATAAGAGCCACCTTTACAATTCAGCATTTGCAATATAACAGAAGCCTCAGTTGCCATACCACAAATATAATCTCTCTTAAAATTGCACCTACTGAACGTCTGTGGCCTCAGCTCACCCTCTATAGAATCTGCACATGTCTGCATGAACAGGTACCTTTCAAAAGAGAAAAAGCAGTATCTAATGGTCAAAACACTGACTTTACTTATCTACTTTGAAAAGCTAACATTAGATTAATAACTAGCATGTAGCAAATTAATAATTTCAAAAAAATCAATTTATTAACCAATGTTAGCTCGTTCCTCTAGAGATGTGACACTAGATTTCTCTTCTCTAAGCATATTTTATCCTTTTTATTTGGCCCATATGGATTCCTCCCACCATTTTGTGTTACAAATGGAACACAAATTGTTCCAGCCTCTTTTGTTTAACCAAAAACTTGCATAGTATCTTATCTTAGCAAGTCATCAATCTATTTGCTAGCTAAATTCTGCACCTGAGCCAGAATAAGCAGACTAGCATACTTAACTGTGGCAGCTCCTAAATTGTGGAACTCCCTCCTCACAGATGTGTGTCTGACAACTTCACTATATGTCCTGCCCAGAGTCCGAGACACGAGACAGAGGCAAGGTTTGGTTTAATTCTTGTTTTATTAGTGATGGTTACATCCAAAGCAGTGCACTTCATAAACCTGTCTACTCTGACTCACTACTTTCCCTAACTAGTCTACCTAATCAGTCTCTGCAGCGTGTGGGGAGAGTTGACTCAGCACTAAAACCTGCATGAGCACCTGCTAAAGTAGGAAAGATCTTTGCCTGTAAATGACGGCTCTTCCGAAGTTCCACCCTCTGAAAGTCCCTCTTCTCGCGTCTTCTTGCGTGGGGTAAGGTGGGCCAGCCTCCAATGGCCCATTCAACAGTGGGGCTTTGCTAGGTGACGGTGCAACCTTGGGGAGCAGGAAGCTGGTTGGCGGGGAAGCGTTTGAAGTGCCGGGTGGGGATTCCTGCATGGGTGGGGTTGGCGTGCGTGAAGGGTCCCGTCCCAATGGCTCAGGCAGGGATCTCGCAGATGGGGCGGGACCTGCCTCAATGGGGGTGCTGGCCGAGGAAGTCTGTGGGCTGGCAGAGTCCCCCCTCCTTCAACGCCCCCAGGGACCTTGTCCTCATCTGACTCCTCTCCCTGATCTAACTCCCCTTGTGCCTGGGGTACAACACTATATAGTTTTCAGCAAATGCTTAAATTGCACCTCTTTACCCTAGCCTTTGACAAGTGAGATGTATATTTTTAGAATCCACTCTATTTTTGTGATGTTTGTGATTTCAAGTTGTGTTGTTTTTTTAACAATATATTTTAAATATTTGTGACCCACTTTGAGATCTCAGGGTGAAGGACAGGTAATGAATTAAGCCAAGAACGACTTCCCTCATGATACAGAAGAATCTATCAAAATATTCCTACCAAGAGTCAAAGAACCCCTTTAATCAAAGACAGCCAATCATTCTCTTTTGTGAAATGGAAATTTTCCTTCCATTTGCCACCCTAAGCTATTGTTTAGCTTTGTCTTTCAAAGACAATCCCATGGGCAGTGTGATTTCGGGAGAGCAGTCCTTGTGGGATACCCTCAGCCATCACTGCTGCTCCCATCAACATGTTTTTGAACACACCATATGGAAGGACAGTATAATTTGCTTCCTCTCTTCCCCTCCCTCTCTCACCAGCTTTCCAACTTCAACCCCCCCCTGTCCCCTGAATGTTGAAGCATCACTCCATGCCACAGCTGCTCTTGACTTGCTGCTCCCTCATCTCTCTTCCTCAGTCTCTCCCCCACCCCTTCTAGGACAATCCTTCAGTAATTTACCATGCAATTTACTTAAGTGTTTTACTCCCTCAATAAAAACAACCTTTTCTGGAAAAGCTCTGATCTTTCTGTTGCTCCCTCTGAGGCACCTGATTAGGACACTGCCCTACCTAAAGTTCCTAGAATTACATATGAGGTGTTCCTGTGTCCCCTGGCAGAATTAGTGATGTGGGCTTTCCAGAAAAAAAAAGGATAATTTGTATGAGAACATTTTCAGCTTGCATTGGAAAATTTTCTGATGGCCTACAGTAGCATGTTTATTTTATGTATATTCAGTAAATAAAGGAAAAAACTTTGAAATGGCTGCATTTGCTTAATATTCTATTTGAAATCAGCAACTATTCATTTTATTAATGAACCAACAAAATGGATTTTTTCTGTGGAAAAATTAAGCACTGAAAAAATTACCACCTCACATCACTGGGCAGAATACAGACAGACCACAGAGAAAAATGTTTCCTCTAGCAATAGAGCTAAATTCCTTCAGGCAGTCATGTTCCAGAAAGGCTTATTCAATGAAGACAAAAGTCAGTTTCAGACATGTATATGGACAAGGGTCACAAGCAAGCATGGCAACGAAGGTGCAAGATCCTTCCTGGATGCTCACCCACTTCACTAGGACAGCAGACTGAACCAAGATTATCCATGCCCCTTCCCATTTATGAAAGAGGTCATGTGTTATGGAGAAGGGAAGAAGAGGAAACATGCATTTCCAATGCTGATACCGTGGTTTTTAAAACTTGGATTTGCAGGGAACCAGCATTATATCTTCAGCAGATTCCAGAAAATGCCATAGGCCCATGTGGCTATGCTCTCTTTTTCTTAAACTACTTTTCTCTGAGTTAATGAAAAAGGGTGAACTCTGCAAACTTTGTTCTGCTTAAATTATGCTTAGCAAATGCACAATATAAAAAAACTAGAATGCCTACTCTACAGAAATTACGGGGCAATACCATAGGTGAGCAGGATGAAATGCACTGTTGCAAACAATAGCAACACAGCCTGTCTCCCAAGACGTAGTCTTTCTGGAAGAAGTGTTTATTGCGCCACTCTATAGTGTCATCTAAAAAAAAAACACCAACTCTGCTCTCTCGACAGTTTTAACACCTGTAACAGAACTAGATTAGCAGGTTTAAAAAGTTACTGTTCAATAGTTGCTTCCCCACCACACCACACACCACACGCACGGCAGGAAAAAGTATATTGTGTATCTTGATATTAAATACTGATCAAGTTTAATGGCAAGGGCAAGTTACTTCCGTAGCAGCAGTTCCAGAAGTTCTGTTAAAGTCAAGTGCCTTTTCAGTGATGAAACCAGCAGGAGCACATCTGCTCCATGTCAAACACAGAACGGCCCAGAAAAGGCCTTTGTTAATGGTCCAGTGCCCTTTCTATATAGAACAAAACCCAATTTAGTGTCTGTTTCAGTTCTACTCCATCTATTAAAATAGAAGCAAGAGACAAAAATAGACACTGCATTACGTGACTTCTAAAATATTTATATTGCTAAGATGAGGTTTTATAACTGTTTAATTCTGTGCTTACTAGCATACAACGCTACCTAGGAAGGGATTTTTTAAGAGCAGAAACACTACTAGGGCTTGTTAAATATTTTGCCTCACTAAAGAAAGATTTTGACCCAGCCTCTTGGTATAGATGCAGTAGTGAACTCCAGAAGGCAGTAGTATCTGGACTACACCTAGAACTCACCTCATTACATTTGAGAAATAAATATTCAAGGCCTGGCACGCACACACTGAAAAGCTGATCTAATGATTTTGCCCAAAGTACTATTTCAAAGGCAGATGCCATCTGGCTGAGAATAGTTTTCATTCAATATACCAAAACATGGCTAAAACACCATCCAAATTTAGTGCTAAAATCGACCTACAAGAAAGGAATATTTTATGGTGGTGTCAGATGGCTCTTTTGTAACTAATAAAGATGCAATTCAAATATTTCACATATTCTGACATCAAGTCTTGCCAGATATAAAATAAAATGCTGAAATATTGATATACATACATACTATTCTGTCTCAGTCAAGCTGCTGGATTTATGGTCATAAATACACTGGCAGTTGACAGGAAGTTCAATAGAAGAAATAGATATTGTAAGTACTCTCCAAATCCAAATACAAAGAAATGTTCATGACAGCTCCCACTGGGATTATGAACAGACACTCCTAAACTTCAGGTGCTGCTGTCAATACTGAGAACCTACCCAGCTTATAGAAGGGTTTGTTTGTTTGTTTTTGCTTTGAATCATCTTTCATTTATCAAGGGACAACTCAAGCAATGGTCATTGTTCACTACCCCCCACATGCACCAACCAGACACAGGGTACAGAGTCTTTCATTTAAGGCAGTTCTCTGTATCAGTCCATTAGAGCAGAGGTGTATGGTTTTACAGCTGCCAAAAATCATGTTATGGTCTAGTGAACATTAGCAATATGCCTAATAGCCCTTCCCCAAACTGTATGAGTATGTCCTGGGCTGAAAAACAGAAGAGTATTTCCTTTTCAAATAGAAACTGGTGCAAAATACAGTTAGCCATATAGTGAATGGTGCCAAATTCAAATATTCATATTTTGGACACAAAAGTGTAACCCTTTGTTTTCTGAAAATAAATAAATAAAACTGACATTTTGAATCTTTATTTCATATTTGAGAGTTTGTAATTAGAGGCAATATTTTGGACCTTGGCTAATAGGTACCACAGAGCTGTATCCAACACTGCAGCTCCACTCGCACAACAGGCCTCTATCCATACTATAGAATTTCCTCTCCTGCCTCCTCAGCCCCCTGCATGCACTCAAAATCAGTTCCGGAGGGACCCTCCAGAGAAGATTTGGGGGGCACATGGGAGGAGGAGAAAAGTCCTGTCGTGTGAGCAAAACTCTGCTCACACTGCGTTGGAAACAACCCTAAGTTTATATGCTGCCTATGTATAGTTTAGGAACAGAGTTTTTATCTTTTCTATCTCTTTTTCTAGTTGTTGACAGTTTTATGACTTGTTGAATTTATTTGATACTCCTTGATAAAATACCTAAATAATCAAGCTTACGGCTGCTTTCTCAGACAGACAAAAGAAAGTATTTCTTCATCCAGCGCATAGTATAGTATAGAATTCGCTCTCACAGGAGGCAGTGATGGACACCAACATGGATGGCTTTAAAAGAGGATTAGACAAATACATGGAGGATAAGACTATCAATGGCTATTAGCCATGATGGCAATGTTCTGCCTCCACAGTGGGAGGCAGTATGCTTCTGAATGTCAGTCGCTGGAAATCACAGGAGGGCAGAGTGCTCTTGCATTCAGGTCCTGCTTGTGGGCTTCCCATGGGCATCTGGTTGGCCACTTTGAGAACAGAATGCTGACTAGATGGGCCATTGGCCTAATCCAGCATGCTCTTCTTATGTTCTTACATTCCCAGTTTGATAAACCTAGAATTGAATGTAACACAATGAGTAGTAGCAATCTTCAAACCACTAGGGATTTACCAATTTCAAAGCAGCTTCAGTAGTGAAATCTCACAAAGAAGAAACATGTGAGCACATGGCAGCAGCTCTCCAAGGTTTCAGGCAGGAGTTTCTCTCAGCTCTACCTGAAGATATGGGGGACTTAACCTGGGACCTTTTACATGCAAAGCATGTGCGCTGCCACTGAGCCACAGCCTTCCCCTTCTAGGTATTCAAATAATGATTATTACTAAAGGCGAATCATGGCGGAAAGAAAGCACATTACATTGTATCACACACCGAGGGCACTATGAAATTAAATCTTAATTAAATCCTCCCTTTAGACATACCAGGTAGAGTACAAATTGTCCACAGATCTTAATATTAATGCTTCCCAACTTTTTTAAATATTTGAAACATCTTTCTATTACACAAATAATCCTAATCTGTTTTCTATGTTTTGCAAAAATGACCCAACACATTGTTGCTGTGTTAACTTCTCCTTAAAAACTGAGGTTAAGTAATGAGGGTATTGTTGTTTTGCAACCATAAAAATGTGGAACACGGGGGGGGGGAGAGAGAGAGAGAGAGAGAGAGCACAGATGAAAAAACCTAGGGCAGGAGCAGCTAGACAGCAGATAGGTATAAGTGAACTCACTGTTCCTCTACATGAAGTGTGAATGGTCTATTATATTTAGTTCATGGGATAGAAACTTTTTTTAACCCCACTTGTGACTTTTCAATAAAATCATAAGAGATATGTAATGTTAGCTGTTATCAAAACAAAGGCTCATACATCAAAAACAAGACAGACCCTTTTCTACACAAGAGCCATATAAGGGGGAAACTATGGCAACACATAATATTAAACATTAGAACCTAATAAAAGCCATTCTGGATCAGTCTAATGGTCCATCTAGTCCACAATCCTGTTTCCCACAGTGGCCAGAAGAGTCTCCTACTATTAATTCATGGTACAAAATCAGTTATAGTTTGAGGAAGAGAAGATTAAGGGGAGACATTATAGTGTTCTTCAAATAACCGAAAGTTTGTCATCCAGACAGTGAGAGCGGATTTGTTCTCTGTTAGAGAACCAATGGGTAGACATTGCAGGGAAGCAAATTTCAGCTAAATATTAGGGGAAAGCTTACAGTAAGAGCTGTTTGAGAATGGAACAGACCGTCTTGAAAGGTAGTGGGTTCTCCTTCATGGGAGACATTTAAGCAGAGACTGGCCATACGTTGGGATGCTGTAGTTGCATCCTTCACTTCAGATCCTGCATTAAGCAGGGGGTTAGGCTAGATTATCTCCAAGGTTCCTTCCAACTCTGTATTTCAATAATTGTAAGCACTTCAGGAAAACATTAATGTGTAGTTCAGCCTTTCCCAACCTGTGGGCCCCCAGATGGTATTGGACTACAACTCCCATCAGTCACAGCCAGCATAGCCAATGATCGGGAATTATGGGAACTGTAATCCAGCAATATCTGGGGACCCAATAGTTGGGAAAGTCTGGTGTAGTTGTAACTTCTGACCTGTGAATGATAGGTCTGTTAAAACTGCCTTTACTGGGTCGGGACCACCATAAGACTTCCCTGATTTTCAAATTGTCTTGGTTAGTAATTTGTAACACAAGAGATGCCCCATGTAAAGGCTGCCTAGAAGTTAGACACCATCTTAACTAGAACCCTTCTCCCTAACCCTAGATGCCAGATAGCTAGCTGTGTAATGGACAAGGAAAAGTAGTTTACACATGCCAAATTGTTTTATTACCATCTATGGGGACAGTACATTGCATTTATAACCAAGCAATGATAGTAATATCCTCCAGATATTATACTTCACTCTGGATTCATCTGATAACAATCAAGGCCAAAAGCATTCTTTTCCACACCATCCCTAATCTGCTACTTCTGACATTGAGACCCAAATAATTACACTGATGTAGTGTGCTACAATAACTAAAAGACTTAACTATGAAACCAGGAAGCCCCAGTGTGAATATCTGCTTTGCCTTGAACTCTCTAAGTGGCCTGAGGCAAACCATTTTTTAACAGTAGGTGTACAGAAGGGGGTGAATTTCATCAGGATAGCAGATCAGGGGAACAAATGTTCAAACTTCCTCTCAAGATGTGAAGATGAAAACTGGGAGTAGAGTCCACATTTACTATTATATTGGGTGGGGGAGAACAAGTGGTGTGCTTCTTCCACACTGTATATTTAGTCTCACTTGTATATACGTTCCTCAGTAAAGACAAACATGCACAGTTTTTGTAATTTTGTTTCATATACAGCATGGCAGGTGAATACCTTGGTATTTTCCTTCAACAAGTATATGCAATGCAACACATCCCAGTCAGCAATGGGGGCAAATATATTTTTCCTTAATTAACTTTTAACTAGGAATAAAGGTCAACTACACACTGTTATCAAAGGAAAGCCATAGCATATGATCTGTAAACAAATCTAATAACCTAACTGATTACAACAGACCTTTAGACTAAAATATCGTATGGACTCTTACACACAGGGAAGACGTCATTAAACTAGATTAAAACTATTTAGTCAAATTGGTTATCAAATGGATAAGGAAAACAAGAACCTACAATTCCCTCTTCAAAGTAAACAGTGAATTGGACTACCACCCCCCAACCTTCAGCTGAAAAAGAAAACCAATTGCTAATCAGTGTCTTCTTCTAAATCAAATCTTTTTTAAAAAAATGATGTATTTGCATGATCACTGAAATTTATCTAAGGAGCATGTTATGAAGAAGGAACAGTAGTTGTATGCATTCAGGAACACTGAATTATGCCAAATTCTACAACGGGGGGAGGAAAAGATGTAGGTCTGGATTTAACACCTGCTATCACCATCATCATCATCTCACCCTTCCTCCCAGCAGAAGCCCAGGTCAGCAAACAAAAACACTAAAAACAATCTAAAACATCTTAAAAACAGACTTTAAAATATATTGAAACAAAACATCTTTAAAATATAGAAACAACACATCTTTAAAGTATTAAAACAAAACATATTTAAAAACATGTTTTTTTAAAAAAGTTTAAAACATCTTAAAAAGCAATTCCAGCACAGACGCAGACTGGGATAAGATCTCTATTTGTTCAAAGAGGAAGATCTTCAGTAGGCGCAGAAAAGATAACAGAGATGGTGCCTGTCTAATATTTAAGGGGAGGGAATTCCAAAGTGTTGGTGCCACAACACTAAAGGTCCGCTTTCTATGTTGTGTGGAATGGACCTTCTGATAAGATGGTATCTGCAGCAGGCCATGACCTGCAGAGCACAATGATTGACTGGGTATATAAGGGATAAGACGGTCTTTCAGGTATCCTGATCCCAAGCTCTATAGGGCTTTGTACACCAAAACCAGAAACTTGAACTTGGCCTGGTAGCTAATGGGCAGCCAGTGCAATTCTTTCAGCAGCGGGGTGACATGTTGGTGATACCCTGCCTCAGTGAGTCATACCACCCCATTTTGCACCAGCTACAGCTTCCAGACCAACCTCAAGGGCAGCCCCACATAAAGCACATTACAGTAATCCAGCCTGGAGGTTACCAGTGCATAGACAACAGTGGTCAGGCTATCCTGGTCCAGAAACGGCTGCAGCTGTCTTTCCAGTCGAAGCTGATAAAAGGCACTCCTAGCCACTGAGGTCAACTGGGTCTCTCATGACAAAGATTTATTTATTTATTGCACTTGTATACCGCCCCATAGCCGAAGTTCTCTGGCTAGTTTACAGCAATCAAAGATGGATCCAGGAGCACCCCCAGACTACAAATATGCTCTTTCAGAGAGAGCACAACCTCATCCAAAGCAGGCAACTGACCAATTATCCAAACTCAGGAACCACTACCCACAGAGTTTCTGTCTTGCTAGGATGCAGACTCAGTTTACTGGCACTCATCCAGCCCACCACCAAGTCCAGGCACTGGTCCAGGGCTTGCACGGCCTCTCCCAATTCAGATGTTACAAAGAAACAGAGCTGGGTATCATCAGCGTACTGCTGACACGTCACCCCAAATCTGATGACCACTCCCAAGGGCTTCATATAGATGTTAAACAGCATTGAGGACAAGATGGTACCCTGCAGCACCCCACAGCACAACTTCCATGGGGCCGAAAGACAATTGCCTAATGCTATTCTCTCAAAACGACCCTGGAGGTAGGATCAGAACCACTGTAAAACAGTGTTTCCGATACCCATCTCACTAAGCTGGCTCAGAAGGATACCATGGTCAATGGTATCGAAAGCCACCGAGAGATCAAGTAAGAATAATAGGGCCGCACTCCCCCTGGTCCTTCTCTTGATAAAGGTCATCCATCAAGGTGACCAAGGCTGATTCAGTCCCATAACCAGGCCTGAACCCAGACGGGAATGGGTCAAGATAATCTGTTTCATCCAAGAGTACTTGCAATTGCTGCACCATAACTTTTTCAATCACCTGCCCTAAAAAGGGTAGTTGTTGTAAACCAATGCGTGCAATGTGGGCTTTTTCAGGAGCAGTCATATCACTGCCTCTTTCAGGGCGGCTGGGAGCACTCCCTCCTGCAACAACACACTGACAACACCCTGGATCCACTCGGTCATCACCCCTCAGCAAGCTTTAATAAGCCAGGAAAGGCAAGGGTCAAGAGGACATGTTGGTGGCGGCATCGTCGCAAGCACCTTCTCCACATCATCAGTCCGTTTCAACTGAAACCGATCCCAAGAAGATGCAGTAAACATTGCACTGGACACCTCACTGGGGACTACAGTAGATGTGGATGTGGTGTCAAGATTGCTATAGAGGCAAGCAACTTTACCCTCAAAGTGGCTTGCAAATAGGCTTGCCCAATTGCCTGTTAAGCCGGGTTTTACCCAGATTATAACCCTGCTACCCGGTGCCCACTTAGCCCATTAGATGGCCCGGATTTTCCAGGCAGATGCCAAGCCGCAGAGAGGGAGCTACTGTGCCTTTAAATCCGTAATGAGAAAAGCACATTGGAGTTCTGTTAGCCTCTAATCAGTTTCGTGTCAATTACATCTGGAGGATCTCCAGCCTCAGTCTGAGAGGCATGCAACTGACAAGCAACAATGAAACTGATAAAAAAAATCCCATCCCCTTCTCCCTTAGCTTTAGCGATACTCTGGAGGAAGTAAACATTCTTCCCAGTGTGCATGTGTGTGTGTATGTGTGTGCACGTGCGCACTGAGCTCCATGCCTTGGCAGACCACAGCCCCCAAGTAAGCAACCAGGGATGGGGGAGTCACCTCCAGAAAAAAGCAGCAACAGTAGCAGCAACCTTTGTTTTAAAGTGTCTGAAGCTTCCACCCACTTTCCTCCTCCTCTGGCCTGCTGAGCAAGTTGGAGGCATGGTTTCTCTTCTTCTCCTCTTCCCTGCCTTCTGCCTGATTCGAGCTCCTTGCTTTTCCCAGGAAGCTGCCGGTGGTAATAAAGTGTCTCTTTGTGTCTTGGGTGAAGGCGTTTGGAAATGCAAGGGGGGGGGAATTGGCCAGCTCAGACCTGAAAACTGATCACCTGTTGTCTGCAGGTCTTGCTTTCTTTGAAATTGGGTGTGTGTGTATGTGAGTTTTCAAAGTTGAGAGCCAGTGTGGCATAGTGGTTAGAGTGTTGGACAAAGACCTAGGAGACTAGGGTTTGAATCCCTACTCAGCCATGAAGCTTGCTGGGTGATCCTGGGCCAGTCACTGCCCTTCTACCTAACCTGTCACAGGGTTGCTGTGGTGATTAAATGAGAAGGGCTAGAACTGTGTACTCTACCTTGATCTCCTTGGAGAAAAGGTGGTATTTAAATGCTAATGCTAATAATACACACACACACACACACACATATATATAAGACTTTCCCAAGGAAGAGCTTCCGCCTCAGAAAACAAAAACACATTTTTTTGTTTTGTTTTTGATTTGAGTGCTCTGATGTCTGTGTTTTGGTTAAGGTGTGTACCCAACCTTGATGTGCTTATGGAAGGGGTGTGCAAGTAGTGCCCCCCCCAAGTGTGAAGGTTTGGACAAACACTATGTTAAAGAAAACCAAAGTCTGTGTGAAAGTACATATTTGGAAATGCCATTGGTGTGATCCTAAGCACATTTACTAAATGATGTCATTTGAACTTCACAAAAGATTTTATGGTCACGCCCATAAACACCTATGCAACCTTGTGTCCATAACTGTAAAGAGGTATGTCCACATGTGTGCATCCCAGGCACCTAAATGAGGGGTGGGAGCAGCATAGGAACATAGGCAGATGCCTTACACCAAGGGTTCCCAAACTTTTCTTGAAAAGTTACACTTTTATTGTTTTTATTACATTTGTAAGCTGCCCCAAACTCTGTTTTTAACAGTGGAAGGGCAGGATATAAATCTTCTTAATACATAAATAAATATACCATAGTGGACTTCCCAGGAGGATCGCTCCGCCTGTGCTGCCTCTAAGACGGGCTCCCGTCTTAGATGAAACTTTTTCAGTTTTAAAACCAGTCAGAAGGGTTTTTTTGACTGGGAAAAATTTCTTCCAGATAAGGAAGAAACGTAGAGATTTTCCACAGAGCTTTGTTGTGTTTGTTGGAGACTGGAATTCATTAGAATTGTCTGTGAAAGAAGGTCTTCCAGCAGCTCGGACAGAGCTAGGATTTCTAACTAGCTCAACTGATTAAGTGAGACTTTTTTTTCTTCAAAGAAAAACGGATTAACAGGCAAGCATTCTCCTGTCTACTTATTATTGTTTTGTTATCAATACAGCTAAAGAGATTTGTCAAAGAATCAGCAATTAAGAAATCCTGGGTGAGTCATAACTTTCTCTTTTATTCACAGAACTAAGGGAAAGAAAATAGGAATAGCTTATCTTTATTTTTATTGTAAAAAGCTGGCATGGAACTCAGCATTATAAAGATTACAAACGGATGAGGGGTTTCTAATTTGAAGAGAAAAATTTTTTTTGATTTATAAGACTTTTGAGTAATATATGTCTGGGACTATTTTTTCCGGTCTACTTTTTGGTTGTTGTGTTTTTTTTGACGAATCTGCTCATTCTTTCTGCCACTAATTATTTGGATGCTGTGAACTAAAGTTGTTTTTGCACTTTTGGACATATAAGAGATAAGGCAGTTCGTGCTGTCTAGAGGGTGACATCAGCTGACTTGAAAGATTAACTCCTTTGTAACTGTATAAAGAAATAAACTGTTCTTTGCTTGGGATATTAGAAATTGAAGGGGTTTTGTTCTTTTGGTTTTAAGAATGACAATCAAGAAGGTGGTTGAGATTATGGATGTACAAGAAGGGACTTTCTCTTTAGACATGTTTCAGAAAATAATGAATGGGATTAAGCTAACAAAACAAGAACTGAGTCATAACAGACAAGTGATGAAAATTGAATTTGGCGAAATGAGACAGGAGCTGAAAGAAATTCAGGATTCTATGAGAAAGGAAAACAAAGATAAATCTGGAAATCCAAAAAAGGATGAAAGAAAAATTAAAGGGAAGGTTCAAACTATGGAGATTGGATTAAATATGGACTTGGAAAAAGATTTGGATTTCCTGGCTGTGATGGATCCTGGAGACAAATATTACTGTTTGGAACTCAGCGCTGTCCCTGAAGGAATTGGTGAAGAGATTGGAGATAAAGATATCATCGGTTCGAAAAAATTCCTGGACTGGAAGGATTTGATGGAACTTGAAATGGAGAAAGTTTACAGAATTAATTCTTGTTTTGTGACAATGGAAAAACCTTCAAGAGATGTGCTAGTGCATTCTGTAAAAAAGAGGAACAGAGATGCGGTTTTGCAACAATACTTCAGAGATACATTCGGAATTGATGGCAAGGAAATATTTGTGATGAAGGAAATTCCTATCAGACTCTTATTATATGACTATGACAGCAAGATTATTGGGTGCGCAAAGATGGAAGATGGAAGATGGAATCAACACGGATAATGGAAGAAGAGCGATTTGAAATTATTGGACTTAGTAGACTTGATGAGTTGGATTAATTGACATGTCTATCTAGAAAAAAAATGATGGACATATATCTCAAGGATTGGAAACTTCTCTTTGACTTTTTGTGGAAGAATAAAATGATATGATGTTAATAAGATTTGATACCAACTAAGATAACCGCTGGAGGAAGGTGATTTTATAATCTACTAAGAGACAGGCTTGTTATATATTATAGACCTATAGCTGAACTACGACAAATCGGAAGTCAATAGTTTTTTTTCTTTTATTGTATTATTTATTAATTTGTGTTTTTTCTTTTTGTATTGTTTTGATTTTGAAAATTTGAATAAAAATTAATTGAAAAAAAAATAAATATACCATAGTGTTGGAAACTGGAGCATAGGCATTTAAGGCTGAAAATGTACATTAAAAAAAATTCTCACATATTTCTTCAATTTTTGTTGGTAATTACTAGGTACAAAAACAAAACAACTGGATAATGCAACTATTAATATGCTTAATTTACATAATTAGCAAATAATTTACATAATGTGCAAATTAGCCTGCCCAGATTTGTGGGACTGGAATATGGCAACCCTACTTGCAAACAATTCACAGTGATCCTCCAAAGGGTCTAAAACTCCATTTCCTGGAGCTGATGTCAGCAGACCCAACAATACAGAAAAGCTCCACTGAGCAGCTACTTGAGAATGCAATGAAGACAGAGAAGTGGACCTTCTTCGCCACCCTCACCACCACACAGTAGACATGGTTATGATGTTTTTAGTCGAGCCCGATCAGCCTCACAGCATGCCTTTCACCACTTGCTCTCTAGCCATTGTCCAGCCTGTTTCATTGCTTTCTTTATTTCCAAGATGATATTTAAACCCCTGGCAGCCACATAATACCAATTTCTCAGATTTCACTTCACTCAAGTGTCAGGGCTAACATGGGATCGACCAAAGGAAGACAACTCTCAATCTCCTTTCTCTCTCTCCCCCACCCCAAAATCATTGGGGAATCAAGGTAGAATAGCACTAACAGATGCCTTTCCCACCCTCCCTGCAAAGGACTTAATGCAGGGACAAGCCTTGCCCACAAATTAGTCTGTGAAGAGCTGACAACTACCTTGCACTTCAATCTTTCAAAAGATCAAGAATGATATTTCATAGGGGGAAAGGCATATTATTAAATGTTTCCCAGGAAAGAAAGCCTTGCATAGAAGTTCCTGTTCTCAGTCCTACTAATCTTGCCTTGCTCTCTACCCATGATACACCAATGGGATTTTAGGCTGCACTAGGCTTTTCAGAGGTTCTGAGCTTTTCTCACATACAGTAATAAATTTGAAAACTAGGCTAGGACATTGGGGTTTTAAAGTCAGTGCTGTCTCTCTGGCAGATGTACTAACAAAACATATTGCATTTCATTTTTCCTGTAAGATGAAAGTGCAAAATTGCAACCCAGAGATCCTCCCTATACTATATCTTTAAAAAAATCTGCAGGAGGAGGAAGAGCAAGCAGTGGCTGAGTCTCCTGCTCTACTCCTCCAGCACAATCTTCCCACCACCACCTACAGTCAGTTTTACCTCCACAGGTAAAGACAGAGGGAGAGCAAAGGGACAAGTGGAAGCATTACATGGAAGGCTCAGAGGCTGTGCCCTTTCCATACAGCAGTGCCTGTCATTATACAGCACAGTGCTAGACTGCCTTTACCAAGGCATGGTCCTTATAGTAATATTTGGGGAGGAGCAGTAATTCAGAACAAATGCTTTGCAGAAGTTATGCAGGGCCTCTCTCCCAACCACTAAAAATATGTTTCATCCACCTCTTCTGCTTCTGAAATTTTACCAGATCAAGCCTACCCTCATAGCCATAACGACCACAAACTTGCTTTTTCCTTATAAATCAAAACAGAGATCTTAATAAGCTGAATTTCCATCCACATTCTGCACCATCATAGAATCACAACGTGCTCACAACCCTGAGTGCAAGGAAGCTTCATGTACGTTCAATCACAGAATTACCAACAAAGTGAAGGAGGGATTAGAGCACTGATGTAACACAGTCAGATGTTGCCAGGATATCACAGGCTGACAACAGAGCACAGAACACTACATTGCACCAGGAAAGGAACACCAAAGGATGGATTCTTACCATGGAAAAAGATAAAAACCAAGACTGTGAGTCAGCCTAGAGAAGTTTACTTATTATTTATTAAATTTATGTCCTGCCCTTCCTCCCAGAAGGAGCCCAGGATAGCAAACAAAAACACTAAAAGCACTCTAAAACACAAAAGACTTTAAAACATATTAAGACAAAACATTTTTAAAAATCTTAAAAAACATTTGAAAAACATATTGAGATCAGCCATCTTCAAAGAGGCTGTGCTGGTATTTTGCCTCTCCAAAGATATTTGCCTCTCAGGTTCCAGCTGTCTTGTAGTCCAACATTACATTAAGAGATTACCAACTGAATTGAGGAAGACAGCTACCTTCCCTTATGAGGAGTGGAGAAAAGGGCAAACCAGGACTGAGTAATTGTAGCTTCACCCTTGAAGATGAATGAGGTGGATGAATGAGGATCCTATTTAAGCCTTTTTTTCTGGACAGCCTCACTATTTCAGACACCCTTCCCTCCAATAACGGAAGACCTTCCCTAACTACTGTGGGCCTATTTCTCTTTCCTCAAAGCTGGTCTCACAGATGATGTCAAGAAATGCCCTTTCCCATCAGACCTAGGTCTGAACATTTCCTAATTGTCCAATCTCTCTCACAAGATGTTATTCCTTTAAGTTATTACCAGTCAATTAACTGCAAGAGTTTTCAACAACCATTTTTTTCTTATTCCGACATACGTAGCTGTTTTGCATTACGCCAGCAAATTATTCTCCTACAGCTCTCCTTCTCTCACATACAACACACACAATTTCTCCCAACCACATGCATTACATCAATCCTAAATTTAGACTGCAAGCATTTAGTGCAGGGACTCTATACCTTCTGTGATGTACCTCGTGCACCTTTGGGTGCTATTAAATAAAAACAACAAAACAGGCTTTGATACTAAAACACAGAATGTATAAAGACACAAACCTGATGGTGTGTAGCTGGCACATACAAATACATAATTTCTATCTCTGAAGTTCTACATTATTTAAAAAATGGAAATGGACTGCCTTCAAGTCGATTCTGACTTATGGCGAGCCTATGAATAGGGTTTTCATGGTAAGCAGTATTCAGAGGAGGTTTACCATTGCCTCCCTCTGAGGCTGAGGCAGTGACTGGCCCAAGGTCACCCAGTGAGCTTCATGGCTGTGTAGGGATTCAAACCCTGGTCTCCCAGGTCGTACTCCAGCACCTTAACCACTACACCACACTGGCTCTCTGCTGGGTTCATTAGATCATAGTTTTGCAGCTGGAAAAGAGTGGGACTATACACTCCCTTCTCCTCCCTTCACCACTAATATCCTGGTTTAATTAAGTCACAGTCAGCATTTGCATCATAACATGGAACTGTGGTTTAATGTTAGTTTACTAGTAAGTTTCCTGTCTTGGACATAATGGCTACTGTGATTTAATTAAACTAGGATGTAAATGCTAAAGAAGAAGGGAGGGGAGGAGATGGTCAAGAAGTGAGTGTGAGGTCCTGTTGTTTGTTCCTAGATGCTACATTATGAATTAGAAAACCTTGATTTAATATGTCAGGTGAAGGGCTGTAGCTCAGTGGTAGAGCATCTCCTCTGAATGCACAAGGTCCCAGGTTCAATCCCCAACATCTCCAGATAGGAGTGAGAAGGATTCCTGCCTGGAATCCCGGAGGGAGCTGCTGCCAGTCATTGTAGATAATACTGAGATAGATGGACCAATGGTCTGACTCAATATAAAGCAGCTTCCTATGCTCCAAGTTGTGCTTAATAATCTGACAGCTAAGACAGCTGACAGCTAAAACAATGATGTTACCTAGGAAAGATATGAAGATTCCAAGTGACCAGGAAGCCCACCATAAGGCAACTAAGGCTGGGTGGTAGTTTGTAGACAGGAAATGGCATAGTAAGCAAGGATGAGAAAAGCCTTGCTTACATAACTAATTATATTTGCAGATTGTAAAGCAACATCAATGAAAACATAAACATTACAAAAAAAGGATAAAAACAAAATCAGCATAAACTTAGTATAAAAACCAGCAAGAAAAGCTCTAAAATGTTTACAGTTAAAAAGCCTGAGAAGGAAAAAAGGTCTTCACCTGTCACCAAAAATACTATAATGTAGATACCAGGTCCCCCTCTAGGATGCACACCTTAACGTGGTGAGGGGGTTTGACAGTGTTGGAGAAGCTGAGCAATGCCATCAGGAGTCTAAACTAAGAGGTTAAACTCCTAGCAGGGGCACTCAAAGCAGAATGGTCAAAGCTGGGACACCAGACTAGGATGCACCCAGACTCAGAAGAAGGCAATGGTAAACCACCTCTGAATACTTTTTACCATGAAAACCCTATGAATAGACTATCCAAAATGCAACACGAGATACTGCTGGAAGATGAGATCCCCAGATCAGATGGCACTCATCGAGCTACTGGGGAAGGACAAATACGAGTAGCGCTGCAACTAATGACGCAGCTGAGTCAAAGGAAAGGAAGCCCTGAGGCTGATAGGCACAGATTTGAAAGGAGAGTCTGGAGTTATATGACACACACAACAGGAACATGAAATGTGAGAAGCATGAACCAGGGAAAGTTAGAAATTGTCAAGCAAGAATGGAATGTATTAATATTACAATACTTGGCGGGAGTGAATTAAAATAGACGGGAATGGGACATTTTCAATAAGGCAACTACAAAATATTTTATGCAGGAAATGAGAAATGAAGAAAAAATGGGGTTGCTCTAATAGTGAGAAGTGATGTAGCAAAAGCAATTAGAAGCTATAACACAAGGTCTGAGTGAGTGATATCAATGAGACTTAATGGGAAACCTATCAACATAGCCATCATACAAGTCTATGCTCCAATGGCAAACGCAGCAGAAGAGGAAATGGAGAGGTTTTGCGCAGAAGTACAGGAAGAAATTGATCACACACCAAAATAAGATGCTCTGATAATCATGGGGGGCTGGAATGCAAATGTTTTTAATGTTGTTTTGTTTTAATGTATTTTAAGGTCTTTTTATGATGTTTTAAAGTGTTTTAGCGTTTCTTTTTGCCGCCCTAGTCTCCTGCTGGGAGAAAGGGCAGGATATAAATCAAATAATAAAATAAATAAATAAATAAAATCATACGGAAAGCGGGATTGGACCAAGATGAAGGAGATGTGAAAATTGGAGGGAGAAATATCAATAATTTAAGATATGCAGACGATACCATACTACTAGCAGAAACCAGTAATGATTTGAAATGAATGCTGATGAAAGTTAAAGACAAAAACACAAAAGCAGGACTACAGCTGAACATTAAAAAGACTAAAGTGATGACAACAGAAGATTTATGAAACTTTACAATTGACAATGAGGACACTGAACTTGTCAAGGATTATCAATATCTTAGCACAGTCATTAACCAAAATGGAGACAATAGTCAAGAAATCAGAAGAAGGCTACGACTGGGGAGGGCAGCTGTGAGAGAACTAGAAAACATCTTCAAATGCAAAGATGTATCACTGAACACCAACGTCAGTATCATTCAGACCATAGAATTCCCTATCTGTATGTATAGGTGTGAAAGCTGGACAGTGAAAAAAGCGGATAAGAGAAGAATTAACTAATTTGAAATGTGGTGTTGGAGGAGAGTTTTGCCGATACCATGGACTGTGAAAATGACAAATAATTGGGTGTTAGAAGAAATTAAACCAGAACTATCACTAGAAACTAAAATGATGAAACTGAGGTTATCATACTTTGGACACATAATGAGAAGACAAGATTCACTAGAAAAGACAATAATGCTGGGAAAAACAGAAGGGAGTAGAAAAAGAGGAAGGCCGAACAAGAGATGGATTGACTCCATAAAGCAAGCCACAGACCTGAACTTAACAATATCTGAACAAGGTGGTTTACAACAGATGCTATTGGAGATCGCTGATTCCTATTGTCGCCATAAGTTGTAATCGACTTGAAGGCATATAACACACAGATACCAGGCAAGTTTCTCTGGGGAGTGTATTCCATAATTAGGACAACAACTAGTAATAAGGCCGTCCCCACTAGTAGCACCTGCCTAACTGGAGTACCTGGAAAAACTATCACAGTAAATATTTTAAGGAATCAGAAGATATCTTGATTCCAAGGTGTTTAGGGTTTTGAAGATTAATACCACCACTTTGAATTAAGCTCAGAAATGGATGGGAGCCAGTGCAGATGATGAAGAACTGAGGTGACCATATCTACCAATCTCTATTAATAATCTCATTGCCAGCTGAAGAGTTTTCAAAGGAGCTCCATATGTAACACAATGAAGTAATCCAGTCAGGAGGTTACAGAGTGTTGATAACTGTTACAAGGTTGTATCTATCCAGATAGGACCTTAGTTGGTAAATCAACCTCTGATAAAAGGCATACCTAAGATCAAGCAACAATGTTGGATCTAGAAGTACCCCCAAGCTATGAATTTGCTCCTTTAGTCAAAGTACAATTCCCTCCAAAGCAGGTTGAAATCCATTTAACTGGACAGATAAGCCACCCATCAACAACACATCCATCTTGTCTCAATTGAATTACAGTTTATTGGCCCTCATCCAGTCCATCGCTGTGCACAGATCCTGGTTCAGAAAACCTACTGCCTCAAATGGATTAGATGAAAAAGAGGCGTAAATTACAGTTAGCCTTGAGTCAAAGTAAATGAGACTGATGTGGTTTTTTGCCATATCGTTTAATTTTATTGATTATACAAATTCATCAGAACATGGGTTATCTCCACCACAAGAATATACGAAACAATAGATTTTGTAGTTTAGCAGATTTGCTTTGTCAGTTGGTATGTACTGGAAGTTATGATAAATGTACTATTTGTGTTCCTTTCAGAATACGGTAAAATTGTGTAAGATTGTACTATTTCCTTCTTCTCCTTTTGTTCATAAATTGTATGTATTCCTTTTCTCCTCCTTTTCACCACCCTGCGTCCTTTCCAACCTCGTCTCTTTTTTCTCTTTCCCTTTTTTTTGTTTTTGTTTATTGATTATTTGTACTGGTCTGACAGGGCTGTTCGTATTTGGAAAAATCTTCAATAAAATTTATATATATATAAAAGAGAGATGTAAAGCTGGGTGTCATTTGCATAATGGTTAGACCTCATTCTGCACCCCTGGATGACCTCTCTCAGCAGTTTCATGTAGATTATGAAAAAGCATGGAGGATCAAATAGAGTTTTGTGGAATCCCATAGTAAAATTGCTGTAGGGCAGAGCAACTGCACCCCAGTACTGTCTGCTAGAATCAACATAGAATAAACCACTACAATGCAGTATCTTCATTTCCCACTCCAGACAATCTGTCCAGAAGGATGCCATGGTCATTACTGACAGGTCCAAGAGAATCAACAGGGACACTTTCCTCCTGTTTTTTCTGAGCAAAAGTTCATCCCGTGGGGCAACCAAGGCAGTTTCCATTCCAAAACTTGACCTAAAACCAGACTGAAATTTATCTAGAAAATATGTCATCCAACAGAGCCTAGAGCTGGCTAGCAGCCACCCACTTGAACACCTTGCTCAGAAAGAGGATGTTTACAACAAAAAAATATTAGTTAACATTCTGGATCCAGATTAATTCTTTTCAGGAGTGGTATTTTTAAAACCCTCTTTTAAAAGCACCTGAAATATGCAACCACCTTGTCCCGGCTAGCGATCTCCTCGATATGATAAGTCAACACGGGTATGGATCCAATGGACAAGTGATTGGCCAAACCTGTCCAAGCACCTTGTCCACACCCTCAATAACAGAAACTCACCCAATGATATTAGACATGAGGATACTATGGATACCTTCACTAAAAGATTCCACATTTCATGTAGTTCCAAGTCATGATAGATATGAGTGACTTTATCCTTAAAGAATCTTACAAGTATGTCACAGCATGACACTGAGGGCTGAACTACACCATTCTCTGTGCCAGATTTCAATAGGCATTTACCTGAAGAAACTCTACTGGATAATACTGAAAGGATGTAATATAAATGTTGAAGAACCCTTTATTCACCATCATCATCACCAAACTCAATAATGGGCTTTAACCTGTGTTTAACTGGATTTGGCACAATTTTTCCTCCAGTTGCATTCAAGTCACAGTTCCTCTTGCTTCAGTGCACTCAGCTCAGACGCATACCCAGGAGTTGCCCAGGCTCTGCTCAGAAGGAGAGGATACTGGGTACAATCAAGTCATCTTTGTATTCCACAGAGTAAACAGGACAGCTGGGTTAGCCATTCCATTAGAAAAAATCCTCCAGAGCCTTCTGGACTCCATAAGGATCCATTAGGTTTTGCAGGAGGACCATTTCCCTTGCAAAGGGAAAAGACCACTGAAGGTCTGGACCTCAATAAAGAGTGATCTGGCCATGATAAAAGAACAAATATTAAATCATCCACTTTCAGATCATCAACTTCTTGGCAGATCAAGAAAACCAAATCAAGAGTGTGCCTTCCAGATGTGTTGGGCAACATGTTGGAACAAACACGTCATGGTGGACATGAAGTCATAAGCCATGCCTGGTCAAATAGCCTCTGCATGAATCCGCCAGGCAGGGTGGATAAAAATCAGTGTGTTTTTTAAAAAATTAAAATAGTTTTTTAAAAATTTAAATCGAAGGGTTTATTTGAATTGATTTTTAAAAAATCACTAATAGTAAATTTCTCTCTCACTCAATTATATCTTATTACAAACATGCTAAACCTACACTTACAGTCTCATTAAATAAATTAATAGCTCTATCACACACTCACACCTTGAGTTACCTATCAATAAAACATGGGCATTCATTTCAGTTTTTCAACTCATGAAAATGGCTCTGCCCATCCTAACTACAAACTCTTGCTTCCTGGAAGTTCTGCACTTTCAGTTTTTCTGACTAAAGTTACATGTGCAATTAAATATGCAGGCTGGATGAGGATGGGATTGTTGTACTTCGTTTATGTGGTGGTGGAGATGGGCCATACAAGGCAAAGGGATTAGGACAGAGACAATATAGAAAAGGACAGTTGGAAGCAGAGCAGAAAGGAACAGTGGAGAGAAAGAAAAAAGGGAAGACATAGTACAAAAAAAGCTTCAACTTCTTATATTCCCCACCCTTTTGAACTGTCATGGCTTCTGGGCGTAAGAGTGACCCTATCTGGGAATATTTTGAAAAAATTCCTTATCTGGGCAAAAAAGGAAAATGTGCAAAGTGTAAACAGTGCAAGAAGGAGATGCAGGATCTAGCTGCAAGAATGATGAAACATCATCATGAAACCTGCTTTTTGGGAGAAAATGGTGTGGATGAAGATGTGGATATGTCTGAACAACAACGTGGATCAATTGGTTAGTAAATTGAATAATTCACTTTGTAATGCATTATAGGAATGCATCATTTGTCAAGACTTTCTATGCATTTTAGTATTAGTGTTATTCAACAAGCTGTTTGCTATTTTGGAAGTTAATAGAAAAAAAGCTTAGTTCTTATAACTTGTTTAATCAGTTAACTGGGTTTAGAAATCTATAACCCAAGAGAGTTGCCACTGGGTGCCATTTTCTTATTTTACATTAAAAAACATGACCCTTATTTTGGAACATCATGGCATACCATAATGATGATGCCATAAATCTATTCCCTCTTTTATTTCAACATAACTAAGCTTCCCTAGAGAACTCCATTCTATGCTTGTTTTCTCAAAAAACAAGCATCTGCATCTTGACACAGGCAATATTATGTACTATTTCCTAAATTAACAAAAATCAAGTTGTCTAAACAATTACCCAAAGTGTACCCACCTTGTAAAATGCTATACTGAGTTGTAAAATAACATTTTAGTTTTAGTAATCCAATTTGCACCATTGTTGAAGAATATGTGAAGAACTATAAGTGAGGAACTTGATTTAAATCAAGGGTTTCTCTTGGTGATTTAAATCGCCTTAATTTAAATCAATCCACCCTGCCACCAGGTCAATCAATACCAAATCAGAGACCATCTCACAGTCAGCAGGTTGGGTGGTACACCAGCAGAATCCCTAATCAGTTCAAAGGACCCAGCACAAGATACAAACATTCAGGATTGGCATTCAGCTGGACAGAAGGCCTACAAAGGAAAATGAAATTCCTTAAAGACTCCAACAACACTCTCCAACCCTTATGTTTATGATGGTGCTGCACTGAATATCCAGAAGAGCATGAGCGTGGACCCTCTAACAACAGGCCAAATTAGGCCTACCAAGGCAGCTAATTTAGCTCACACAGCCATTTTCATGCCCACAATTGATAAAGTTTGGAACAAGTAAAGCTGCTGCTGGAGTGGAGTAGATCTGTGTCTTAAATTCAGTGTCAAATACATGCCTTGCTAGGATAGGTTCCACTTGGGAATTCCAATCAGATGCAAGACCTACTGCCAAGGAATAATTGGGAGCGCATAGCTTAAGAATGCCTCCTGGATTGTTCTTTTGCAATGGGGCTTCCACTCCTCATTATTTAAATTCAGCACCACATACAATCCCTCCTGCTCTGCAGTGGTCACACATTCACCTGATGTCACATGACATCAGTTGATTAACAGGTGGTGATTGTCAAAAATAGCCCACAGAGAGGTAGCTAGCTTTGGATGTGGCCTGCACCAAAGTGGTTCTTTGCCCCTGCAGAAAGGACACAGATGAGTGTGATCAACTTCTCCGAGCATTCCCACCCAGGTCTTAGTAACACAAACCACGCCAGCCCTCTCATTCATAATTAAATCAGACAAGATTTTGGTATGAACTGACCAAGATGGCTAGTTGAGAGTTCGAAGTCACAGCAGATTTCACTAGAACTTCCAAGAAACCCTAACAATTACTGGCATTCAAATCTTAACAGGTAATCATCAGGGATTTTTTCCAATAGAAGGATTCATTGTGTGAATTATCTAACTTTCCTCCACATCTCTCTTCCAAAACCAAAAGCATGCCTGTGTGCTTCCCAGCAACCCTACTAAGACAAATTGGGGGAGAGGTTTATTTTGTCTGGACATAATGGCTTGGAACTGAATTTCACACTCAACCAGTGGAATTAAGAGGAGATGACTTGTTTTATTTCCTCTTTTCTCTGCAACCCTTACAGATCTGCTCTGAAGGGTTGGGGGACTCTGCACAACAGTGGTGAAGCGATGAATAAGCTAAAATCTGCTCTCCCTTCAGACACCATGATCCTTTGTTAGTCTGAAAGCCTTCAGTTAACAAAAGGTGAACTTACAGTCCAAGCCAGTGTCTGTGGGTGACAACTAGTCAGGGAATCTCAACAGCTGCTACGTTTCTGTGGGGAAACTTGCCACTGTTACTGCATTTTTCTTCTTTCAATATTATCCATGTGTATCTGAGCTACTACTGAAAGAAAATAGGTTAGTGAATAAACTAGGTCCAGTGCAAGGAGTACTTAGCCATCCTGACAAGATCACAATATTGAGCTGTAATTAAAAAAACACTACTAACGAGAAGTGCCCCCTCTTTTAATAAAGGCTTTAGACCAGGCTAGTATAGTGCAACGTAACAGGTTGCTCTGGGTGCTTCAGAGAGAGAAGCACACAGCAACTAAGGATATCTTTTCCCCTGACATTTGCACCTACCTTCCAACAGTCTAAAATTTACTAATAAGGATTAATTCCCCTGACCACATTGGCAAATAACTGTTGCTATTCTTTTTGTTCATGAAATGTTGTTTAAGCTTATGAGATGGACAGAAAAAAATGGAAGGAGAAAACTACTAGAAGTGTTTGGGCCTCGTTGCTGGTAGATGGCATAACGGATGCCTATGACTGTTCCCAGCAGGATCACATTAATTGACCAATTTACACCTGCCAGGGGGAAGCCAGCAATGTATTTAGCAGAGAAGTAAGAGCCACCCACTCCTGCATCATTTATGGATAGTAGATTTTACCCTTGGGCCTGAATTTAAAAGGAATACCGATGAAATGGTGCTTTCTGTCTCAGGGAGTCAGTATCACCCATCCGTGGCAGAAAGCAGTGCTGTTGTCATTATCAGGTTATTTAATTACGGCTATTACAAGACTGTGCAATCAAACCCAGCACTTTAAATGCATAAATATGTATATATTTTCTTCAAGACAAAAAGTGTTTTATATAATTAGTAAATGGCTCACAAGTTATTATGGGGGGGGAGGTTATCTATTTTATCCACAGGAAAAAAATAGGGGTTACAAACACACTAAAACCCATTCCTCAATTTATAACCTACAACTAGCAGTTTTAATTCTAGTACAGCATGTGTGTGTAGCATTACTATTTTTAAAAAAATGTTCTTACCTCCAAGCCTTCCTAAGGACAACTTTATCTTTATTTAATTTATTTATTACATTTATACCCCGCCTTTCTTTTCATGATAGAAACCCAAGGCGGCTTACATATGGTTCCCAGGCGGCCTCCCATCCAGGCACTGACCAGACCTGACCCTGCTTAGGAGCTGGCCTTGTGTGTCTTCAGACCATAGCCTGGGACCTTTACTATAGAATGTTTTAGGAAGTTGGTTGTTGCTGGGAAAGGAATAGGAAAAAGATACTGCATTAATCAACTGCATTAATGAACCTTATCTTAACCCTTCTATCTCCTCGCTGGATCATCACCTTGCAGTGGTGAGTGGGCTTGCGTGTTCCAATGAACCCTGTGAGCGATGCCGTCGGGAATCATGTACTCCCAGCAGGGTCACCCATGGTGGTAAGGTCAAGGGAGAGGAACCAGACAAAGAAAGTCCTCAATGGCAGAACAGGCGGATAACAATGTGTATGTTAAAACGGCTGTGAAGGCGGATGAAGGCTGCATCAGATAAAAAACTTCCAATCATCGTGGCAACCATGCCATTGGATCAAAGCCTTTTTCTGTCAAGATTGTGTGTTGATCGTCGTGCGCCAATCTCCCCACATAAAACAAATTCACGCGCAGGCGTCTTCCAACCAAATTACCTTGGAAGACAATCTTACTCGGTAACGAGTGATCCGCAACCAACCCTTCTATGCAAAATATTCACTGCAAAATCTTGCCTTACCACTCCACAAAAACTGTTTTAATGTTACCTCTAGAGCAGGGATAGCCAACATGTTCTGTTCCAGATGTTCTTGTACTACAACTCCCATCACCCTCAGCCAACATGGCTAGTGGCCAGGGATGATGAAATTTGTAGTCCAATAACATTTGGAGGGCACCACTTTGACTACACCTGTTCAAGGATATAAATAGCCTTATTTATTTATTTATAAATAACCTTACGTACAACCTCATCTTGATAGCTTAGCCACCATGATTCATACATTGGTAACCTCATAAATGGACAACTGTAATGTGCTCAGTCTGGGTCTTTCCTTGGGATTGGCCAGAAGCTGCAGCTGGTGCAGAATAGCGCAGCCAGGTTTTTGAGTGGAGCACCTGGACACAAACATATTACACCTGTGCTGAGGAAGCTGCATTGCTTGCTGATCAGCAGCTAGGGCATATGAAACTGTCTTATAGAGTACGACAATTGGTCCATCTAGCTCAGTATTGTCTACATTGTTCAAAGTATTGTTGTTAACATTAAAAAGTCCTGAACAACTCGGGACCAGGTTATCTGAAAGACTGCCTATCTCTGTACAGAACCTTTAAGATCACTTAGAACATCTGGGGAAATTTTACCTGTGATACTGCACCCTACAAAATATCATAGGGCAGACACTCAAAAATAGGCATTTTCTGGATGCCCTTCCCTGTGCCATATGTGAAGCAGCAACCATCAGTTGCATCTTGTAAAGACATACAGTAGGGCCCCACTCATAGGGCAGGTTAGGTTCCAGACCCCCATCGAAAAGCGAAAATTGCCAAAAAGAAGATCAGCTGTAGCGCAGGGGTCTGGAACCTAACTCGCTGATCGCGCCAGAGGAGGAGAAGATCAGCAGGATCAGCTGTGGTGGGGGTCTGATCACCCCGGAGATCAGCTGTAGCTACAGCTGATCTTCCCCTCCTCCAGTGGGATCAGCTGGAGCACGGGGGTCTGATCACGCAGGAAGAGGAGAAGATCAGCTGTAGCAAGCTATAGTTGATCTTCCCCTCCTCCAGCAAAATCAGCTGGAGTGCGGGAGTCTGATCTCACTGGAAGAGAAGATCAGCATCTTCCCCTCCTCCGGCAAGATCAGCTGGAGTGCAGGAAGCACCAGCCCCCGCTCCAGCTGATCGCTCTGCTGGTGCCGTATTAGCGGAATGCTTTCCCTGACCCATGAGACTGGATCCTATTTTCATTTATTTGAATTCTTTGAATTCTTATGTGCTTTTATACCACTGTTTTACTGTTTTATTATATAGTTTTGCTTTAATGATACTTTTTATTATTTTATGTTGTATATTGTTTAGGTATTTTTAAAAATATAAAGCAGTTTATAAATACTTTAGAATGCAAAGCCTTTTCTCATATGCACAGTGGGGAATAAAACTCTGTAGACCTCAACCCTTTGGTCAAACCCTTGCAGACATGAAAGGGGAGATGGGTAGGATGGCACTGAAATGCTGCAGAGAAGATGTACAAGACGTATTAGTGTGTTCCGAGAAAAACTGCTGATGTTCAGCTTTCTAGAAGGCCACAAGTAGATAAGCTTATGCGCATAGCTTGGGCATTCCTTTTCCAAGTAACAGAAATATTTATGCAATGATAGAAATCTGCTTTAGGTACGCCTTAGAAATTTTGGTGTAAGACTGAGCTGAAAATGTCTATGGCAGAAAACTTTGGATTTATTCTTGTCTGAATTTCTCTCCAAGCAGCCGCTTGCTTTATTTTGTTTTAGCTTGGTTTTGTTTTACTTTGCTTAATAAAGTGCTTCTGGCAACATCTGGATTTATACACAATGGGAAGCCTGTTTCTTCCACAACAAACCTGGAAAGCACTGATTGGAATGTTACATATACCCAAAGAACTGTAAAGCGTGTCCAGATGCAGTGGATGGATTAACACAATCTGCCTCCACCTTGTGTGATCCTTAAATGAAGCTTGGATGGATGACTAGCTTACCACAATGGAAATTTATTTATTTTTATTTATTATTTGATTTATATCCCGCCCTTCCTCCCAGCAGGAGCCCATTTAGTGCAAGCTTCATTGCACTAGTTACACTGGTATGTTTGTTGACCTACGTTCAACATGCAGATAGATAGATAGATAACTTTATTACGGTCACAGACCAGCAATCAAACATACATTTTTAAAAGAACCAAGTTAGATTAAAAGAAAGATTCTGTCTATAACCAATTCTAAATTTTATAAAATCTGTGGGATTATAAAGTTATCTATCTAACATGCAAGAAACTGACAGGTGCCTTTTTCACAACTTGGGCTTTCTAATTGACCAAAATTGAATACTACTTCTGCAATTTTGAACACTACTTTTGAAATGCAATTTCAAATCTGTTTCAAATCTGTTTTTAGTTTTCCTATTTTCAGCTTTTCTTGTCATATATTTAAGATTATCACACATCCATGGGAAACAAAGTTATATGTAATCAGTATTTTTTCATAGTTTTAATAAAAATACAAGAAGTGCTTCACTGGCTAGAAGGGTTGCATTTCTAAAATATGAAGTATGCTTCTATAAAGCTACACAACAAAAACAACTCTAATATCCAATGGATCTTCATCCCAGCCACTATGCTCAGTGTGGCATTACTAGTGTCAGCATATTCGCTTGATATATAAACTCAAAATATATGGCTCCAAGTTAAAGCAATGTATTTCAGCCTGAACCACAGGTGTGCCCTAAATTTCATCCTGTTAGATCCCATGTCACTTGAGCACAGTCTGGTTACATCAGTGACAATCCAGTCCCTTAAGGGAAAGTAAGGAGAACTTTTCTTACCTGAAAGCTGCAATAATTAGGAAGTGATGGATGTCACTAGTAAAAATGAATGATGTTTTCCAGGACTGCTCTCATCTCTAACCATACCGGTTTCAGATAAAATAACCCCTTCTGACAGGATGTGTCAGGAACATCTACAGCCAATCAGTCACACTGCTATCCAACAAAAAGTAATGACATTCTTGTCATAACATCTACAGATTAAGTTATCAAAATCAGTTTCCGGTGCGCTTTATCAATTAAAACCTAGATTGATATAATATCAGTGGACAATATACACTGTCAAAAACTAATAATCTCCAAAAACTGAAATAAATTGGGAGCCATTTGGATAGTAGGGAACAGTATTTTCCATTTAGAGCAGTGGTTCTCAACTATTATGAGTACGGGACCCCCTTTGTAAGCTCAAAAAAAATTGTGACCACCCCCCACACTAATTGTAATTCTAGTCTCTGTTAATTGAAAAAAATGGTGCATGGCAAAATCACATCTCCAAATATCCCTTTCCATAAAAAGCTCCCTGCAGATAGGAAGATGTTGATTTCTCTTCTTAATGCAAAAGTCCAATCAAATTGGTATCCCCTCCCCCACACACATACAGTCTGAAGATGTAGTCCTGTCTCCCAACACCAGTGGGTTACAATGTTGGACTAAGATCCAGGTTCAAATCCTCATACACCCATGAAGTCCACTGGATTACCTTAGACCAGACACAGTCTCTCAGCCTGACCTATCTGACAGGGTTGGTGTAAGGATAAAATGGAAAGTGGGGAGAAAACCAAGTGTACCACCTTGAACAACTTGGAGGAAAGGTGGGATATAAATGCAATAATAAATAAACAAATACATTTCAGTTGCAGTACGTGGATCCCAACCTCAGCCAACCTTTTAAAAATAATAATAATATTAATCAAAAAGCAGCAGTGTGGTAGTGGTGGGGATGCTAGATTGTGAAGACAAAAGGGTGGACAGATGGAGGTTAGTGCTTTTAGGCCTTGGGGTGATCATCAGAACTGATGACTTGGTTAGTGTGCCTTGGGTAATGAGAGTGAAGCAGAAGACAGATCAGTGCATGCACACACACAAACACACCTGCACCTCTTGCAAGCATCTGCAGGAGTGCATGTATTTGGGCACTTAGGAGGGGGGAAGCCCTCAAGTGCCGCAGCATGTTGGAGACAGAGATGGAGGGGGCAGAGTGCAGGTGGAAGAAAGGGAGGACGCTGGCACACACACTTAGCCTCAGAGATGGGGGACGAGCAAGTCCTGAGTTTCCTCACAGCTCCTTGGCTCTGTCTGGGCCGAAGGCGAGATCTGGGAAGCATCGCAAATAAGAATAATTTTTAAAAGGAAGTGGCAGTGAAGCAGGAGCCAAGAAAGACAGGCAGGCTGACTGCCAGGAAGGAATGGGGAAAGTAGTATTTCCTTTTTCTTCATGAAAAGCCCTCTCCTCTTGTTCAGAGTAAGGGTGTCAGCAGCAGCAGCAGTGCGAGGAGACAGAAGTCGGTGATAGTAATCCCCTCTTCTGCCTGTTAGCTCCACCCTCAGCCTCCTTTGGCTTTTGCCATGTGTTTTATAGGCACATACCTGCCCTTGGTTCACCTAAAAGATGCTCTGGCACTTCAGTAAAAGTCCTTCCCTCTTGTTTGGAGCAAGGGAGAGGTGTCGTCTGCAGCAGCAGTGGGAAGCAGACAGTGTCCAGGGAGTGACCAGAGGGGTCATGGTCCCCTCTGGATTACTTTGCTGCCCCCATGGGGGTTGTGGACTCCAGGTTGGGAACAACTGATTTAGAGAAAACTCAACTGCATGCGTATTCCATGTAACAAGCATAACAGAACTGTGTGTGAAAAATAAAAGATCTAAATTTCACACTACTAATTTTAAAAATGTACATGTATTATGTAGGGAAAGGGAACACTACATACTACAATTAAACCACAGAGACATTCTTAAGTCTCTTTAGCCACTATCTGCATGAATTCTCTGATCCCCAAGCACCGTGTTCCACTGGGCAGGCATGGTCAGCTTCCTAATCACTAGCTTAGGAAACTGACTGTTGTTATAAAGAAAGGTAATCTTAATATTAACCACACCTCTTACTGAGACATCGTACCTTCTATGAACTTTGGTTGGTGGCCCAGCTGCGCCCCTATCTGGACAGGAATAGCCTGGTTTAGTTGTCCATGCTTTGGTAGCCTCCAGACTGGATTGCTGCGATGCACTCTACGTGGGGTTGCCTTTGAGGACGGTTTGGAGAATGCAGCTTGTGCAAAATGCAGCAGCAAGATTGGTAACAGGGACCAGATGGTTCGGACATGCTAAATCGATTCTGGCCTGATTGCATTGGCTGCCTGTATGATTCCGAGCCTGATTCAAGGTGCTGGTTTTAACCTATAAAACCTTACACGGCTTGGGACCACAACACCTGATGGAACGCCTCTCCCAACACAAACCCACCCGTACACTACACTCAACATCAAAGGTCCTCTTCCGGGTGCCTACTCTGAGGGAAGCTAGGAGTCTGGCAACAAGGGACAGGGCCTTCTTAGTGGTGGCCCCCAAATTATGGAATGATCTCCCTGATGAACTTCGCCTGGCGCCAACATTGTTATCTTTTTGGTGACAGATCAAGACTTTCCTTTTCTCCCAAGCATTCTAACAGCATGTGCTGAACTAAGCCCAGGTCTTTTACCTTGTTTATCTGTGCTTTATGGTTTTAAACTTTGTATGGTTTTTTAAATTGTATATTTGTTTTTAATGTTCAATGTTTTTAATTTTTGTAAACCGCCCAGAGAGCTTTGGCTATGGGGCGGTATATAAATGAAATAAATAAATAAATAAATAAATAAATAAATAAATAAATAAAATCCTCAACAGTATAATGGAACTGCTGGGGGAGGGGGAAGGGTTTCCTTATGATTAAAAAAAAAGGGACACACAACTAAGATATTTAATGGCTCTTTCAAAGTGGCCAATCTGGTCCTCTGGCAAATATCAGAGTTATATTTTTAGGTTATTAAAAAGATTTATGTAACTTTAAAGTTGACAATGAGGACACTGGACTTGTCAAGGATTATCAATACCTCGGTACAGTCATTAACCAAAAGGAAGACAATAGTCAATAAATAAGAAGAAGGCTAGAACTGGTGAGAGCAGCTATGACAGAACTAGAAAAAGTCCTCAAATGCAAAGATGTATCACTGAACACTAAAGTCAGAATCATTCAGACCATGGTATTCCCGATCTCTATGTATGCATGTGAAAGTTGGACAGTGAAAAAGGTGGATAAGAGAAAAATCAACTGATCTGAAATGTGGTGTTGAAGGAGAGCTTTGCAGATACCATAGACTGCGAAAATGACAAATAATTGGGTGTCAGAACAGATTAAACCAGAGCTATATTAGAAACTAAAAAGATGAAACGGAGGTTATCATACTTTGGACACATCATGAGAAGACATTTACTAGAAAAGATAATAATGCTGGGAAAAACAGAAGGAAGTAGAAAAAGAGGAAGACCAAACAAGAGATGGATTGATTCTATAAAGGAAGGCACAGACCTGAACTTACAAGATCTGAACAGGGTGGTTTATGCTATTGGACGTCACTGATTCATAGGGTCACCTTAAGTCATAATCGAGCTGAACGCACACAAGAACAACAAAGACCTGAGAAGACCCTAACTTTAAACTGTTTGGAAAAGAGCAACAGCTTTTCGAGAAACAAAATTTCATTTAATTGTTGATATAGTTCTCTAAAGAGTAGCTGTCTTTGGTAAGGCAGAGCTGACCACATCCAGAAGCCTCATTATGAAACCTTTGAGGCACTTTGAAATTTCATCCCCAGTAAGATTCATTCTTGAGCTTTAAAACCTGCCTGCATATTAATATTTAACCACTGCACATAATGTATTGTGTTTCACTGCATCCATTACAAACCATTCCTTCGGCAAGATGGTCTCCCTTGCAACTGATATGCTGGACTAAAAGATTTATGGCACTCGATCTATACATCAGTCTTATATTTACTGCACTGTCCATTGTGGGTTATGCACAAGAACAATCTACAGAAGGTTCTAGTACTTAAGCACATATAGCTTGTATAGATCTAACTGGGGTTATACTGAACAAAAAGACTGCGACAAGACACACATCTTCCTGAGTTCCAAAAAACTGCAAGTTACAATATATATCTTCACAAGTAAATTCCAGCTTTTCCATAGTACTATATATCCGAGGTAATATCATTCTCATCTTCTGTGCAAGGAACCTAATACAAGTCCTTTGAGGAACCACAGGGATTTCCAGATGCCAATGCAGATTGTACATGTTAGATGGATTACATATGCTTGCTGGCTTGCTTGCTTAATTAATTAAGATTTATGGGCTCCTACTGGGAGGAAGTGCGGGATATAAATTAAATAATAATAATAATAAAATTATATCCCACCCTTCTTCCCAGCAGGAGCCCAGAGCGGCAAAAGCACTAAAAACACTTTAAAATATCATAAAATATATTTAAAATATATTAAAACAAAACTTTTGAAAAATATTTTTAAAGGTGTTTTGTTTTAATGTATTTTAAAGTCTGTTTTTATGATGTTTTTAGTGCTTTTGTTTGCCGCCCTGGGCTCCCGCTGGGAGGAAGGGCAGGATATAAATCAAATAAATAAATAAATAATAAAACATCTTTAAAAACATTTTTTTAAAACGCTTTAACAGCATCTTTTTTTTTAAAAAAGAAAGGGTTTAAAAACATATTAAAAAGCAATTGCAACACAGACGCAGACTCGGATAAGGTCTCAACTAAAAGACGTGTTGAGGGAGGAAGGTCTTCAGTAGGCGCCAAAAGGTAACAGAGATGGTGTCTGTCTAATATTTAAGGGGAGGGAATTCCAAAGGGTAAGTGCCACTACACTAAAGATCCATTTCCTATGTTGTGTGGTATGGACCTCCTGATAAGTTATCTGCAGGAGGCCCTCATCTACAGAGCACACTGATTGACTGTGTATATAAGGGTAAGACGGTCTTTCAGCTATCCTGGTCCCAAGCTGTATAAAGCTTTTTGCACCAGCTGCAGCTTCCAGACCAACCTCAAGGGCAGCCCCACATAAAGTGCATTAAAGTAATCCAGCCTGGAGGTTACCAGTGCACAGACAACACTGGTCAGGCTATCCCAGTCCAGAAATGGCCGCAGCTGTCTTACCAGCCGAAGCTGGTAAAAGGCACTCCTAGCCACGGAGGTCACCTGGGCCTCTAGTGACAAAGATGGATCCAGGAGCACCCCCACACTATGGCCCTGCTCTTTTAGAGGGAGTATGACCCCATCCAAAGCCGGCAATTATCCTAACTCAGGAACCACCAACCCACAGCATCTCCATCTTATTAGGATTCAGACTGTTTATTGGCCCTCATCCAGCCCACGACCTACTCCAGGCGGTGGTCCAGGGTTTGCACGGCCTCTCCCGATTCAGATGTTACAGACAAATAGAGCTGGATATTGTCAGTGTACTGCCAACATCTTGTCCCAAATCTCCTGATGACAGCTCTCAAGGGCTTCATATAGATGTTAAACAGCACGGGGGACAAGATTCAATTTTACGTTAGATGTGGTAATAGGGCAAACTTACCAGTTCAGAAAAAACACACACAACTATATTGCTATTCAATCTACTCATAATAAACCCATTGAAATGTATTATCTGTTAAAAGTTCTTCTCTTAGTAGGACTAGCATTGAATACCACTCTATGCCATTGCCTACTGCTTTTGTTTTTGCTCCAAATGTTACAGCTACTTGCAGAAAAAAGTTCCCCGTGTTTCAGAGTCTCACGCAAAACTGATCATGAGTATCTCTGCACCAAGCAAGATACACAAGATTAATTTCAGAAAAGCCACAGAAGGGTGGAAAGTGCAAGTCTTTTTTAAGAGAGGTTAATTCTCGGGAGTGCATACAACTAATAACACATGGATCAAGTCTTAGGACATAGCCCTTGACTTGAAGGGAAATTAAAATTCTAAGACAAAGAAGTCTTAAAGATGTCTAAACTAGTGTTTGATGATATTTGGCATGCTTGTTTCCAGTCTTCTGCCATTTTTCTTTTTGCACAAGTGAAACATGCTCAGTTCCTTCAATATCTCCTTATGTATAATACAATCCAAAATGTTACATATATGAAGCTGACTTAAACCAAGTCATACCATTGGTCTATCTAGCTCAGTGCTGTCTTTCCTGCTACCTGAGATATTTTAAATGAAGATGTCAAGGCATGTGCTATTTACCATTTAGAACTATTCCCCTTTCTTCATCATCTTGTTATTCCGGTTTGTTTGTAACATTAAAATATGATCACACAAAACACCAACAGAGTCAAATCAGTGGTAAATACACAAGATAGTAGTAAAAAATTATTTTGCACACAATTATTCTGCTTGCAACAACACACCTTATATTTAGATTAGGACTCTCTTCAAAATTCCAAAGATGTTCTTAGAGGTGCTAGAGTTTAGCCCTTTCTGAGTTTCTTTTTTTATTATTATTTAAATATTTGACTCCTCAGTCAACAATGCTTTACATTTTTGTTGGGTTTAATATTATTCTTTGATAATTAAACAAAAGTGCAATACAACAAATTCAGTTCCATAAGAGAACATTAGAGCTCCATATTCTTGATAGAAGTGAAACTTTCTGGATGTAAAACTCGTGGACCTCTCATCTCTTTTTCATATATTCCCAGTTGTATACAATAACCAACACAATACTTATACTAAGGCATGACTCATCGTAGTATGCATGGTTAACTAAACAAAAACCAACTCAACTGCAGTTGAATGCCTCCCCCAAAGGAGTCCTCAGCACCCAAAACCCTAATGCACACTAGCTTGTATATCTTGAATATTCAATGAATTCATCAATTGCCTCAGACAGACACACCATGGAGCAGCTATTTAAATCCACTGCCTCCAAGCAGCTAGTAAAAGCTATGTGGTATTAAAGTTAAATTGACAATTATTATTCTAAAGTCACCTTTATTATATAAGTTCAGGAACCAAAATTAATTTAGTATTTGACAATGACAAAACAGGGCATTTACTGATGGAAAAAGGGAAATAAAAGAGAGCAGTGGGCTATGACTGCTATTCCATTCAGCAAATAAAGTTAAATCTGCACAATTTCAAGCTGCCTGTTAATATTGGTTTTATGAGTTATTCAGGTTTTAAGAGCCAACTTCCACTACAGTAAAGTTACAAAAACATATTCAGAACAAGATGAGCTAGGCATGCTGCACTGTACCACCCAATTCCACAACTTCCAACATTATATACAGGACTACAGGCCTATTGCAATCCCACACATAAATTACATTGCTTCCCTGAGAGATTAACCACGTAAAGGTGTCAGACCAAAGGATGCAGTGCCCAGTAAATGCTGGGATCAAACTTTGGAACCCGTTATTGCATACAAATTGCACAATTTTACTTTTCATGTTATGCCTTTCCAACATTTTTGTGACAAATCTTACACAGTAAATTATCCTGTTGGGGCATATGCTTTATAATACATATACATATTTGCAAGGCAGAATGTCATTAAGAACCACCTTTTAAGTGAATACATATTATGGATTCATCTTCAGAAAGAAAGGTACATCTGTACAGCAGCTTTTAATGCTTCATATATACCATCTCACACGAAAACAGCAGCATTTGAAGACCCAAATATACAAGCATGACATAATAAAGCAGAACTTGCTCAAGTATCACTCCTGTAATAGGGGTAGAAATGGGCAAACAGATTACTCCCATAACTTGTCAAATTATCTTGAAAACATTCAATTGAAAACTAATGGCATTTGCAGTAGACAAAACTGAGGCAAAATCTCTCATCATCACAAAACCAAAGCACCGAATACACATTTCTGAAAGGAATTCTTCAGAACTTCCAACTTGGCTGGAAGCCAGGATAGGCCAGTTGCGCTGTGGTGCAGTTATGTACGTTTAGACTCTGAACTTAATGGTGATATGCATTACTTCAATTACTTCAAAATGTGATATGCTACCCTTGCTGTTTTGGGAGGCTTTCATGTTAATTCTGCTGAACTTCTAACCCATAGTCCTGCCCTGGTCATTGGCGATCACTCGTGGCCGAGTAAGATTGTCTTCCAAGATAAGGTCTTTAACAGTGGGTCCTTAAGTGACTGTGGAAGCCAATTCTGGATCCACACAGCCTCCCACAGTGAAGACATAGGTTTCCAGATGGAAGATGGTCGTGATGAGGATTTGTTTGACGTGCCTTCCGCTTAGCTCATTTGTCCCGTTCGCCCTGTATTCGTGCTTCTTTGAAGTCCATAGCACCTTTGATAATAGCCGACCTCTGCTTGGGACATTAAAGGGCCAAGACTTCCCAGTTCTCAATGCTCATGTTACATTTTTTTAGATTCATTTTCAGAACATTTTCAGAACCTCTTTTGCTGTCCACCAATATTCTGTTTTCCATCCTTAAGTTGGGAGTAAGGTGGCTGCTTTGGAAGATGGTGATCAGGCATTCAAACAACATGGCCAGTCCAGCAAAGTTGATGTTGAAGGATCATTGTTTCAACACTGGTAGTCTTTGCTTCTTCCAAAACGTTAACATTAGTCCATCTGTCTTCCCAAGTAATTTGCAGAATTTTCCGAAGGCAGCGTTGGTAGAATCTTTGAAGAAGTTGGTAGTGGCGTTTATAAATCCATGTTTCACAGGCATACAGTAAGGTCAGTAGTACAATGGCTTCGTAAATAAGCATTTTGGTCTTCCTGCAAATATCCTGATCCTTGAACACTCTACGCTTCATTTGGGAGAATGAGGCACTTGCACAGCTCAGACGATGTTGAATTTCAGCATCGATGTCAGTTTTTACATAGAGATGGCTGCCAAGATAGGGGAAGTGATCAACATTCTCCAGCGTCACACCATTAAGCTGGATTGATGGTGCTACAGAGGGACTAGTTTGCACCTGTTGATGAAGCACTTTGATTTTTTAAATATTAAGTGAGAGCCCAAGTTCTGATACTACCTCTGCAATTGAGCCTTAGTCCCGAGACCACAGAGGCAAACGGAGGCCCATTTAGGGTAGCAGCAGGCACATACCTCTCAGCTAAGTGGTGACCCTCACTATGCAGTAGGGGTGAGGGAGAAATATGGCTTGATCTGCATTTTAATGCAAAATACATAATTTGTACTTCCCAAAACGCAGCTATCCTTTGAAATTCACACTTCTCCAAATTTTGTGATGAGGTTTTTCTTGCCAAAATAAGTACAAAAATGCATGTATAAAGAGTGCATAAAAAGTACATACGAGTGAAAATAAAATATACAAATTCATTATATTAAAGTGCTTGCAAAAATGTGTACAAGCAAATGTGCATACAAAACTATGCATATAAGGAGAAATTTGCACTAGAATGCTGTTTTTTAAAAATAATTCTGTAGAAAAAACTTTTATTGTTTATTTAACAAATTACAGAACAATAGATTGTTGTTGTTATGTGCCTCCAAGTCGACTACAACTTATGGCGACCCTATGAATCAGCAACCTCCAAGAGCATCTGTCATGAACCACCCTGTTCAGAGCTTGTAAGTTCAGGTCTGTGGCTTCCTTTGTGGAATCAATCCATCTCTTGTTTGGCCTTCCTCCTTTTCTACTCCCTACTGTTTTCCCCAGCATTATCTTTTCTAATGAATCATGTCTTCTCATGATGTCTCCGAAGTATGATAACCTCAGTTTCATCATTTTCGTTTCTAGTGATAGTTTTGGTTTAATTTGTTCTAACACCCAGTTGTTTGTCTTTTTTGCAGTCCATGGTATCCGCAAAGCTCTCCTCCAACACTCGATTTCAAATGAGTTGATTTTTTTCTTATCCGCTTTTTTCACTGTTCAACTTTCACATCCATACATAGAGATCGGAAATACCATGGTCTGAATGATCCTGACTTTAGTGTTCAGTGATACATCTTTGCATTTGAGGATATTTTCTAGTTCTCTCACAGCTACCTCCCCAGTCCTAGCCTTCTTCTGATTTCTTGACTGTTGTCTCCATTTTGGTTAATGACTGTGCTAAGGTATTGATAATCCTTGACAAGTTCAATGTCCTCATTGTCAACTGTAAAGTTACATAAATCTTCTGTTGTCATCACTTTAGTCTTTTTGATGTTCAGCTATAGTCCTGCTTTTGTGTTTTTGTCTTTAACTTTCATCAGCATTCGTTTCAAATCATTACTGGTTTCTGCTAGTACTATGGTATCGTCTGCATATCTTAAATTATTAACATTTCTCCCTCCAATTTTCACACCTCCTTCATCTTGGTCCAATCCTGCTTTCTATCTGCTATGTTCTGAAATAGGGTGATAAAATGCCCCCCTGTTTCACACCCTTTCCGATGGGGAACCAATCACTTTCTCCATATTCTGTCCTTACAGTAGCCTCTTGTGCAGAGTATAAGTTGCGCATCAGGACAATCAGATGCTGTGGCACCCCCATTTCTTTTAAAGCATTCCATTGTTCTTCATGATCTACACAGTCAAAGGCTTTTCTGTAATCTTAAAGCACAGGGTGATTTTCTTCTGAAATTCCTTGGTCCGTTCTGTTATCCAACATACAATAGAATCAACCATCCAATACCCCCTCCCACCCCGGAGTCATGGATTGTCATTGACATTTGCCACCCAGGTAAGTTATGATCCAACAGGTAAGTATGGTTATACAGGTAAGCAAGTATCAATGGTTATAACCATACTTACCTGTTGGATCATAACTTATCTGGGTGGCAAATTTCAATGACAATCCATGACTCTGGGGTGGGAGGGGGTATTGGATGGTTGCATCTATTGTTCTGTAATTTGTTCAATAATACAAGTAAGTAAGTATTAATGAGAGAGTCAGTGTGGTGTAGGGGTTAAGGTGTTGGACTATGACCTGGGAATCCCTACACAGCCATGAAGCTCACTGGGTGACCTTGGGCCAGTCACTGCCTCTCAGCCTCAGAGGGAGGCAATGGTAAACCACCTCTGAATATCGCTTATCATGAAAACCCTATTCATAGGGTCACCATAAGTTGGAATCGACTTGAAGGCAGTCCATTTCCATTTTCAAGTATCAATGAAAATGAAAAATAAACATAAAGTTGTAACACGGGGTAAAATGTTTAAGTAAGTGGTCTTAAATGTATATTCATGATAGCCAAATTAATTTAGCTGCTTTGGAGAGTTAATGTTGCATAAATGCCCACCATTTGGTCATAAAAGCTTCTGGTGTTGCATTATCCTGCAAGAACCGAAGATGCTGCGTGAGTTTGTCCAGAATCGCAATTGTCCCTATATTCTTGAACCAAGCCTATATATCCAATCCATCCAGGAGTTTCCAGTGCTGCAAAACTGATACTCTTGCCGCTAGTAGCAGTTTAGAAACAAGGCCTCTGGATTTCAATTTATTATTTTTGTCCTTGAATAAAGATAATAAAAACAATTCTGGATTTAAACGGATGTCTTCTTTTGTAATTATGTTAAGTTCATTATGAACACTGTTCCAATATGACTCAATCTTTGGGCATGTCCACCAAAGATGAAAGTACATTCCTTTTTGGTTACATCCTCTCCAACATAGTGGCGATAATGATGAGGATATATGAGAAAGCTGGTGTAAGATACCATCTATGAAATATTTTCAACATTATTTATTTATTTATTGTACTTATATACCGCCCCATAGCCGAAGCTCTCTGGACGGTTTACAGTAGCTAAAAACATTAAAACAAATATATGACTGGCAGAAATTGTTTTATTAAATGTAGACGTATATCATGCAGTCCAATTGGGTACGTTACATTCCATGCCTAAATCTTTTTCCAATTGATTCTTTAAACCTTAAAGACCCCCTGAAAGATTGTCTACTAGTATTTTATATACCCCTGATACCAGATATTTTCCAGTTAAGCCTTTATCTAATAAAATTCTTTAAAAGGGAGTGTTGGGTTTTGTAGCAAATGCTTTTATCTGAGGGTACTTCAGTGTGTGTTGTAGCTGGAGAGTATGCAACCAGCCTAATCCCCATATTGGTATATCAACTTTGAATTGTTGGATGGATACTGGTTGTCCCTGGGGAAAGAAATGTCTTAGGCGAAAATATCCTTTTTCCTCCCGGTTCCCAACCTTTCATATTAAACAGTCATCCCCAATGTTTAGATAAAGCTGAAGAGGGGTCAGAGATGAGTAAATGGGAGGTAATCTGGACTGCCAAATTTTCCAATTGTAAAGGTAGCTTTCGTAACGGGATTTATAATATTTTTTAACCAAGAACTATGGATGGCTAGAGACAGGGATGCCCATAATTTTCTTCCCAAGGGCAGCATTTGTTCCTTAAATCTTATCCATGCCTCTTTTGCCCTCATTATTATAAATCCCAGCTGACGAAAATGGAATGCTGTATAATATAAATGTAAGTTGGGTAACCCCCAGCCCTCAGAGTTTGATTGGGTATAAAAAGAAGACATAGACAATCTTGTTTTTTTGTTATGAAAAATAAACTTATTTAGAATATTCTGCCAATTACTGATTATTTTATCATTAATAAGTATGCGAAGAACTTGAAATAAATTTAAAAAACCTGGGTATTTTCATACATATTGAAAATATTCGTCCTAAAATAGATAAATTAAGTTTTTTTTCCCATTTTTAATATCTTTATTCATTTATAAAATAATGGGCGGTAATTGATTGAATGTAATTTTGAAAAAAAATGGTATTAAAATTCTCAAATATCTAAACGTCGTATTAAATATATTGACTCCCAATGATTTGTGGAACCAAAAGTTGATCCAATGGGTGGGTGTGAAAAAACGTGAATGTTCATTTGTCATAATTGATCTTAAGCCCTGATATTGATGCAAATTTATCTAACACTTCTTTAAGATCCAGAGCTGCTTGAGATGGGTTCCTCAACTTTAAAGTCATATTGTCTAAATATAAATTTATTAGATGTTCATCTTCACCCTCACCCCAGTATACCATTATTTTGTCATTTGATCGTAGTTTCATAGCCAGTGGTACCAGGGAGGGGTGAAGAGCAATGGGGATAGGGGACATCCCTGCTTTGTGCCAGGTTGTATAGGTACTGAAGCAGAGTCTAAGTTATTGGTTCAAACTACTGCTGCAGTTTTGGTGTACAGGTGATCTATCACCTCCAAGACACGGTCACCCATCTGATATTTTTCTACAACACCTTTTAGATAATCTCAGCTCAAACAGTCAGTTTTATAAATATCTAATGATAATATGCCTAATGATTTCTGTGAGTGCCTGGCATTATGTATAACATTAAGTAGGTGTCTGATGGGATCATATATAAGTTTTCCCATAACAAAACCTGTTTAGTCTGGGTGGACCAACTCTGTTATCATTGAATTGAGCCTGGCTGCTATAACAGCTGTGAATAATTTCTGGTCCTGATTTAGAAGAGTTATCAGTCTATAAGATTCTACCTTCTTCCTATCTTTACCTGATTTGGGAATTACTATTAAATGGGATGATCCCCATGTTTCCGGAACAGAGTCTCCGGACCAGATATGATTAAATAAATGGGTCAGATGTGATGTTAGTATTTCCTTGAAGGTTTTATAGAAAGTACTACTAAACCCATCTGGTCCTGGAGCTCTGTTTAAGACTTTTAATTACTGCAGAGACTTCCTCTTCTGAGATATTTTGGTTTAAAAAGGTTTTCTAATCGTCTGACAGTTTAGGAGGAGAAAAGTGAAGAAGATATGTATCAATACCTTCTAATTTGGTGGAGTTGAAACTATATAATTCTTTGTAATAATTTGGAAAATGTTTATTAATTTCTTTAGTATCATATGGTACTCCCAAGGGCTTCATATAGATGTTAAACAGCACGGGGGACAAGATTCAATTTTACGTTAGATGTGGTAATAGGGCAAAAGTATACACTGTCCTCTCATTGTGGTTTTCATGGCATCCCATATGATGTTATAACTAATTTCTGCTGTGACATTTATTTTAAAATATTCTGCCAAAGCCTCTTTTAATGCCTTGGAGGCTGATTGGTCTGAGAGGAGAAATGGATCAATTCTCCACATCGGTGAATAATGATTATCAGGTAGTATATTCATGAATACTCCAATTGCTATATGGTCCGATATTATTCTACGGAATATATCTGCCTTGGTTATACCCAGTGCTAATGTAGAGGACAAAAGAACATAATCTAAACAGGGGAAATGATTTAAATCTGGATGAAAAATAATAATAATATTTAATTCCATGGTTTGCATATCTCCAGGCATCAACCAGCCCGTAACGTTGTAACGGTTTAATCAAGCTATTTTTACGTTGGTGACAGGTTGGCTGTTGCCTGGAACGTTTGTCTAGCCTGGAGTCACGTATCATATTCAAATCTCTGCCAATACCCCTCACTGCAAAGTTATGCAAGCGTTTTAATGTTTTGGCCAAGAAATTAAATTGATTAGTATTAGGAGAGTATATTGAGGCAAATGTAATGTTTTGATTATGTAGCAAACCAGAACTGAAAATATATCTACCTTCTATATCAATTTGTGGTTTTTGAACTCAAAAGTCCAGTATTTTAGTAAAAACAATACCCACCCCACTAGAATGATTACATCCTAGAGCTAAGAATTGGGAACCAAAATACTTGGGTGGCAATAGATGGGCATTTACATTTGGTTTATAGATTTCCTGGAGAAAGATAACAGAGGGCTTCTGAGACCTGATGTAATCAGAAGCTCTCCTGCGTTCGATGACATCTCCCAGGCCCCTTATATTCAATGTTACGGTATGAAATTCAGTCATTGCCGTGGTATCTAAGAACCGGTAATTCCAACCTGTATTCCCCCCTTAGTATACATTCCAGAGCAGTTGTTGTTGTTGTTCGATTTATATCCAGCCCTTCCTCTCAGCAGGAGTCCAGGGTGGCAAACAAAAGCACTAAAAACATTAAAACATAAAAACAAACTTTAAAATGCATTAAAACAAAACATCTTCAAAAACGTTATTTAAAAAAGGCTATCAAAACATCTTCTAAGATTAAAAACATTTTAAAAAATAAAGTTTAAGAACATATTAAAAAGCAATTCCAGCATAGATGCAGACTGGGATAGTTTTCAACTTAAAAGGCTTGTTCAAAGAGGAAAGTCTTCAATAGGTGCCAAAAAGATAACAGAGATGGCACCTGTCTAATAATTAAGGGGATGGAATTCCGAGGGTAGGTGCAGCCACACTAAAGGTCCTTTTCCTATGTTGTGTAGAACGGACCTCCTGATAAGATGGTATCTACAGAAGGCCCTCACCTGTAGAGCGCAGTGATTGACTGGGTATATAAGGGGTATGACGGTCTTTCAGGTATCCTGGTTCCAAGCTCTATAGGGCTTTGTACACCAAAACTAGAACCTTGAACTTGGCCTGGTAGCAAATGGGCAGCCAGTGCAATTCTTTCAGAAGCGGGGTGACATGTTGGCGATACACTGCCCCAGTGAGCAGTCTTACCGCCACATTTTGCACCAGCTGCAGCTTCTGGACCAACCTCAAAGGCAGCCCCACATAGAGCGCATTACAGTAATCCAGCCTGGAGATTTCCAGTGCATGAACAACACTGGTCAGGCTATCCTGGTCCAGAAACAGCCGCAGCTGTCTTACAAGCTGAAGCTGGTAAAAGGCACTCGTAGCCACAGAGGTCACCTGGGCCTCTAGTGACAAAGATGGGTCCAGGAGTACCCTCAGACTATGGACCTGATCTTTCAGAGGGAGTACGACCCCGTCCAAAGCAGACAACAGACCAATTGTCCAAACTCGGGAACCACCAACCCACAGTGCCTCCGTCTTGCTAGGATTCAGGGTTAGTTTATTGGCCATCATCCAGCCCACCACCGAGTCCAGGCAGCAGTCCAGAGTTTGCACAGCCTCTTCCAATTCAGATGTTATGGAGAAACAGAGCTGGGTATTGTCAGCATACTGCTGACACCTCACCCCAAAGCTCCTGATGACCACTCCCAAGGGCTTCATATAGATGTTAAACAGGATGGGGAACAAGATGGTACCCTGTGGCACCCAACAGCACAACTGCCAGGGGGCCGAAAGACAGTCACCCAATGCTATTCTCTGACAGCAACCCTGGAGATAGGATCAGAACCACTGTAAAACCTCTTTCAAGGTGGCTGGGACCACTCCCTCCAGCAATTATGCATTGACCACACCCTGGATCCACTCAATCAAACCCCCTCCGCAAAATTTAATAAGCCAAGAAGGGTAAGGGTCAAGAGAACACGTTGCTGGCCACATCAATGCAAGCACTATATAGCGTAACTTAAACCTGTATGGATTTGTGTGTTACCCTGTGGACCTTGTCCATGACTCCTTGATCCCCAACCAAACCTATAACCCTCACTTTGCATCCAAACCTCATGCCTATCTAAATAAAGACAAGGAGTTACTCCTTGCTTGCAGGTATAGCCTGAGGCAGACCTGCTTTTAGCTGGCTGATATATGGATCCCTAGACTCCACCAACCCTTACCTCAATTAATATAACACAGTTATACCTATTTCGCCTAAATATATTTATGAAACATTATCTGGAAAAAGAATGTTGAGGAGCTAGATTTAACTAAAAGAACCTTTAAAGTGTGTTGAAATGGGTTACTTCTGGTTATTTGCATCTCTTGTCCAGTACTCTACTACTGGGGAGTATTACTGTTGTTATTTTACCATTGTTGATAGTTATTTCTTCCTTGTAGATGCCAGTCTAGTAACTACTGTTGTTATTTTACCAACAACAACAACAAAGCTTTATTGCATATAGCCATAGGCCTTTGCAAAGTACAAAAAAAGTTTTACAATAAAAGTGGGTTAAAACATCAAATAGACTAAAATAGGCCAGAGTTAGAGGGGAATCACAGGATATTGTGGGTCTTGATGTGACTCCCTTGCAACTTCTTGGCAGCCAGCGCAAAATTAGCCACAGAAAGTGTTACTTGTTTAATGTTGTCACCTAGGAGTTCCACTATCAGCTCCCGGGAGCAGTTACTAGGGGGCAAGTGGATGTATTGGGCCAAGAATTTCCTTCTGGGATCCTCATACAGCGGTCATTGTAGCAAGTAGTGGGAGATGTCTTCTATACAGTTATACCCATACATGCATCTCCGTTCCTTGATTGGGATCCCCAGGTATCTCCCATCGAGGTAGGCTGAGGGCATCATTTGGAACCTGAGTTCCGTGAAAGCCCTACGGAGGGGGGTGTATGACAAAACCTCCAAATAGTATGATCTGGCATGATTAACTTTGAATAGGGGGTACCAAGGGGAAAAGGGGGCAACAGCAATAGTTGCCCAATCTTGACATGCATCATAATCAAAGATCCAATTTCTGAGGGCATGTGGACTGAGGCTTAGAAATTCCCTCATGGATAGGTTGTACATCTCCAATTTTACTTGGCACTGATGCCCTCCCCTTCCTAAGCTGCTCCGACCAACAAAGTTTAGTGAGGGAATGCTCATCCATCCTATATATTCTGCGCCAGTATCTAAGATAGGCTAGATCAATTCTCGCTGCAAGTGTGGGGAGGCCAAGCTCCGCTCTGAGGTGAGCTGCTGGGGCCCCGTGGGGGAGTCCCAATATCTGCCTCATGAACTTATTTTGCAGGACTTCTATCTCATGTTTAACAGATTCCCCCCACGGTTCTGCCCCATAAAGCATATGAGCTACAGTTTTAATAGCAAAGACCTTGAGCATGGGGTTAACAAGTTGGCCCCCTCTTATGTAGAAAAACCTTCTGAGCTGACCTAACGATCTATCACCTGAGAGTTTAATTGCCTTCATGTGGGACTTCCATGAGAGTTTCTCGCTGAAACACAGTCCCAGGAATTTGAATAAATGGACCTGTTCCAGTTGGTGCCCGTTAAGGACCCAGTTGAAATTGGGCCTCCTCTTACCAAAAACCATCATCTTGGTTTTGGAATAATTAACTAACAGATGCTGCTCCTTGCAAAAAGTGCTAAGCCGGGCTAACATCCTTTTAAGTCCAATTTTATTCAGAGATAGTAACACCAGGTCATCAGCATAAAGCAATAATGGGATCTTACGATTGCCAGCTGATGGAGGAAAAAACGAAGGGGAAGTCATCCCAGGGATGATGTCATTAATGTAGAAGTTAAATAAAAAAGGGGCCAAAATGCATCCTTGTTTAACTCCTCTCTCAATCTGTATGGCTCGAGATAGTGTGCCTTGCAGGCCCACTTGGACCCGCAGGGTATTGGCCTGGTGAAGGGACTGGATGAGCCAGAGCAGTCTTTTGTCAATGTTTGTCTGGTCTAATTTGTGCCATAACAAATCTCTATCTATGAGGTCAAAAGCTGAGGTGAAGTCTACAAATACCACAAAAAGGGACTTAGTTGGGCCCTTGATGGTTTTGCATATAAGGTGCTGCAAAATAAATGCGTGGTCGACAGTACTCCTGCCCTTCCTGAATCCTGCTTGCTCCTCTTGGAGAATAGAGTGGTTAGCGTCCCACCTAAGGAGCTTATTTAAAAGGTAGCACCCATAAAGTTTGGAGGTCACATCCAATAGACTAATAGGTCTATAATTTTGTGGGTCTGTGGCATCTCCCTTCTTAAAGATAGGTACGATGATGCTAGAGCGCCAACCTGTGGGGAGTTATTTTACCATTGTTCACAGTTATTTGTTCCTTGCACATGCTGATCTAGTAGATCTCTAAGTACTGGAAGATGTAGTGAGTAATTCTCCTTTGGGGCGTCTTCTGCATTTCATAGCTTGGGGAAACATTTCCCAGTCTTCTCCTGCCAGAACCATGTTGATTAGGGCATCAGATTTAAGTTCATCATCGTCCCAGGGTGATATGTTGAATAATGACAGTAAGCTCACACTTCTTTCTTGTTTGTAGCACTATATTGCATTTCGTCTATTTCTATAATCAGTGCAAATGGGAAGCCCCATCAGTACTTGATACCTGCCTCCCTTAATAGATCCGTAATGGGGCAGAATGTCTTGTGGTGGCATAGCGTTTCTGAGCTCAGATCATGTAAAAAAAAAATCAGGCTGCCTTCATATTGTATTTGGCCTTTTTCATGTATTGCTTTAAAGAGTGCTTATTTTTTGGCAAAGTTATAAAATACTGCGACTATATCCCTGTGGAGAGTGTTATTTTACAGGCAGAAGCCCAGGCTCCAATGAGCATGTTCTGTGTCAATACTGGTAATGCCCAAGTCCGGGAATAAATTTTCCACCAATCTATTAAAAACTGAATGATGTCTTTGGGACCTGTCCATTCTTTAATTCCACAGAACTGAAGGTTCAGGCAGCAGCCCCGATTCTCCTGATAGTCCACACGGTTCAACAAATCTCTTTGGCTATGAATGATGTGTTTGAGTACCTCCGCATGCTGGATTCCCATCTCTAGTGCTGGATTCCCATCTCTAGCTGCTTTAGCCGTTTCCTCTACTTTGTTAATGACACGATCTTCTCTTCCAATGCTGTAAAACCTTCATCCCACTTTCTTAGTAAAGTGGTCTGGAGACCTGAGATTTGGGCTGCAACTGGGTCACATTCAGAATCTGTTCCTTGTGTTTGATCTTCTTTTGCTGGCCGTTCTCACCACCATTTTGAAGTCACGTGCTTTTAGGCTTTTTTCCTTTGGATGTTTGCTAGTCGATCTAGCAACAGCAGCTAATTAATACATTTTAACTTATGAGACGCTTCAGGGTACGTTCCAGGTAAGGTCTATAAATTATATTCTTTTCACTGTGCCTCCAAACAATGCAATAGGCATTTAAAAGAAGTCGGGTTGGCAGAGCTGAGGAATTAGCATGCTGTTCCCTCACACATGCACATGTGCCCCTCATCGTTTTTAAAAATAATAATAAACTGATACAAAAATGCTCGAACTGAAGAAAATGAGAAACTGAGAGGAACCAAAATTTACAAATTAGTCCATCTATACAGGTAGGTAAAGTAAGATGATTGGGTGTTCTTTTTTAAAAAAATCTTCTGTCTCACTATTACCATTTTCCAACACTCTTCTAAGAGCACTCTCTCATCTGACAAACACCCATTGCAAAAGTAGAGGAATTATTCAAAAGGCAGGATTGTGAGTCCACTGATGGCCTCTTGCGTAGTGGCACACAAAAATTTGGAGCCAACTAAAATGCATTATACGATTCAACAGTTTGTAAAAGCAGGAATGCAATTCTTTCTTGTTAAGAAAGCAAGGAGAGCATTTCAGAAGTTATACAGATGCCAAATTTTACAAAACCTACTCTGAATTCACCTAATATAGGATATAGTTTATCCTTAGGGACTTATTTTGTAAAATCCTTCGTTCTGATATATCTAACCTGACAAGATTGAAAGACCTTGTATTTGAAAGAACAACCCCAATTGCTTTTCCCCCTTCGTCTGCACACAGGAGGAGAGATTGTTTATACAAAAGTATTTTTTTATTCAGATCAAATTAATTTTATTGAAGAAATGGTTTTTAAAAGCCCCTACAGATAAACTATGACCCAGAAAGCTGTTTTCAACTAAGTTGGAAGAGAGTCACTTTAAAAGATGTTGCTGCATGCCATTCAACATTCCTCCCAAACATATCCCACAGGCAAGGCTTACCTGCTCCAGGCTTTTAAAGAACAAAGTTTTAGAAAAACAACTCCTCATACAGTACACCACATTGTAAAAACTGTCTCCCAGGGCCATATAAAAACAAAGTTTATTTCCCATAGAAAACTAACTTGGAAGATTCACCTTAACTCAAAAAGAAATTATTAGTATTCAAGACCATGAACGAATAACCCACATAAATATGAATCAACAAAAGGCACACTGATAACTCACTGCACTGCCACATTTTCTGAATGGGTGTTGTACATATTTCCCTGCTCAAGAGCATTGCCCAGCCCTTCAACAATCGCTAAGTGATATCAGCAGAGGGTTCATGACTACAGTTATTTAACCACCATCACTGGATTACTGTAATGCACTGTATGTGGGGCTACCCTTGAGGTTGGTCTGGAAGCTGTAGCTGCTGCAAAATGTGGTGGCAAGACTGCTCACTGGGGCAAGGTATTGCCAACATGTCACCCCGCTTCTGAAAGAATTGCGCTGGCTGCCTATTAGCTACCGGGCTAAGTTCAAGGTTCTAGTTTTGGTGTACAAAGCCTTATACAGCTTGGGACCAGGATACCTGAAAGACCATCTTACCCCTTATATACCCAGTCAATCACTGCGCTCTGCAGGTGAGGGTTTCCTGCAGATACCATCTTATCAGGAGGTCCTTTCCTCACAACATAGGAAACAGACTGTAGTGTAGTGGCACCTACCCTTTGGAATTCCCTCCCCTTCGATATTAGACAGGCACCATCTCTGTTATCTTTTCGGTGCCTATTGAAGACTTTCCTCTTTCAACAAGCCTTTTAAGTTGAGACTTTATCTCAGTCTGCATCTGTGTTGGAATTGCTTTTTAATATGTTTTTAAACCTTTTCTTGTTTTTTTAAAAGATGTTTTTACAACTTTTAAAAAAATGTTTTTAAAGATGTTTTAAAGTGTTTTTAGTGCTTTTGTTTGCCACCCTGGGCTCCTACTGGGAGGAAGGGCAGGATATAAATCAAATAATACATAAATAAACAAATAATGAGCTAGGAAATTATTACTCTTGTCAGAGATATGTGAGGTCCTTCCATTCTTTCTTTCTTTCTTTCTTTAATTGATGGCTGGATGGATTTATATCCCGCCCTTCCTCTCAGTAGGAGCCCAGGGCAGCATTTTCTGAGCTTCTTGTCCTTGATTGTGCAGTAAAACAAAATGGCAGGGATCTCTCTTCTTTTCACATAGTCTTTTTTTTAAGTTGCCAATATGCTCAAAAGCCCAAGTCTGATTAAGCACATTTGAAGTTACCAGATAAGATGACAATGTGCTTCTGAGTATTAGAAGACAGGTTTTCCTCTGTATTTTCATGCTAATGCTGACAGCCATTTTTGCTCTTGCTTGCTCTCGCTTTCCCGGTGTGTTTGTGTGTGTGTGTATGAACTAGCTATTAAAGAGAATGCCAACCCTCATTGCCAATTAGTTCCCCTTTGTATCATTTCTTCTGTTCAGCTTAAAGTCTTGAACAACTGCTCTCCCATTTGTTGCCCCTTCTTTAGGAAACACTTCTTTAACCATACTTGACCATATCACCTTAGCCCAGCTCTGTTTTTCACAGGGGTCTTGTGAAAAGCCATCTGCTGCTGGCAGAGTTTGCCCTATGTTTCTCAGACTTCAAGTGCCTTAGCACTTTTCAGCCTTTGCTACCAATGAAATTGGGTTCTCTCTGAAATCTCCCAATACCTCTGGGGACACTTGCCAAGTACAAACACATCTCAGCATCTGGACCAATTGTTCCAATACGAAGGTATCCAATTTAATGAGCTTTTGAACTCCATGAATATTACCCACCCCAATGTGCAACTTAATGGACTGCTAAAGTTATTTGCCAGCACTTTGGTTCACTTTAAGATAGCATCATCATCAGATGTGAGAATTCTCACCTACAATAAGGTTCACAATGTATACTAAGATAAATATTGCCTAATGCATGTATTTTACCAAGCGCTAAATCTATTATTATTATTATTATTATTATTATTATTATTATTATTATTATTATTATTATTATTATTATTATTATTATTATTATTATTATTTTATTCAATTTCTATACCGCCCACAGCCAACGGCTCTCTGGGTGGTGAACAGCATAAATTTAAAATACAATATAATAAAATCACATACTTGATGACATACTTGAAAAATAAAGACTTGGCACTCTTTAGGTCATCTGTTGCAATGGTTGATCCTACAATCTGAAAGAGTGGGTTTTACTAGCAACCCTGCAACATTAGTGCTGCAAATCAGACATCAAAATCTCACTCCGGTAAAACTCAGGAAGTGAAATATGGCCAAAGTGGCCTGTGAGCAGAAATGCAAGTGAAGGTGTTCGTTTATATTCCAATGGGCAAGGCATTTTCACAGAGAGGTTCAGTGCTGTGCCCAACTGCAGAAACCAATGTTTCTGGTGGAAGTAAGATAAAAGAATGCAGTAACTATCTAAATTTGAGGAAGAACCAACACTAAAATATCACAAACTGTTTATAAGGAGTATTACAGTTATTAAAAATATATGGCAGGTTCTCCATGCTACCAAAAAAAAATGGAAGTTTTTCTTACCGTAAACCTCTGTTTGATGCTGGCAGTGGAGGATATTCTCTTGTAGGGATGACACCTCCCACTGGATTGACAGGCAGGGTCCAGAATCCTTTGCCTCCTCTTCCCACCCTCCAGTTCGACTGACAGAGCAAGAACCACTCCTCCGCCCATTATCAACGAAGAACATGTCCCTCCTGCTCTATCAACTTGGAGAGTCTAAGAATGCGGAAACTTATGCCAAAGAAGAAATAAGCGAAACATCCAATTCAACATGAACATGTACTGCGGTAAACATGACAAGACAGCCTAAACATACTAACAATGTAGGACGGAGGCAGAAACTCTAGTACCATCCCCTCCCAGAAAACAGCAGAGGATCAGGGATATATCAGCAGAGGAAGGCAATGTGGGGAGAATATCCTCCATTGCCAACATCAAACAGAAGTTTACAGTAAGAAAAACTTCCATTTTTACCTGTTGGCAGTGGAGGACGTTTTCTTATAGGGATGCATCAGAGCAGCCATCTCACCCCTGGGTGGGCTTCGTCTGCCCCCATCTACTGCTGAACGATCCTCTGAAGAACCTTCCTACCAAATGCCACATCTATTTTGTAGTGTTTCACAAAGGTATGCAGTGTAGCAGCCCTACAAATGTTCAATATAGGGAATTGCCCTTAAATGTGGAAGAAGTTACAGTCCCCCTAACTGAATGTGCCATGAGAACACCAGGAGGTTCCTTGCCCAGTGCTGAATACACTTGAGAAATTGATGATGACAGCCAGCGAGAAATGAAAGAGGCAGATACCTTCTTTCCCTTAGAGGGCCCCAAAAAAGCCACAAATAAAGATCCAGAATGGCAGAATTCAAAGGGGCGGGCCAAATAAAATTTGGACCGTTTCTGTAGGGTGTGGAAAGACCTTTCCCCACTATAAACTGGCCAGGCTGAGGAGAGAAAGCAGCCACCACCACTAAAGAGTTTCCAGCACGCTTAACTGCAAAATAAAAATGACGTTCCTGCCTTTTTCTGAGGAGGCTAATATAGCTTCCCTCTGACTTTAAAAATGTTTAAACAGACCAAATGCGTAGAGAAGCAGTTCGGAAGGCTATCTGTAAGCGGCTGCAACTGCCAGAGCAAGTGCTCTTTGTGAAGCCTGGTATCAGCAGTTCCAGTCTCAAAGCCTGATAGGCTGCTTGCCCATGGAATGCAGGGCGGACCCTGACAGGCAGCAGATTATTGATTGATTGATTGATAATTAATTAATTAATTACATTTATACACCGCCCCATAGCCGAAGCTGTCTGGGAGGTTTACAGCAATTAAAAATATTAAAAACAAATATACAAATTTTAAAACACAAAAAAAATTTAAAAACACAATTTTAAAAAATTTAAACACAATTTAAAACACATGCTAAAATGCCTGGGAGAAAAGGAAAATCTTGACCTGGTGCCGAAAAGATAACAGTGTTGGTGCCAGGCGCACCTCATCAGGCAGATTGTTCAATAATTTGGGGGCCACCACTGAGAAGGCCCTCTCCCTTGTTGCCAGACTCCCAGCTTCCCTCCAAGTAGGCACACGGAGGAAGGCCTTGGATGTTGAGCATAGTGTACGGGTGGGTTCATGTCGGGAGAGGCGTTCTATCAGATATTGTGGTCCTAAGCCGTGTAAGGCTTTATAGGTTAAAACCAGCACCTTGAATCGAACTCGAAAACATACAGGCAGCCAATGCAAGCGGGCCAGAATCAGTTTTATATGTTCAAATTTTCTGGTCCCTGTTACCAATCTGACCGCTGCATTTTGCACACGCTGCAGCTTCTGAACTGTCTTCAAAGGCAGCCCCACGTAGAGTGCACTGCAGTAATCTAACTTGGAGGTTACCAGAGCATGGACAACTGAAGCCAGGTTATTCCTGTCCAGATAGTGGCGTAGCTGGGTCACTAACCAAGTTGGTAGAAGGCACTCCGTGCCACCGAGGCTACCTGAGCCTCAAGTGACAGAGATGGTTCTAGGAGAACCCCCAAGCTATGAACCTGCTCCTTCAGGAAGAGTGCAACCCCATCCAAGAAAGGTTGGACATCCACCACCCGGTCAGAAGAACCACCCACTAATAAAAAAAATATATATTTCTTGGTCGCCTATCTGTCCGAATTAACGGACACTCTAGGCAACTCACAACAATAATTAAAATACACTAACAGCATCTCAGTCTTGTTTGGATTGAGCCTCACTTTATTAGCCCTCGTCCAGTCCACTGTCACAGCTGGGCACTGGTTCAGCACATTGACAGCCTCACCTGAAGAAGATGAAAAGGAGAAATAGAGCTGCGTGTCATCAGCATACTGATGGCAACGCACTCCAAAACTCTGGATGACCGCACCCAACCATTTCATGTAGATGTTGAACAGCATGGGGGACAGAACTGACCCCTGTGGAACCCCATACTGGAGAGTCCAGGGTGCCGAGCAATGTTCCCCAAGCACCACTTTCTGGAGCCGACCTGCCAAGTAGGAGCAGAGCCACCTCCATGTAGTTCCTCCCACTCCCAACTCAGCCAGTCTCCCCAGAAGGATACCATGGTCGATGGTATCAAAAGCCACTGAGAGATCAAGAAGAATCAACACAGTCACACTCCCCCTGTCTCTCTCCCGACAGAGGTCATCATACAGGGCGACCCAGGCTGTTTCCGTGCCACAACCAGGCCTGAAACCTGACTGAAATGGATCCAGATAATTGGTCTCATCCAAGAGTGTCTGGAGCTGGCCTGCCACCACTCGTTCAAGGACCTTGCCCAGGAATGGAACATTTGCTACTGGCCTACAGTTATTAAGATTTTCTGGGTCAAGGGAGGGTCTCTTCAGGAGTGGTCTCACTACCGCCTCTTTCAGTAGCTAGGGACCACCCCCTCTCACAGAGAGGCATTAATCACTTCCCTGGCCCAGCCACCTGTTCCATCCCTGCTTGCTTTTATTAGCCAAGAAGGGCAAGGATCCAGTACAGAAGTGGTTGCACAAACCTGTCCAAGCACCTTATCAACGTCCTCAAGCTGTACCAACTGAAATTCGGACAAGGCTGTGCTCTGGATACCTCGCTTGATTTACCTGCTGTAACACTGGAGTCTAAGTCTTGGAGGATGCTAAAGATTTTATTCTGGAAGTGCCTAGCAAATTCATTACTGCGGGCCTCAGATGGTTCTACCATGTCCTTGGGGCCAGCGTGTAATAGCCCCCGGACAATTCTGAAGAGCTCCGCTGGACGACAGATTGATTATTTGATAATGGCAGCAAAAAATTTTTTGCTGCCCTCACTGCCCCTAAATACAGCTTACCATAGGCACCAGTGTGTAATTGCATCCACCAGGAGTTCGTCTCCATCTGCACTCAAGCTGTCTCCTATATTGTTTCATAGCTCTCAGCTCTGGGGTATACCATGGAGCCGTACAAGCTCTACACAGGAGAGGGTGCTCAGGAGCAACCATGGCAACCACCCGGGTCATTTCTGTATTCCACAGTTCAACCAGGGTTTCAACAGGAGTGCCAGCCCTATCAGCCGGAAAACTCCCCAGAGCCCTTTGGAAACTATCCGGATCCATTAGTCTGTGGGGGTGGACCAACTTAATAGGTTCCCCACCCTTGCAGAGGGGAAAAGCTGCTGTAAGTCTAAACTTCAGCAAGAAGTGATCTGTCCATGACAGAGAGACTAATGTAAGGCCCCCCACATTCAGATCACCACCCCCATGTCCAGTTTTAAAAACCAAGTCTAGAGTATGCCCTGCTACATGTGTTGGGCCAATGGCATGTTGGGACAGTCCCATGGTTGTCATGGAAACCATGAAATCCTGAGCTGCCCCGGATAAGGTGGCCTCAGCATGGATGTTGACATCCCCCAGAACCAACAGTCTGGGGGATCTCAACAGTACACCCAAGACCACCTCCGTCAGCTCAGCCAGGGAGTCTGTTGGGCAGTGCGGTGGATGGTACACCAACAGAATCCCCAGTCTGTCCCGCTGACCCAACACAAGGTGCAAACACTCCCAACCAGTAGTCACATGGACAGGGTGCTTGCAGAGGGAGATGGAGCTCCTGTAGACCACACCAAACCCCCCTCCCTGACCCTCAGGTCTACCCTGATGCTGGACCAGGTACCCTGGCAGACATAGATTAGGCAGATGACTGCCCCAAGAGAGGAATTGGCGGTTCCACGGTGGCAAAGACCCCACAGGCAAATGCCAAAAATGACAGGGTAGGCAAGGAACTGATCCCAGCAACTGCTCACGTCTCGCCTCACAATCTCATGCACAGGCACTCCCTACACTCTACCAATAAAATAAGAACATAAAAGTAAAACAAGAAAGCACACTCACACACGCCAACAAAAAGGAAGGGAAGAGAAATCAAACTCACAAACAGACAAAGGAGAGTCTAAGGGAAATTTAGACAACTAAAGGACCCTACTGTTCATGACCACAGGCAGAGTCAAACTGGAGGGTGAGACGACTCCTTCCCCTGGAAGAGGAGGCAAAGGATTGTGGACCCTGCCTGTCAGACCAGTGGGAGGCATCATCCCTACAAGAGAATGTCCTCCACTGCCAACAGGTAAACAGACAAAACCACCAGCACCTAAAAAAATAAGAACATGGAGCTCATGTTTTTCCACACATTTGCATATATTTATTTATTAAAAGATTTACAGCATCTTTCAGGGCATACTGCCCTCTCAAGGCAGTTTAGATGCAATTCAAAAATTTCAATTTAACCATTAATTCAAAAAATATTAAAAATTCTTTAAGCACAGCATATTGATCAAACAAAGAAATAGGAACATATTCTGAATGTTATTAACTATTAGCTGTGTTGAAGCCATATGTATTTCCCTGGGGAAGAAGTTCCAAAGGAGTGGGGCCACCACTTAGAAATTGTAGTTCCTAGTATCCACCAATCTAACAGCTCTTACTGGTGGGCCAGTAAGCAAGAATTTAAGATGCTGATCTAAATGTACAGGCAGATTCATGAGGGCGGAAGTGTTCTTTCCAATAACCTGGTCCCAAATGTTTAAGGTAGGGGAAAGGGCTAGGGAACATATGGCCTTCCAGATGTTGTTGGACTACAACTCCTGTATAGCAGGTGAATCAGAACTCAAATGGCAGAGAAGCCATATTTGCATACACAGCAAGATGGTGTAATGTCTAGGGTATGGCAATAGAGTTTGCATTCTGAAATGTTATGGGGGAGAGAGAATTTGAGATAGTGTATGGAAAAATAAGATTAACTGAGATATGTAAAATTAAGACCAAAGACTTAATTTTGATGATATGCCCAAGGTTTACATAGGGAAATGGCAAAGATATGAAATTAAGCTCAGATTGGAAACCAACAAATCAGCTGCTTTACCTGTACAAGTGTTTTGCTTATGGTCATCTCCCCATTATAAAGACGTACAGTATGTAGAATGGCTGCTTCACATGTTACAGCAAAAGATCCCTCCGTTTTAACAAAGTAGTTGGTAACATTTTTGCTGAAATATTTGAAGGATATATGCAAAACCAGGTGTGGGTTTTGGCTTTTAAAGCCCTATACAAGAATTTGATAACCTGTGATCCTTCAGATGATGTTGGATTCTAACTCTCATCAGCCCCAGCCAGAATGGCCAATGATGGAAGATGCGACCTGTTTCACATGACAGGATACTAGCCTAACCACTCCCACTGTGCTTGCTCACAAAGAAACCATTATTTGTGGTTGCCACCATCCCAGGTCCACATGGCATGTACAGAAAACACAGGGAAAGCGAGCAACATGTCCCCTGCCTTCATGATGGGCATCTTCAACATGCAATTTCTGCCTTCTGCAAAAGCCTTGCAAGAAGAGCAGAAACCATATTTTCACACCTCCAAGTTCTCCATTGTGCAGGGATGTTAAGGGGAAAGAAGGGGTGTCTTTTTGCCTTCATATTATACTTTTGCAGAACAAACAGCTCAGGTGCTTTAAAATTATAGCATAAAAGACAGAAAACAAAGGTTTTTTTAACAAGGAAGAAAGAAAAGTATCTGGCATTTTATTCCTATCCAGATGCCACTTCAAAGGGATTCTTCCTTCCTTCCCCTCAAAAGGAAGGAAAAAAGAATATACAAGAAACTCACTTGCATAGGTGGTATTTCTACACATATTCTAAACTGGGTGATACAGACAGCACAAGGACTTGTTTTCACTACTAGGACTCAGCCCAAGAAAATTAAGATGGCACCCTTTTCCACTCAAATAACTTTAACAAGTTTACAGTAAAAAAAGAAGCTCTGCAATAAACTACATGCACACACCATTCTTACATTTTTCAAATGCAGATAGCATTCTGCTAGTAATCACACAAACCTATTCAGACCTTAGTACTTAACTAGCAGAGAGAAATGCTGAACTGACTGATTAGTTGTTGCCATTTAGGTTTGGAAAGGATAAAATCAGCAACACTGTTTGGAAACAAAATAGGAGTCTGTTGTCATGTTCTTAATGCATTTTGACTGAAAGCTCTGTGCAGTATGTCGGACATGGAAGGAATACTTATTGGAGAGGGTCACTACTGGCTACCTGACAGATGGAGCTATGGAACTCTGGTTATGACACATACAAAACAGCCAGGAGAAGACACAGAGGCCAAACCATGGCAGACGTTAATGATGAAACTCAAGAGTGGGACAAGTCGTTTCAAAAGCCAGCTGTTCTGGGTTGCTTTGAAAAGTCTTGTCTGGTAAATGGCTCCTATTGTACAAAGAGAAAACATGAATATGAAGACCCTATGTTGTACAAGATAGCTACTAACAGTACCTATAAAAACTCTTGTGGAATTGTCAGGCAGGAAATTTGGGTATTGCGTCTTTTAAACATGTGATCAAGACAGGGTACACAGCTGAGCTGATTCATTGCTTTCCGGAATTGGGTTTCCTTAGGCAACTCAGAACAAGATATATGTTGAGTTTATGAGCCTAGACAATGCAGGAGAGTTCTACAACTGTAAATAGGACCACAACAGAGACATCATTCAAATCCTTTGCAATGTCAAAGGCAAGTTCACAGATGTGTACCTGGAGGATTTTGGGTATTGCCATGATGTTTCTGGACCTCTCTACAGGCCACAATACTGCAGGTCTTCTCTGACTGTGCAAAACCGATTAAGAATGTGCTCATCAAACCATGGTTCATGTCTGTCTATAGATCCTTTGAAGCTCCATGGGGGGAAAAATCAACTGCTACTTCTGTCAGAATGCCTGCAGAGAGGACTTTTAGTTGCCTAAGAGCAAGGTAAAGATCCCTTTACTAACTCCTGGACCTTCAGATCAATATAATGACAGATTATAGTGTTAGCCTGTTGCATTCAGCACATTTGCCAGGTGCAGGAAGACATGTTGCTGGAGGAGAAGGAGGATAATTTGCCAGGACCATCAATGGAGGAAACAGAGCAGCCAGAAACCACTTCCCTTCTCCACTCAACACATACACAAATAGACACTAGTGGTGAGGCAGAAAAACTGTTAAATGTACATAAAGTGTGGTGGATGTGGAAACACATCAATCAATATATTGCTATAATTCCTATCAATTCAGCAAATGATTTAATAGCATTAATTCCTTGTCTATCTAAACTTAGCCCAGACTGGTCGGTGTTTAGGTACATAGATTAGACTTAACTAAATCTAAACCATTTCCCCTCAAATTCATAGAGAACATTTTTGTCCCAACATATCTTTGTTGACTACACTACTCCATAATATATTACATCTTATTCTCCCCCATTTACATAGAAAATGTATTTGTGTTATAAGCCATCTGCCAGGGCTTTACCCACACTGCACTGACAGGGGCACAGTACTAAAAATCAAATGTAGAATGTTGGAAATATGGAATCCCAATTTGTAGGGGTGGCTTTGGCTTTTTCCACGCTCCACACAATAAAAAGGGGAGGGAAATAACAAAGATATTGGGGTGCAGTTGCTTCATTTGTCCCAGGAGTCAAAGAGAAAAACAGTGCACTGCAACCAGGTGCCTAGTCAGGGCTTCTAGAGGAGTATCAGATGGCTGTTCCTGCATATGCTCCAGGGGGTTGGGATGTTTCTGGCTATCCAGAGCAATTGATGAAGCCACACAGGACAGGTTTAGCTGAGCTTCATCCTGCTTGCCTTGTAACTGCCTAAGTCTAGGGATCCTCTTCTGCAAGATACCGATGCAGCTATCTCTTCCTCCTCTCCATTCGGGAATCAGGAGACACTTTTATTTTAAGTGTGCCAGAAGTCCCAGCTCTTTCCCCAACAGGTACTACCAGATCATGTTTCACGTGGTCATCATTTGCCTTGTGTACCTTGATGGCTATGAAACATGCAACCACTGTGGGGAAGGCAGTGGCAATGACTAGAACATAGCATTCAAGAAGTTTTCCACACAAACACAGCAGAAAAACACTGCAGTTTGGAGCTTGCATGGGGCCAGAGCCAGCCATTTGCCAGCTACCCTTTGATTCCATTTAGAATATGGTAAGTTCAGGACTTTTAACATTTTTCCATTTTACTCAGTTTTTTAAAAAAAATACTATAACTGAAATTATAAAAATGCAGCTTTAATAATTGTAATGCATTTTAAGAAATAAAATAAGCACTGATTAGACAAAGGAAAAGCCCCATAAAAGACTCAGGAAGCCCAGAGCTTATGACTATGACAGACAATGGGAAAAACAAGCACGTTAGGCTCCCTATAAAACACTTAAGAAATGCTCAGTGCATTTGCTCTAAGACTGTAATGTAAGATTCACTGAGGTTAAAAACCCATTATCCATTTCAAATGGCAATGTGAACATGCATGAAATAGAAAACTCCAACCCACTAAGAGACAAAGTGGATTCTTCTCTTTGAGCTCCCCCAAACACAAGCCACAGGGAGTAGTTCAAATGAAAGTATTATGAAGATTACATTAAGCAAGTTTGATCTACTGTAAAACACTTGCTCACAGAATACTGAGACAAAACAACCTTTTAACACCTGCTTTCACTTCAAACATAGCATTATCTGTGTGCATGGCTTGGCTCTTAATAGGATGAAATCATAAACTAAATTGCATAGCTTACAGTAATGGCAAAGAATATTTAAAATGTTTGGGACTCAGTGGCCTAAATATTGAATTAATGAGAATACACAGTTCAAGAATTGCACTCTGCTACTTTGCCTCACTCCCAGGAACTAGGCTACACATTGTCAAGGGGAATTCAGTTTTGTGCAGGATGTTATGATAAAAGAATAACATGCAATGGTAGCTGGAGAAATATTGTGCAGTTCCAGAAGCCCTGAAAAAATCAGCATCATAAACATTCACATAGAAAGTGACTGGTTTTCTTACCAGTAACACATGGTTATTCACAAACATTAATTGGTTTTTAAATACCACCTGTTACCGAGTACTCCCATCCCCAACATATTAAAATGCCGCAAGAATCTCTCTCTTCCAAGGCTTATAACTTCCATGCTGCCTGGAAATTTAATGATGTACCCAGACACACAGCTTCCACTACTTAGATCACAAGAGGCAGGGAATAATTACTGCTTTGTGCCATTCATCGCTGAAGGATTCATGCACCCCAAAGGGCAACTTGCTCTTTTCTCAGAAGACGAGGCTATCACTGATGTCAAGGAAAAAGAGATTTGAAGCTAAGAACCAGAAACTCCTAGAGCAGTGAAGAACCTGCTACCAGCTATTGCCTTGCTTGATTTTAGGACTGCCAACAAAGTAGCCAGAAGAGCCACAGGAGTCAATGTTTGAGATACATGACACAAGTCAACGTGAAGTTATTATAACTCATCTTTTTTATTTCTATTCTAATCCTGTCAAGTGATTATTTGCAAAAAGCAAGAGAATATCAGCTCTGGTAATTTGCTCAAAATACACTGGTTTCCTCTCTGTTGTAATAGTGGCAGGCAGTTGCTTTCCTTCTCCATTAAAGGATGAGTTTCACCCAAGAAAATGTGAAAAATGGAGATAAGTATGATACAAGAGATCAATTATCTGGTTCCAAAGAATTGTCTTTTTTTGGTATTATGGGTCAACTGAAGTATATTGAACTCTACTTATATGATTCAGTAGAACAGACAATAATGCTGGGGAAAACAGAAGGGAGTAGAAAAAGAGGAAGGCCAAACAAGAGATGGATTGATTCCATAAAGGAAGCCACAGACCTGAACTTACAAGATCTGAATAGGGTGGTTCACGACAGATGCTGTTGGAGATTGCTGATTCATAGGGTCGCCATAAGTCATAGTCAACTTAAAGGCACATAACAAACTTATAACACTATTGACAACTATTTACAGCAGGTACACACTGGCAACAATTTGGCATAGCAGTGATTAAAACTACTGAAATTCAACTTTTATAAAACTCAAACTGAGTTTGCTCCAAAATGTTTCAAAGGAGACAACTGCATTGCACTTTAAGGATAATAAATAATCCTCTGACAGTCTTTAACCAACATGGTCATATAACGCTAAAATGCGAGATTTTCTACAATCGTTCCAGTACATACTTATGTGTGAAGCATGACTAATGGTATTAAACTATTCTTAGGCCCAATTCAAATGGGATGTCAGCAGTGCAATAACCTCCAAAAATATGTGTTTACATGGGCAGGCTTCCATGCAGCTAGCACACCATTTGTAAACACTGTTGATGAGTATCTGAGTTGTCTCTCTTCCTAGGAGAAAATAATATAATTCAAGCATGCATTCTAAGTCTTGCACTTATCTCTAGAATTATATTCGTGCATTGCTAAAAAGCAACACATTTTAATGCTTCATTTATAACTGAATATATGTCCTATTTGTCCTGATTATTCTTTCTGTGTTTAAGGGCATTCTTAAGTTTTACTTTCAGGATTTAGATGTTTGGCCTAGACCTACATGAGTCTCAACACACTTTCTATATTACTTGTTATCTAGTGCAAGAGTGTTCTAACTTCACTATCTAATCACTAGATATTAAATTTGGAAACACACTTGCATTAGATAAAAAAGGGGGTGCAAATAGAGTCAGATTAATGTATGGCAGGGGTCGCCAGCATGTCACCCACAAAGGTGTTCAGTGGCACCCCCAGCAGGAAGCCCAGAATCTGAGCTTTCATTAAAAAACAATGCCCTCCTAGAAAAAAATCATGTAAAAACAACCCCAAAAGAAAGCTATGGAGCAAACTGTGCAGATGCCCTTCTAAGTGATTTATGTGAAATGAGCTGGCCTGGCTGCTCCTATGTGTCAGTGTTATTAGCCAATGAGTGAAGTCAGAGCTGTGATTAATAAGTGAGTTGCTTGAACACCAGGCAATAGGAATCCCTGGGGTCCTCAAGAGATGCTATTTTGCCCTCCCTTTTAGTGCAGTTTTCCTGCTTCTGTCTTTTTTTCCTTGTCCTTGGAATCTCCATAGTTTGCCCTTCTGTTTTCTGTAGCAACCAGGATGCGTATTTCCTATGCTGGGTTCACCTGAGATTAGGCAGCTTCTAGAAATTATTTTCTGCAAATGTTACTACACAATAAGCAATGGTGAATGTTAAATAATCCCCCTCGCAGCCCCCTCAAAGGCAAATGTGAAAACTTTGGAAAAAGGCTTAGACATGTTTTCTGATTTGCAAGAGTAAAGGCAAGGGACTTGTTAAGAATTACAGTTAAGAATTCAGCTATATAATTAACTTACAGTACAATGGTATACATGTTTACTCAGAAGTAAGTCTCTTTGTGCATAATGGGGTACAGGATGACAACTTTGTTTTAGGGTTCACATTCAGGAAAAACAGGGTTCTTGTGCCTTTAACATCTGTATGGCATAGAAATTCAACAGGTCAATCTTTTTCTAGTATGGAAGTGAGATGGACTTCATCATGACTACTCTCTAATTTTGTGTAATAACAAGCCCTGTGGCATCCATTTTGTGACTTGTGCCCGCAGCACTCCCTCAAAATTTGAAATGTGCCCTTTGATCCAAAAACCCCAATATATGGTTTTGTGGTGTCAGTTACTCTCAGCAAGATGCTAGTGTGAAAGCTGGTTAACTTTCCATTCTTCCTGCTTATTAATTAATGCAGAAGGAGCAGATTTATAAACAAACACATGCAAACACACAGACCAGAAATGAGCCTTTTTGCCAAATGGGAAACCCCATGGAAACAAACACACACAGAGCTCCAACAAGACATTTTTTGGAGCAAACATTGGCAAGTATATTAGTAGATGCCAAGGGTCCAATACATAAAAAAGATGTTAGATCATTGTACTATATTTTTGTCGAGTTGAGACATAATAGTTTAGCCTTGAGAGGTATTGCTAAAACCTGAATTTCAGTTATAGCAGTGAAGAAAGCAAAAGTAATGAAATAAAGCCTTACCCTCTATGGCAGTGATTCTCAAATGGTGCGCCGAGGCACAATGGTGCGCCGCAAGAGGTGGCTAGATGTGCTGCGAATATTATGAAAGTATATTTTTAAAATGAGAAGAAAACCATTTGTATAGAGATTTATTACATCCATGATCAATTAATAGCTAGGCTAGGCCCCTAGGGTAAGTTATTATTGTACACAGCTAGCAAGCAAAAAACATCAAGCTCATGTCTCACATGACCATGCTTATTTTATTAAAATAAGGTAAGTAATAGTTTTCTATAGTTTAACTTATTTTTATTCATAGTTTAAAATATATTAATATATTTTCAATTTTGCACATAAAGTGCACCAGAAAATTTTTATATGTTTTACAGTGCGCCACGAACCAAAAAAGTTTGAGAACCACTGCTCTATGGCTTTCATTCTCCACTCCCACCCCAAGAGCTGCAAGAGAAGTGTCAGCCCTTGGTATCTCTGTGCATACTTAACAGCCTGACTAGAAGATTCAAATTTAAATGGCAGATGAAGTTGGTAATAAGAGTCATGGGTTCTCTCAGAATTAACAATGTGTTGAATATAGATATTGGATTGGATTACCCCATCCAGTTCTTACAGTGCAGTCTTCTCATAACATATACCTGAACAAAAACAGGTTGGATGTGTGAAACAGCGTGGGGTGGTGATGATCTTGAGAAAGAAAGAAAGTGGGGTGGCTCTGGCCCTGCCCACCCCCTGCATCCAGCCCAATACAAGGCACCTTCAAGGGAATGTTGATCCAAATAGAAAAATGGCTCCCCACCTCTGTGCTAAGGAGATACTCTTTAACAAGAGGGAAAGAAGACAACAAATAGTGCTCTCTCTTATTAAAAAAACCCAACTCTCTTAGGCAGTGCACTCTTTCACAGAAATAGATGAATCTTTGGAAGCATCTAAATACTTAGAGACCAAATGTAAGGCAAACTCAGAACCCACAATAATTCCTAAGATTTTTTATTCAAGGGTAAAAAGTGTTAATACATACCACAACTGGGTAACCAATTTAACTTCTCTGTACAGAACTCATACATCTAAACCATTTTTTTCCACAACAGCTTTTGAAATGAGAACCATTACAAAGTTTGGGGAAAAGCTGGAGCTTAACAGTAGAATGCATGGTTTGTATCTAAAAGGGTCTCACGTTCATACCCCAGCATCCCAGGTGAGGCTGGGACTCCAGACTGCAACCCTCAAGAGCAGCTGCCAGTCAGCAGGACTTACTGAGCTAGATGAGCCAATGCTCTCAGTTGATATAAGGCAATGTCCTATCTTCTATTCTTTGTTCCTTATCAAAATTAAAAAGTAGAATGGCTTAGTTGGTATATGACATCAAAAATTGAGCACTGATTTAACTTTCTAGCCCAAGTTGAATGTGTTCTACATAGACTGAATGTATTCATTTGGCAATTAGGGCAATTAATTTGCTTACAGTTCTCTGAACTTTTTTTTAAAAAAACCCAAGTATATTAAGCACTCAAGCAGTGGGTTCAAAATATGTAACTGAACACAATAAGATAATTGTACTTGGAAAAGAAACGATATCATACTTGCAAATGTCTTAGGAATTATCTGCATTTGTATTTGCTATCAAGAGTGGATTTCCTCACACAACTGTGCTTTATAGTGGCCTTGGGCATTGGAGCCTGTTTATTCTTTTTTTTATTTACCAACAGCTAATAATTAAATTGTACCTCAGGGTATGCAGCAGAATTACCAAACCATCCTGCAGAATTGCCCTACTCTTTGTTGAAGCGTTTGGGGAAGGGCACAGACAGAAAAAGAAGGATAACCTCTTATCTCAGTCATACGCTTTTTCTTTTATGATTAGAATTAAAGAATAGGAAATGTACAAAGTTAATACAGACAAATATATTTTTCATTCTCCTAGTATTTTAATTAAATCCTTTTGTCGTGTCTGCTAAGCAAGTTCAAAGTGTTGCAATGCAGCTGCAAAGGGAACACAGAAGCCTTGTTATGCTTGAGGAAATAAATGTTTTCAACTTTCCCCAAATTAACTGCTGTAATTACTATAGGAATAAATCAAATTTACAGCAGGCAAACACAGGGCATAATCATTTTTGTGCAGCAGTAAATGAGTTTATTTTTGCTGCAATGCAATAAAAGTTTAGTGTTTTCTGCATATGACAGAAATTTCTGATAATATCCTGTGCATTTCCTTATTAATGAGATGAGAAATTTACTATTAAGACATTCACGTCATCACAATCTGTCTTGTTAATGGATAAGTTTCAACAAGAACTAAAAGTATTTTCCAGAACTGCTAACCTAATACACAGCCACAAAACACTGCCATAAACATTATACAATATTGTATTCTTTCAAAAATGTCAATAGCTGAAATTCAACAGCAGAGTAATTTGTTTCGTTTTCTATTCTTCTAGAACACTGCTACACTAAAGACAAAGGCAATCCTAATTTTCATTATTTCTGTGGTTTTTCCCTGTTAACAGAATGCATAGAAAATGTTGCTTTTTACTATGCTCCAGACTACAGATGTTTTTAAAAAGCACATTCAACCCCCTCCTCTCCTTCCACTAAGCCTTTCCAGAAGATGAACAATTTCTGATTTCCAAGCAATTTATCATTTGCCTGCCTCTCTCCACAATAATGAAGTGTGAGATGGCAGCCTTAGGAAATTATTATATAGCCTGAATAGTTTGCATTCATACAACTGATTATGGTTTTACAGAACCTAAACACAATATTGTCAAAATGTGATCACCTGAGTAAACAATGGAAAAGCTCACTACAGAGTGAAAAACTCATCCCAGGCAAAAAATGGCCTTTTAGTTGTTTAATGTTCCTTTAGTGAAGCAGCATTGTTAAACACAGAAAGCAATTGTATGTGGCTAGGAAGCCAATTTTTCATATAATTATATGCACACACCCACGTGTGCCCAAAATAAGCCTTAGAGACCTTACCTGAATTTTGTATTTCCCTTCCCCCATGGGAGCCAGCAAAGAGATGTCCAAAACTCCACCCCATGGCTCATAACTTATGAGTAGTATTTCAGAAATCAATAGCAACAGTATTATTCTTAGGGCAGGAGCAGCAAACCTATGAACCCCAGATGCTGCTGGAACTCCCATCATCCCTGACCACTGGCCATACTGACTGGGGCTAATGGGAGTTGGAATCCAACAACAGCTAAAGAGTCATAGGTTCCTCACCTGTTTCAGGGCAAGGGGATATTGCTGCTTAACAGAACCTGGTTGGACATCATGACCATTCACCCATCATCAAAGGTCAAACAGACATGATAGTTTAAGACAACTCGACAAAACAAGTCAAGCCATACACTACAAATACCTTCACCAAGCCAAGTTATGGTACCCAAAGTATCAAAGTATGGGAAACAGCAAAAATCTGAAAGCAAAAATAATTATCTCCAGGCCACTTATACACAATCAAGACACAATTAAAATAAATGGTCACTGATCAAACATGACATAGGTCTAGGGTTGCCAAGTCAGAAGCATTTCAAACCCTGAGATTTCAGGGGTGGGCCCTAGTGATGTCATTAAGCATGATACATTAAGCATCAACCACAGTTGCTTGGAGCATAACACTCAAACAAAAATTCCAGTCAGTAATAACTGACAGAGGGAAAACACACATGGTTTGGTCACAGGCAGTAGATTGGGAACAACAGCAGTTGAAGCCACACTTCCCACTATGTGAATTCTCTTTTACCACTATTGAGCAAGAAACAAACCATCATGCAAATAACAAGGTGCATCATCAGTGGGTTTAAAGGGGGTTTGCTGACTACATGGAACCACTGTTGTTGCTTCTATGGGTGTAAGGGAGTAAGGTCAGATGTAAATGAAATGCAAATAGAAAAAGACAGTCATGTTTTCCTAAATGGAATACCATACCAACCACAAGATTCTTATGAGTAAGACAGAAAACTCAGCATCCCACAACCAGTCAGGGTTCCTAACTAAAAAACAAAACAAAACCTGGCAGCTAGTCAGCCAAGGTCACAGAAATCCCCATGCAGCAGAACCTAACCCTAGGACTGCAGTTAGTGCAGAATGCTGCAGCACAATTTCTCACATGAGCGAGACCCTATCAGCACATAATACCTCTGCTCTGAAATTTGCACTGGTTGCCGATTTGCTACCAGTCCAAGTTCAAGGTGTGCTTTCCATGTTATGGGTTCCACATTATAGTTGTTCTGCTCTTGTAAGAAATTGATCCTTTAGTGTGGCAGTACCTACACTTTGGAAATCCCTGCCTATTGACATTAGGCAGGTGCTTCATAGTACACATTTTGGCACCTGCAAAAAACATTTTTGTTTAGGCAAGCCTACTCAGGCATGTCGAAGCTATTATGTTTATCTGTTTTTAACTCACAGTTGGTTTTATTATTTTCAATGTTTTTAAATACCTGTCTTTTAACTTATTTCCACTTAACTTTAATTAAAATGATTTATATACAGGCAAAGTTTGTGAATGTTGACTTTTGTACAACTACGCACCATCTCTCAGCCTAATTTGCCCCTCAGGGTGAAAACATAGGGGGACCATGACAACCCCAAGGAAGAAGGGCAAACTTAAAATGTAGAGGAAACAATAATTTGTAAATAATAATGTACAATCTTAATGTGAAATCAGATACATATCAAGACATAGTACAGTAGGGTCCCGCTTTTCGGCGTTCCGCTAATATGGAGGCTTTCAATTAGAGTAAGGCCCCACTCATATGCCACTTGTTCCGTTTTTGCAGCGTTTTCCAGGTGTCAGGCGCCATTCTATTGAATAAGTTCCGCTTTTCGGTGGGTTTCGCTTTTAGGCGGGGGTCTGGAAAGTAACCCGCCGTATGAGTGGGGCCCTACTGTATGAAGAAATATTTATATAAGCATGAATCTCAAAGATGTTTATTATTTACACAACCAGTCTGTGTCTGTGTTGGAATTATTTTAAACAATATGTTTTTAACCCTTTTTAAAAGATGTTTTTAAAGCTTTTTTAAAAAAATGTTCTTGAAGTTGTTTCATTTTAATGTTTTTTAAGGTCTGTTTTTATGATGTTTTTGATGTGTTTTTAGCGCTTTTGTTTGCCGTCCTGGGCTCCTGCTAGGAGGAAGGGCGGGATAGAAATCAAATAATAAATAAATAAAATAAATGAACCTGTAAAGATATTTATAGTGCAATCCTATGCACGTTTACTCAGAAGCAAGTCCCAATGTATTCAATAGGGCTTACTCAGACAGGGAAGCATGCACAGTGATAAAGAACTTTACTCACCCGATCCAAAATTCAGAATCATACAATTTTAAGCTGTTTTGCAACTGTTTTATCCTTGCTTTATGGTTATTGGATTTTAAATGGCTTTATTTCTTGTTGTGAGCTGCCTTGGTTTCCAACCCTACCTCACAGGGTTGTTGGAAATATTCCATACACACACACACTAGAGATGTAAAAATACGTACACCTCATATAATAGTTTATTGTCAAAACCAATTGGCCACTGCAGAACAGTTTTTTAAAAAAGATTAGTTTCCTGCCAGATAAAAGCAGTGACCCCTAAGTAAGCCCAGCCAAACTGCTTTAAAAAAAAAAAAGAATGGGGGGGGCTTACAACACAATCCTTTTCTATGTTCACTCAAAAGTCCCTTTGATTTTCAGAATAATCCTAACCACGTCTACTCAAAAGTAAATCCTACTGAATTCAATGGGCTTAACTCCCAGGTATGTGGAATTAGCATTGCAGCTTTAATCCCAGAAAATGTTCATATTGGGAAGGTTTTCAAAACAGGTTATCAATAAGACAAATAAACTGTCCTCTTCAACAGTTCAGTAAAAGTTAAACTTGTTTGACTTCTTAAGTATAACACTGCAGCATGTACACATTTTAAAACTTCTGTTCAAAAATTAATTGAAAGATAAAATGTATAATATGCCATTTTTGCAAGTAATTAAAAAAACTGCATGCACACTTTTATTATAATTGTAACTAAAATTATTTACTGAGTATGCCCACCAAGATCCTGCTGTGATCTTCTGTTGTCGTGCAATCCTATGCATTTTTACTCAGAAGCAAGTCCCAATCCTGGACAGAGAAAGTTCTCTTTATGCTGCTGAAAGCTACAGCGCCTTGCAAAAGTAATTAGACCCCTGACCAATGCTCTCATATTATTGAATTACAAATGGTACATTATAATTTTGTTCTACATTATATTATATTTTATAACACAAACTCAAAATCAATTATTGTAAGGTGACATTGGTTTTATGTTGGGAAATGTTTATAAGAAACATAAAAAACTGAAACATGTTGCTTGCATAAGTATTCAGCCCCTGTGCAGTGGAAGCTCCCGGTTTACACAGAAGAAACTGCCCTATCGAGAGCATAATTAATTTACCATTGGCCTCCACCTGTGAACCATTAAAGCTGCGGTCACATTGTCAGGTTAAAAACCCACCGTGGAAGGAACATTGGTCAGGCTGTGGATCTGAAGACCCAAGAGCATTCTACAGAAGTGAGAGACAATGTAATACAAATGCATAGATTCGGAAAAGGGTACAAAATAATATCCAAGTGTTTGGATATCCAAGCGAGCACAGTTGGAGCAATAATCAGGAAGTAGAAGCTGTATCATATGACCCAGGCACTGCCAAGAAAAGGCCGTCCCTCAAAACTCAGTGTTCAAACAAGGAAACTTGTGAGAGAAGCCACAGAGAGGCAACCATCACTTTGAAGGAGCTACAGAGGAGTTCAGTGGCTGGGAGTGGCATAATGGTGCACCAGTCAACCATATCAAGAGCTCTGCATAACACTGACCTGTATGGGAGGGTGGCAAGAAAAAAGCCGTTACTCCAAAAGTACCATCTGAACGCACGTCTGGAGTTTGCCAAAAAGCATGAGAGTGCCCCAGCTGCGATGTGGGAAAAGCTTTTGGTCTCATCTGACCAAAACTCAAAGCGCTATGTGTGGTGCAAACCTGACACTGCCCATGCCTCAAGACATACCATCCCTACAGTGAAGAATGGTGCTGGCAGGATCATGCTGTGGGGATGCTTCTCATCAGCAGAGACTGGGCATCTTGTTAAAATTGAAGGAAGAATGGATGGAGCAAAATACAGGGAAACACTGCAAGAGAACCTGTTTCAGTCCACTAAAAAACAAGTTTGGGAGGAAATTCACTTTTCAGCAGGAAAATGACCCCAAGCACAAGGCCAAAGCAACATTGGAGTGGCTGAAGAACAAAAAGGTGAATGTCCTACAGTGGCTCAGTCAAAATCCTGGTCTCAATCTCATTGAGAATATGTGGTGCTCTTTGAAAATTGCGGTCCACAAGCGATGTCCAACCAACCTGAACGACTTGGAGTGAATCTGCCAAGAACAATGGGCCAAAATCCCTCCAACACTGTGTGCAAACCTGGTGCATACCTACCCCAAATGACTTTAAGCTGTTATTGCAGCGAAAGGTGACTCTATCAAATATTAATGTGTGGGGGTTGAATACTTATGCAAGCAACATGTTTCAGTTTTTTATGTTTCTTACAAACATTTCCCAACATAAAACCAATGTCATTTTATAATAATGATTTTGAGTTTCAGTGTTTCAAAGTAAAATATCATACAGAACGAAATTACAATGTACCATTTGTAATTCAGTAATATGAGAGCATTGGTCAAGGGTCTGAATACTTTTGCAAGGCACTATATTTACTGAATTCCTGATGTGAGAGAAGAAGGAAACTGTTCTCAGAACTTGAAATGGGGTTTAGGTATTGCCTGCGGGGTAGTGGTATCAACAAATCTTGGCAATCACAAGATTGTGATCAACAAATCTTGCCAATCACAAGATTGTGATCAACAAATCTTGCCAATCACAAGATTTCACTTATTGGCTAAAAACCTGAAAGGGAAGAGATTAGAGCAGCTGGTTCTAACAGGAGTTTGGGGGGGGAGAGCTGACATTTTGATTTGTATCTTTTGAACCAGACCACCGATAAACTTATTTTTTAAAAAAAATCAAAGCTAAGAGTCCAGAGATTAAGGTGACTCACCTGGAGAGGACCCCAAAAATCCTGAGTCTCCAGACAAAAACTGGAGACCTAGCAATTCTATATAGGTCCCATCACCATAAACACAAAACTTTTTAGTGGAACTAATATACAGATTCAGCTGTGAAGCATCAAGTGTTATATATTCATGTGTGAATTTGAGCACTTCCAAGTTGGTGCTAACACCAAGTTCCATTAAGCAAGAGTCATTTAGTTCAAGAACTCTTTATGCCTGAAGTACTTGGTTTCTCCTTGACTTCAGTCCAGAGGAAAGCACAGCACAAAAATACTTCATGTAGACAGCAACCTCCTGGTGAGCAATTACTAACTAAAAGAAATGTTGACTCTGGAAACATTTCTGCAAGACCTCTGCCTTTACCAGGTAGTGATATAAATCTATTTTCTGCCAAGGAGCCTTCAGGAATTATGTGTCAAGAGAAGATCTAACAAGCAATTCATCATTGCAAGTAGAAAAAAACCTGCAAGCAGCAAAAGATGACGACAACATTTTTGTAGAATTATGTAGATTGGTCACCCAGCCCCTTGATCAGACACGATCACTGGAAGTTTTGTGTCAGTACATCTGCTGATAATCTTTGGGGCTGAATCTCAGCAGTAACATGCCATTCAGCTAAAAAGACCCAATATATCGGCTACCTGATCTATTCCAGGCATATTCATGTGAGACTATAAAGTGAAACTCAGCAAGGGTTTAGGAAGAGGTACTGGAACTAAGCTATAATTCCACAAGGATTACAAGTGTAATGTTCACTATACTGTTTTTTAAAGCCAGAGATCACCAAACTATTGTCCATGGGCATCTTGGGGCCCTTGAAGGCTTTTATTGGCACCCCTAGCAGGTAGCCCTAAAATCTGAGCTTTCATTTAAAAAACAAATAAGGCTACAATCCAATACACACTTACCTGGGAGTAAGTCTAATTGAACCCAATGGAGCTTGCTTCTGAGTAGACAGATATTGGATTGCAGCCTAGGTCTCTCCCCTCCTAGAGAGAAAGTTGTGGAGTAACTTGTGATTTATGTGAAATGAGCCAGCCTGACTGCTCCTGCCTATCAGTGTTATTAGCCAATGAGTGAAGTCAGAGCTGTGATTAATAAGTGAGTTGCTTGAACACCAGGCAACAGGAATCCCTGGGGTCCCCAAGAGATGCTATTTTGCCCTCCCTTTTAGTGCAGTTTTCCTGCTTCTGTCTTTTTTCTAGTCCTTGGAACCTCCATAGTTTGCCCTTCTGTTTTCTGTAGCAACCAGGATGCGCATCCTCAAGTAGCCGTCCAGTGGAGCTTTTCGTATTGTCAGGGGTCTGTTGACATCAACTCCAGGAAATGGAATTTTAGACCCTTCGGAGGCCCACTGTGAATTGTTTACAAGGCACTTTGAGGGTAAAGTTGCTCGCCTCCGTAGCAGTCTTGATGCCCCATCCACATCTACTGTAGTCCCCAATGAGGTGCCCAGTGCAACGTCTGCTGCAACTTCTCGGGAACGGTTTCAGTTGATGCAGCCTGATGACATGGACAAGGGGTTTGCGATGATGCGGCCAGCAACGTGCCCTCTCGACCCTTGCCCTTCTTGGCTTATTAAAGCTTGCCGAGGGGGTCTGACCAAATGGATCCAGGGTGTAGTCAACGCATTATTGCGAGAGGGAGTGGTTCCAGCCATCTTGAAAGAGGGTGATTCGACCACTCCTGACAAAGCCCACCCTGGACCCATTGGTTTGTGACAACTACCAACCAGTTGCAAATACCCCCTTCTTAGGGAACGTGATTGAGAGGGTTGTGGCACAGCAACTGCAAGTACTCTTGGATGAAACAGATTATCTTGACCCATCCCACTCTGGGTTCAGGCCTGGTTATGGGACTGAATCGACCTTGGTTGCCCTGATGGATGACGTTTATCGGGAGAAGGACAAGGGGAGTGAGACCCTGTTGTTCTTACTTGATCTTCAAACAGCTTTTGATACCATTGACCATGGTATCCTTCTGGGCTGACTTGGTGAGATGGGTATTGGAGCCACTGTTTTACAGTGGTTCCAGTCCTATCTCCAGGGTTGTTCTCAGAGAATAGCATTGGGTGACTGTCTTTCAGCCCCCTGGCAGCTGTGCTGTGGGCTGCTGCAGGATACCATCTTGTCCCCCATGCTGTTTAACATCTATATGAAGCTCTTGGGAGCAGTCATCAGGAGCTTTGGAGTGAGGTGTCAGCAGTATGCTGATGATACCCAGCTCTATTTCTGCGTAACATCTGAATCGGGAGAGGCTGTGCAAGCCCTGGACCGCTGCCTGGACTCGGTGGTGGGCTGGATGAGGGCCAATAAACTGAGTCTGAATCCTAATAAGACGGAGGCGCTGTGGGTTGGTGGTTACCGAGTTTGGATAATTGGTCAGTTGACTGCTTTGGATGGGATCATACTCCCTCTGAAAGAGCAGGTCCATAGCCTGGGAGTGCTCCTGGATCCATCTTTGTTGCTAGAGGCCCAGGTGACCTCAGTGGCTATGAGTGCCTTTTACCAGCTTTGGCTGGTGAGAGAGCTGCGGCTGTTTCTGGACCGGGATAGCCTGACCACTGTTGTCCACACACTGGTAACCTCCAGGCTGGATTACTGTAATACACTCTATGTGGGGCTGCCCTTGAGGTTGGTCCGGAAGCTGCAGCTGGTGCAAAATGTGGCAGCAAGACTGCTCACTGGAGCAGAGTATCGCCAACATGCCACGCCGCTGCTGAAAGAATTGCACTGGCTGCCCATTTGCTACTGGGCCATGTTCAAGGTTCTAGTTTTGGTGTACAAAGCCCTATACAGCTCAGGACCAGGATACCTTAAAGACCGTCATACCCCTTATATGCCCAATCGATCACTGCGCTCTGCAGGTGAGGGCCTCCTGCAGATACTATCTTATCAGGAGGTTCGTTCTGCACAATATAGGAAACGGACCTTTAGTGTGGCTGCACCTACCCTGTGGAATTCCCTCCCTCTGAATATTAGGCAGGCGCCATCTCTGCTATCTTTTTGGCGCCTTTTGAAGACTTTCCTCTTTCAACAAGCCTTTTAAGTGGAGACCTATCCCAGTCTGCATCTGTGTCAGAATTGTTTAATGTTTTTTAATAATGCTTTTAACCCTTTTTAAAGGTTTTTTAAAAATGTTTTTAATGCTGTTTTGTTTTAATGTATTTTAAGATCTGTTTTTATGGTGTTTTAAAGTGTTTTAGTGCTTTGTTTGACGCCCTGGGCTCCTGCTGGGAGGAAGGGCGGGATACAAATTAAATAAATAATAAATAAATATTTCCCATACTGGGTTCACCTGAAATTAGGCAGCTTCTAGAAATTTTCTGCAAATGTTACTACACAATAGGTGTGAGTGAAAGCCTCCCTCTCCCTTCAAAAGGAAAAAATGAAAAATTTGCAAAAAGGTTTAGGCATGTCTCCTGCTTTGAAGGAGCTAGACTAGGGATTCATTAATAATTCACTGTAAGTGAGTTACAGAGTGGCAGCCTAAGCTTGGTTTAGGGTTGGCAGTGGAGGAAATCCATCAGGCAGAAATTCAACAGGTCAAGCCTTTCCTAGTATGGAAATACAATTATGGGGAAAACTTCCACTCTCTAATTTTGAGTTATGCTACACTCCCATAGCAGCCATTTTCTGACTGGTGCCCCCAGCACTTTCTCGACCCTATCAAGTACTCTACACATTTCAAATCAATGACGAGGAAAGTTTCTAACTGGCAGGAATGTATGAGCCAAAAATGTTTCCAGCTCTACTTTAAAACATTAGACTAACCCTTTAGGGTCAAGGTTCAGGAAATCCCTTGGTAATCATAAGTACTGGACTGTACAGTAGGACCCCGCTTTGCAGCGTTCCACTAATACGGTGGCTTTCAATTAGAGTAAGGCCCCACTCATACAGCGATTGTTCCACTTTTATAGAGTTTTTTGGGCATCAGGCACCATTCTATTGAATGAGTTCTGCTTTTCAACGAGTTTCGCTTTTCGGCAAGGGTCTGGAAAATAACCCGCCATATGAGTGGGTGCCTACTCTTTTGTACAGTGTCAATTATTCATCTGCACATTCCCTTAAACTGTCTTCCCCGCCCTCTTTCTCAACAGAAAGCTTGATGGAACAAAGACTTCATCATTTAATGATACTATTTAATAATGAGCATCCACCCCAACTTAACCTTACTACTTTGGATATGCAGTTCTACTATTAAAATAAAACTTTCATACATGTCAGTAAGATTCACCAAGAAAGGAATATGTAGCTTCACTAGGGCTGATGGGAGTTGTAGTCTAAAACATCTGGAGGGCACCAGGTTGGAGAAAACCAATATATAACACAACATTTGTTTTTATAAAGGGTACTTTTAGCACACCCTCATCACATGTTCCCATGGCAAAGTACAAATACAATTAAAACATTAAAAACAATTATAATACAATTAAAATGATATAAATATCATAGCACATCTTTAAAATTACCATAATAGAGAAAAAACAATGGAGTTACACAGGGGCCTCTTACATATTATATTACATCATAAATATTATATTATATAGTAACATAACTTTATTTTCTATTTATTTATTTTTATTGATTGATTGGATTTATATCTCACCCTTCCTCCTGGGAGAAGCCATCCCAACTCATCTTTATATTTCCACTTTTTACATAGTTCATTTTCTAGATATAGAAAGTTCACACAATAGAGATGAAATTAAATGGTTTTGAGAAAAACTTGATTTTGTAATATAACTGTGTTAAACATCTATAATGTAACATAATCCAAGCAGCAACTTGTCTGCCTTGTTGCGGAAGTGGTTGAACTGAAATAAGTACACATCCTGCTTTCATCTTTTATTTATTTAGTAGCTTTCTATGCAGCCTTCCAAAGTTGTCACAGCAGCTCATATCAATAAATAATATTTTTTTAAACCACCAAACACTACATATAACAGCAAAAGAATGGAGAAATCTAGCTCTCCCAAAATTGCTGTTAAAAGCCTGGGGAAATAAAAAGATCTTCACTTGGCATTTGAAAGGCAGCAAAGTAGGCGTTAGGTGAGCCTCCCTATAAGCAGAGCAACTGGGGGGTCATTTCCCCAGCCACTTCAGTTCTGATGGGGGGGGTTACTTAGAGAAGAGTCTTGGATTACAATATCAGTGTATGGGCAAGGTGATGCAGAATGAGGTACTGTGTCTCAAGGTGTATATAGCTTCAAAAGGTTAAGTAGTTTGGATTCTGTTTGGAAATGGACTGGTAACTAGTTAAGGTGTTCAACTTAAAGATCAATTAGTAAGGTATGTTCTCAACAACCAGCCACCTTTAGGGACACATAGGACAGTTGGACTTCACTTTATTTGGGCATTTCAACACATGCAAAATTGGGTTTCAACTTCATACCCTGTAGAACCTTTTACCAGCTGATCACTTGTTCAAACAAAAGCACAGTACTTCAGGGATGCCATGATGCATTACCTTAAGCTCCTGCTCCAAGAAAAGATATCCTATTCCTAAAGTGTTTAGCAAGTAAAACATTGGCGGGTGATTCATACCTGTCCAAATTTTTCTTGAAAAAATCCAAGGTAGGCAAATTACAATTCCTTAAGCAACTTATTCTATTTTCTGAATTGTTATTATACTTTTGAAATGTTTCCCAGTGTTTAACCTAAATCTGTCCTCTTAGTTTAAATCCATCGGGCTTTATGTTCTCTCTGTGGATAGGATGAGTGATACAGGACAAACATGCCCAGTTCCTACATTCTTTCTTCATATGATTTACTTTATGAATTTTTTATATCTCTTATCTAATGAATTTTTAATGGTGCACATTGTAGATTCATTCTCTGTTATGAAACAAAGCTCTATTATGAACCATAACCCCTACATTTACCTGAGAAGTGTGACTTTCTAGCCAGTTATCCACCAACATTCTACCTATGGATTTTATTATTGCAGATGCAAATCACTTTATTTATTCTTATGGCTTTTTTCCCAATCTGATGGCAATCCTTTCCGAGGAAGTAGGGGAGTGTTCCAGTCAACTCAACCGCTTACAACACCTACAATTTCTTCCAGTCCACAGTGCTTAAGCTTTTTATTTTTGAATGAGATCTTTTAGAAATCAGAGGTATATTCACTAACAGAAAAAAAAACCCTTGCAGTTTAAGAACATAGTCCTGCAGACTTGTGTGCCTTTTGCCTCCTTTCTGAACATGAATTGATACCACCTTTTAATTTCTGAACTGACCATGGTGCAGTGTTACATATGTACCAACATTTTGTTAGCTATGTTTAGGTCAAACTATAATTGCAAACCCAATTTTAAGAAAGTGGCAAACTGTAGTTTGGGGCTAACAACTGCTAGTGAAATACTGGTTATAGATTCACTAACAGACAAAAAAACCCCATTGCGGTTTGAGCATGTACTACAGCCCACAGATATTTCTATCAAACTTGACAAACCAGGGAAATTGGGCGGGTATAGTAAATGCACCAGGGGAGCAAGAGGTCTGACCTCCTCTCTGAGATATTGGACTGCCCTACAAAGTTGTCAAAATGCAAATACAATTTGGGTTGGTCTTTCACAGTCTAATCCACTTCCTGGGCAGCTTGGAAGAATTTGGAGCAGGCAGAAGGGGGAGAGGAGAAGGAGGGCAGGTTTGATCATTTGTATGTTTATTGAGTTCAGTGGGATTTACTCCCATGCAATCATGCTTAGGATAGGTGAAACTGACCACTGGGGAGGAGAAGAGGAAGGGAAGGCTGGAGTGGGAAGTGAGAAGGGGAGAGGGAGAAGGAAGCAAGGTGAGGAGGGGAAGGGGAAGGAGGGAGGTGGAAGGGGAAGGAGGGAGGTGGGGGGAGGAGCAGGAGGGGGAGGGCAGGTTCAATTATTTACATGCTTATTGAGTTCAATTGGCTTTACTCATATGCAATCATGCTAAGGATAGGTGAATCTGACGTGTGGGAGGGGCAGGGAGGGGGAGGATGGGCAGAGTGAGAAGAGGAAAGGAAGGGGGAGGGAGGAAGGGGGAATAGATTGGGTAGGTGGGCACTGGGCAGAGGGAAAGCCCCTTTCCTTTCCAAATGGAAAACAGTTAACAGTATCATCATTTTGCGGGTTTCACCCACCTATTTATTGTACAGCAGGCACATGTAGTCTCGCATCCAAATTTAAACCAAAGCTGTCCCTGGCCACATCCACACCAGATATTTATTCTTCTTTAAACAGTCATGGCTTCCCCCAAAGAATCCTGGGAAGTGTAGTTTGTGAAGGGTGCTGAGAGTATTCTCCGTATTCCCCTCACAGAGCTACAATCTCCAGAATTCTGTCCCCAGAGCAGGGGTCACTGTTAAACCACTCTGGCCACTGGAGCTCTGTCAAGGGAATAGGAGTCTCCTACCAACTATAATAACAATAATGATGAATTACCTGCATTACAAAACCTTAGCACAATAGCCAACTTGGATCCCTCCAGGTATGGTTAGACCCCAACTTCCATCATCCCTAAACACTGGCCATGCTGGCTCAAGCTGATGGGAGTTGCAGTCCAACAACATCTGGAGGGCACCATGTTGGCTACTTCTGTCTTAGATAATACAAAAACAATGGAAGGATGGTAATACGGTACCAAATAACATCTCTAAAACTGCATCTCTTCAGAACATAGGCTGCCAAACATAGGGATCAAACATCTGCTGAATATTTACCACAAGTCTGCTGTGGAATGTTATTTCGATATACTACTAAAACAGACAGGATCACCATTCTCTCTTTAGTTAGTAGTATGTGCATTTCTCTTCAACCTTTTAAGGAAACGTTAGTGTTTCTGTTGAAAACATTCCTCTGGGAATGCTGCAGTTATACAAAATAAAACTAATAAGGCTACAACAGTAGAGAAACCAGTTTCTAGCCAATGCGACAGAGCAATTTCCCAATCTGAAACCTCCAGCAAAATACCAGAAAAATATATTCACTTTGAATGAGTTCAAATCAGCAGGGCCCAATAAACTGCATCCTAGAGTATTGAAGGAACTGGCTGAAGAATTCTCAGAACCGCTGTCTATTATCTTTGCAAAATCATGGAGGACTGGTGAAGTACCGGATGACTGGAGGAGAGCTAATGTTGTCTCTATCTTCAAAAAAGGAGGAACCGGGGAACTACAGACCAGTTAGCCTAACATCAAAGCAGTCAATTATTCGTTCTTCCAAGGATAGAAAATAAATTCCAACCAAATACATTTCACCACAACATATTTCAGGCTTGTGGGCATCTGGCTGGCCACAGAAATGTGGGCGAGACAGGCCTTTGATCTGATTCGGCAGGGCTTTTCTCATGTTCTTAACAGAAAACATCTACATGACCAAGAACAGTAAAGCACAACCATTTCTCTCCCCACCACTACCACCACACCTCCATCCAACATATTCTGTCCCTTCTCCTTTCCCCCTCTTGCCAGCTTGCATGAAATCTCACAGCAATCAGGGGTTATGATTCTAGGTTGCTTTTTCCAAAAGAAAGAAAAGGCAGGGGAGAGTAAGCTGGAGAGAGAAGAGGAACAGAGTGTTTCAGTGGCACAAAGGACTACTTCGAAAGACTGCATTTAGTTATCACGAACTGATTCCAAGAATGGCTTCCATGTATCTTTAAAGGTTTTAAGTTTGTTTGCTTGAATACTATGTGCTACCATCAAGCATAATTGTGTTGTTGTTGTTGTTGTTGTTATGTGCCTTCAAATCGATTACGACTTATGGCGACCCTATGAATCAGCAACCTCCAAGAGCATTTGTCATGAACCACCCTGTTCAGATCTTGTACGTTCAGATCTGTGGCTTCCTTGATGGAATGAATCCATCTCTTGTTTGGCCTTCCTCTTTTTCTTCTCCCTTCTGTTTTTCCTAGCATTATTGTCTCTTCTAGTAAATCAGGTCTTCTCATTATGAGCCCAAAGTAGGATAACCTCAGTTTCATCATTGTAGCTCTTAGCAACAGTTCTGGTTTAATTTGTTCTAACACCTAATTATTTGTCTTTTTCACATTTCATGGTATCCGCAAAGCTCTCCTCCAACACTCGATTTCAAATGAGTTGATTTTTTTCTTATCCGCTTTTTTCACTGTTCAACTTTCACATCCATACATAGAGATCAGAAATACCATGGTCTGAATGATCCTGACTTTAGTGTTCAGTGATACATCTTTGCATTTGAGGACCTTTTCTAGTTCTCTCACAGCTGCTGTCCCCAGTCCTCGCCGCCTTCTGATTTCTTGACTATTGTCTCCAGTTTGGTTAACGACTGTGCCAAGGTATTGACAATCCTTGACAAATTCATTGTCCTCGTTGTCAACTTTAAAGTTGCATAAATCTTCTGTTGTCATTACTTTGGTCTTTTTGACATTCAGCTGTAGTCCTGCTTTTGTGCTTTCCTCTTTAACTTTCATCAGCATTCGTTTCAAATCATTACTGTTTTCTGCTAGTAGTATGGTATCGTCTGCATATCTTAAATTATTCATATTTCTCCCTCCAATTTTCACACCTCTTTCATCTTGGTCCAATCCTGCTATCTGTATGATATGTTCTGCGTATAGATTAAACAAATAGGGTGATAAAATACACCCCTGTCTCACACCCTTTCCGATTGGGAACCAATCAGTTTCTCCATATTCTATCCTTATCGTAGCCTCTTGTCCAAATATGGGTTGTGCATCAGGACAATCAGATACTGTGGCACCCCCATTTCTTTTAAACATTCCATAGTTTTTCATGATCTATGCAAGTCACTAGTTCTTATTATCCACATATTTCTCTAAGATACTACTCTCCTTATTTATTTACTACTTGCGATCTGTAATGAAATGCTGAAACATCAAGTGCTGCTTTTCAGTAGTCATGCCTTCATTCAGGATATTCCATTCACCTTCCCTCTGATTTTCCATCATCACCACCACCACCCCTCAACAGATGCTCAGCATTTTGTGACCACTGAACATGCTCAGTCATCATTAGGCTTGGAGGAGAGAAGTTTTTCTCTGCTAAATTCGTTTCTATTTTGCAAACCTTGAAGTTACCCCAAGCATGCAGATGCACTCGCTCTTTATTTCCCTGTGGTGGGATGCTCTGAGGTCTTCTCCACCTACCTGCTTCTCCCTCTGAAATCCTTCCTTCAGGATAGCTGATCGAAGATGGACTTGTGGGGGAGGAGGGAAAGTCGAGTTAATAGCAAGCTCAGTTCTGTAACAGAGCATCTATGGAATAAAGACAGCACCATCCATGCAAAAAAGGCAGGAATCAGCAGGCTTGGGGCAATGCAAAGGTTTGCAGAAAAAAATGTTTTACAAAAAAAAAAAAAAAACTAAGGAGGGGAAGTCTTCCAAAACAGGCCAATGATGACTGCGCAGGCTTAGTGTCCACACAATGTTGAATGGCTGCCAGGCTAGGCTGGGGGGTGCAATGAGGAACCAGGAATTTCATCAGAACAAGTAGAGAAAGCACGCCTAAATAGCAGCATATGGCACCTCAACTCAAAATCCAGCAGCATTTAAATATATCACATTGTGAGTAAACAATCCATTACACTTTTTTTTGTACACCTCCTTCTAAAGAAAAACATTTTTTAAATTTCTCCCTGGGGAATGAAAGCAAAATTAAGATTCTGTATTAAACTGTCCTCAGTTCTGAGTGTTCAGTGAGTTCCAATAATTACACATAGTACATGCTCACAGAAGCCTCCTCTTTACTGAAGCAAATGGATACATTGATGCAGGTGGTGGACCTCTGTGCACCTTTGGAGTTTTCATGCTCACAAAGAGTTGCTGGAGCT